>NC_080396.1:31730000-32039100 GCF_030265065.1 Corythoichthys intestinalis
TATATATATAAACAGTCTATATGTACTGTTTTTTTAATCATAGTCATTAGAGCAGTGCTCAAACACTTGCCGTTAGATGCAGTCAGTCTGCTTTTTGTTGCTTTGCACTTTCGTATATTGACAAAGTAAATCAAACATAATCACCAGTACTTTTGCATTTATGAGGCAAATTATGTATTTCTGAACTTTAAAACTTTCCTGCAAATTCAAAATATTAAAATTACAATAGACCCCTCCAGACGTATGAAAATTAGTTTTGTTATTTTTCTGAAATGCAAATTCTGTACAGTACAATAATAGCCTTCATTGAAGCTCGCTAAAGTTATTATTATTAGTAGTAGTATTAGTAATTAGTAATGATTTTTATTTCGTTAACATCAGTGTGTATGGTGTATGCGCTGTGTGTATTAGAAACAGTGATTGGCAATCTGCATATTTATAGAGTGTGAAAGGTCTATAAATTCGCCCTGCGTGCCTTTCATATTTTACGAGGATGTGTATAAAACGTTAGTGGCCTCACAAAAAGCACGCTGGCATATTTGGACTGCAGAGAGTGAAGGCACCGAGCCCGTCTATGTGAGCGTGGAAGTGGGACTCGCGCGAGTGCTGATTGCAACTAAACATCCAGTGTAAAATTTTATGAACTCTTCCACACGCGGAGATTTATCCCCGATGGCTTTTACGGGGTCATTGAGTGGCACCTACTATTCATAGGTCGTGTTTATATTTGCGTGTGTCAGTGTTTTACAGCGCTTAGTGCAAGTGTGCATGCCCCCCTGTACTCGATTACACAAGGGCTGTGGCTGCGTTATCCCATATGTTCTTCTGCAACTTCATTTCCCGGCGCTTAGTTGCATGGTGTTGTGTGTGCGTATAGCTGGCTTCAGTTTGTTGTAATCCCAGTTTAGGTTTATGCGGTCGATGGTCTTTGTCTATCGAGGCTTATGTTTTGCTTTTGTATTTATACACAACTGTTTATTAGTGCTTCTGGATGCTGTTATGTCATTTTGTTTGATTTTTGTGTTCTTATTGGATCATCGACCGGTGCTTATTGTTATTACTGTCATCATCGTTCACTCCGACAACCCACTGGAGGTCAAGTATACTAAAATGGCGTTTTCTCTTTTAGAGAGCTCACTTTGTTTAGGTGAACCGAGCAAAATTCACCTCGTTTTCAAATGTCACCGTGATCAGATAGCGATGATTCCAGTCTGCTCCTCGCAAGGTGTGCATATACAGTATACGTATAGGGCCCCACGCATGTCTGACCGCTATGGAAAAGATGAAGGGGATGGGAAAGGGAGGGGGAGGACGAGGAGGAGGGGGCGCCTGCGGTGGGGGTGGGAAGCTAAAAAAAGGAAAAAAAAAACACCCGAGAGCACGCAGCGTCTGTGACTGTGCCGGTGGAGTACGCCAAGCTTTAAGTTTAGATAAGACGCATGCACACATGCCATGAGCCGGACTTGAGCCTGCAAAAAACAGGGAGAAAAACAACAACAAGCGGCGGCGGAGGCAGAAACAGCAGGAGCAGCAGCACCAGCACCAGCAGCCCACGCAGGAAGGCTAGGCGACACGCAAGGAGACATCCGATGAGAGGAAAGGCTCAGCGAGAGTGAGCTGCCGCGGATTGTCCAAAGGGGCAGCGTTCCTCTAGTTGCGGTTTTGACGGTCTGCGTGCGCCTTGTGCTAGCTGGGACCCCAAACAAAAGGCTGCCGTCACCCTAACGGAGGTCCTCTACAGTCGCGAGAGAGAGAGCGAGCAAGAGAGAGAGAGGGGCACCGCTGGATGCAAAAACAAACATGAGCTCCTATTTTGTCAACCCTCTTTTCTCTAAGTACAAAGGCGGCGAGTCCCTGGAGCCAACTTACTACGACTGCAGGTTCCCACAAAGCGTTGCCCGCAGCCACACGCTCGTTTACGGACCCGGAGCGGCCGCGCCGGGCTTCCAGCACCCGTCCCACCATGTGCAGGACTTTTTTCACCACGGCACCACGGGCATCTCCAACCCGGGCTACCAGCAGAACCCGTGCGCCTTGGCGTGCCACGGCGACGCCGGCAAATTTTACGGCTACGAAGCCCTGCCCCGGCAAACGCTGTACGGCAGCCAGCAAGAGACGAGTCTGGCGCAGTACCCGGATTGTAAATCGTCGGCAGGCTCGAACCCTGGAGAAGGACAAGGCCACTTAAATCAAAGTTCATCTCCCAGCCTTATGTTCCCATGGATGAGACCCCACGGTGAGAAGCTGCGTTATTATCATTGGGGATTATTATTAAGATGTGTGTGTATCGCTATACTTATGACCTGCATGTGTATGTGTGTTTGCAAGCAAATCATACCGAGAACATGTAGAGGCGGCACTGCAGTGCAGCACATGTCCATGCAGCTCACATTTACTGATGGGAGCATGACATAGCCAATTATTTGTCCTCATGCGATATTTCACAATGGAGTGTGGAGTCATCGTTCAAACATATTCACATTCGCTATATATTAATTATTGGACATATTAAGCCCTCTTTTTTAAGTACTTGTGTGGTGTGCACTATCCACAGAGTATGTGAAACTCTGACAACATACATGCCATTAGATCTTTTTGTGCCTGTTTGAGATTTTGTCCTCACAAACCTTTATTTACTTATTTATTTATTTTAATTCCCAAGCTCCAGGACGACGCAATGGCAGACAAACCTACAGCCGATACCAAACTCTGGAACTGGAGAAAGAGTTCCTCTTCAACCCTTACCTGACCCGCAAAAGGAGAATCGAGGTGTCGCACGCCCTCAGCCTGACCGAGCGACAGGTGAAGATCTGGTTCCAGAACCGGCGAATGAAGTGGAAAAAGGAGAACAACAAGGACAAGTTTCCGGGTCAGAGGGGAGAGGCCGAGGCCGAGGAAGAGGGCAACGAGGACGGTGAAGGGGAAGAGGGGGAAGAGAAGGAAACCGAAGAGCGAGAGGAGAGCAAGGAGTGATTTTATGGTCCTTTTTATGGTTATATGGCTGAAAAAGAAGAAAAAAGGAGAGCGAGGTCTCGTAAACAGAGCAGGAATCGCGAGCGCGTCATTTTTACAACCACCCTTTCTTTCATTTTATCAAGTGGGAACAGGAATCCCGACAATATTCCTGTCATCAGTAGGCATATTACTGCTTTTTCACAATTAAAAAACAACAACAAAAAGTCCAAAGTGGGCATTCTGTTTTAAATAACAGCTGCCCTTGCAAAAACGAAAAAAAAGGGAAATAAAACGCATGTTAGTTCAAAACGGCTAATTTTTTTTTTTTTTTTTGGGGGGGGGGGGGGTCTACTGTATCAAGTTTAAACGCCCTGCAAACTGTAAATAGACACAAAAAGAAATAAGTAGACTCAATAAACTCAATGGAGGGTTTTTAGTGCAGCGCTCAGTCATCACCGCAGCAGTTTGTACAAAGCACCCACTTTTATGACTATAATTATTATTATTGTTAGTGTTTTAGTCGTCTTCTTTCCACGCAGTGGCCTAAAAACAGCCACGAGCTCCTCCTCGCGATTTAGTTGCAGGGAGGATGACCAGGGAATTGCAATCGTTTGAAATCCTTGATGCTACCTAAACCTGGGCACAATTGCAATAGAGATTTCTGAAGAGAGAGATTTCAAACGACACACACACACAAATCTTTTTATCATTAAGTTATGAATATGATGTAGCATTTACTCAGTACTTGTTGAAGACAATTCTTTGCGTCTTGGGAAGACAATTTAGCTCGAAGCCAAGCAAAGCAATGAAGAGATTGTTACCAAGCACTACCTAAACTTCATGCGAGCCTGCACGACACCCTTCTGCTTTGGAAGGTGGCACGGTTCTGGACAAATTACAAACTAGTTCCCCAACAACTAAAACTGCCTATAACGCACATTGACTATGCGCGTATACTTGCAACAATTACAACGAGTTTCCTTTTGGATTTGAACGTGCTGGTGAAATAGAGTAGGTTTTTTTTGCACTGAATATAACCTTTATGTACGTCTTGTTATATATTGATGTTAACAATTATGCTCGTTTCCTGGTGTTTCTCCTGTGCAAGACGACATTATGTTCCGCCATTGTTGATGTAAAATCACAAATAAAAATGATGGCTCACAATGTTTTCGATGTTTTTTAAAATTATTATTATTGCATCCTTCAATTGATTGCCTCCAGTCTCTGTCTTTTTCGTTCGCTCTCTTTGTCACACACACAGGGACACCCACACCCACACGCACGCACCAACCAACACACACAGAAACATCAAAATATATGCATGAATAACGCCTAAGGCTCCGCACTTCATAACATTTTTTAAAATTATTGTTTTCCTTTAAATAGCCTAATTATATGCCATCAGATGACACAAGGCTGGGCTCTTGCTTGCAATATTAAAGCACGACCAGAAAGATAGTTTAGCCAGTTGAAAAAAATAAAAAAATCACGTAATACCAAATCACCTGCGTTTCGAAAATCCTTTAATTTTCCTTTTGCATCGTGTTCCCAGCATGTAAACTGTCCGAAGCCTTTCCCAACTTGATGAATCCCTTTAATAATAAGATGATAAAACTTCCTCACTTAAGGGAGCATTTTTAATGAATCTTGGGAATAATAATATTTGAGATGAAAAAACACCCCCTGCCTAATTAACAACTATTAGATGAGGTTTTAGAATGTAGTACGTGTGCAAGGTGTGGCGTGAAGCACCACAATTTTCGACACACAGATAGCTAGTCAGATAGAAAGCTTCAGACTTCATGGCTGCTGCTGCTGCAGCAACAACAATAACAAATAAGTTTGGGATGTTTCACAGGGTGAACACAAAAAATTACATCTGCATGTATAGGATTTAAAGTGTGACATTTTATTAAATAAAACCAATTTACTTTACATGGTTGAAGTCCATTAATGTAATAAAATCGGCAAAACTAAAACGTGGTTCTAATTTTGATTTATTTGTTGTTGCACTTCAAAAACATTTTTTAAAACAAACTCTACATCTAATCAACATACATTGTTTATATGGGTGTGGAGCAGTCAAAATTGTGGCAAAGACATGACCGTTTTTAGACTGTACATGAAAAATGTTTCATTAATGAAACACTGCATAAATACATTCTATTCTATTCTATTCTATTCTATTCTATTCTATTCTATTCTATTCTATTCTATTCTATTCTATTCTATTCTGCCGTGCTCTTTCATTAAATCACACTCATTATATTCTAAAAATATGATTCCATGACTTAAGAACGAATGTAACAAAAGTTTACCAATTTAAGTCATAGATTAAACATAATACTAGTATATGGATACAAATGTTGTTTGATATTTTTCATTTGAGTTTTTCTTTATTCTTTACTCCCAATTTAGGACTTAAAGGAAACTTGTGTAACCAAACAAATATATATGAAATATTATTATTCATTAATTTTTTTATTGATGGAAAATTATTGCATGCAGTCATTTATTACTTCAGTTTTCAGCCGCTGATAAACCAAATAGTTTCCTCTTCTTTTTCTTTTTTTTTTGTTTTTTTTTTTGCCTTATTATCATAAGACTAGCGTCTTTATTTTGGATGCCTTCAATTTGTGTGCAACATTCCGGACGTGTGACAACATTTCTTTGTGTCCAAACCAGCCTATTAATAGCGTGCGCGTTTTCACCAGAGGGCTGACATGAGCACTAAAGTTTAGTGTACCTGTTGTAAACTTTATTGCTGGTGTAAAGGCGAGGCTGCATGGGCTGTTTTTTGCGTCTTTTGTGGCTGCGCACAAGCATGCTGGACACGGCCTGCAGGCACCATGTCGGCGCTCTTCCAAAATGCTTCGTTAAATTGAAGAAGCTGGTTTTGTTTGGACTACTGGCTTTTGTTAGGTTGGTATCATAATTCTGAAACACATGCATTTTCTTCTTGTTGAATTGGCGTATTTTGTTCATTTGTTCCCTTTGATTATTTTATGCTCATTCTTACATTGGCTAAAGGTGAAGATGTGGAAGTATTGTTATGCTATTTGGGTGTGATATGTGTTTCTCGGTTACTGAAGAAAGTGCATGCTAGCATATTGTGCTTTTGTTTCAAACAGTAACTTGAGTTCATTTGATCAGTTGATTAAGGCAGTGCACGCTGTTGATTGGGCAGATTTAGTCATGTGACCAAGGCCTAGCATTTCATCTAATTTCACTCAACGTTCCTCCAGCGTTGTGTCTCTTTCCTTACTGACTCCACCATTTTCCTAATACTGTATTGCTTGCAGTACAATTGAGCGTATAGCCACTATAGGGAGAACCTGACATTTTCCCTGCTGTGTTTTGACAACAAATGTCGGCATTCCTGTTCCCCTTTCCTTCTATTTTCTATATTTGCTGCATTGGAAAAAAGGGACTGGCAAAGATGGGTGCAAACATTCCTGGTTGTTAAAGGGAGAAATTTACAGCTGAGTAATAAAAGTTTACGACTCACGGCTCGCTGTGATTGGCCGCAGCGAGCCACGTGGCTCACGCTCTATGAACATGAACTTTATGCTGTTGTCTATTCCCTGCTCCTTCCTTTCAATCGGCAGCAGAGCAGGCAGCACTGGTGTAAAACCTTCCTTTTTCTCCTCTAGAAGCCGCAGAATCTGAACATGTGCCGCCCTTTGGACGCTCCTTCCCGTTCGCTTCGCCCCGCGCTTCCAGGCGTGGGGCGGGGGTCGGCGTGCGCGGGGACAGCCCCCGCGTCTTGCGGCCAGCCCGCGGCGGTTCTCTTCCTCCGGAAGAGGCGAGCAAAAGAAGCTGCAAAATGGACTTAGTCACGCCGCATCCTCGGTGGCTGTGCGTATACGTGAAAGAGAGAGTGCAAGGCAGCCAAACATGGAGCACCGGAGGAAACCACGCGGAGGTTCAGGTAGGACTGCGCACCCCCTCCCATCCTTCCTCTCTCTCTCTCCCTATCTCGCGTTCTCCCTCGCTCTCTTTCTTATTCTCGCTCTGCTGTTTGTGGCCTTGTGATGGCAGATGTGTGACATGACAGCAAGGTCCATGACTTCCAAGTGAAATGTGTGTGTGTGTGTGTGTGTGTGTCTGTGACTTAACGTGACGGGCATTGGCACATGCGTCATGGATACTTCCATGGTGCACCCACTGTATATATTTTTTTAGTCATTGTTAAGGCAGAGTAATGATTCGCAGCCATAGGTATTAATTTCATTTGACTAGGAGGGGCTGGCAGCGATTGATGGCTGCCAGTGCTCGCAGTCAAAACTGATTGGGCGTCCATCGCTGTCAATGGCACTGAAACATGACTGAGCACAGCCAGCCCTTCCAGGCGAACTGGATTAGACGTCAGTCGCCGTCAATGGCAACTAATGAGTTAAGTGTTTGTTGTGGTTACATTGAAGTGACTGCCAACATACTGTTGTGTGTTACACATATACACGCACGCGCAGATGGAAAGTAATTGCAGTAGCCCATAGCGCCTCCTAGCGACCAGCAGTTGTTGTATGTGGATGTGGGCGGGGCGGATGTTTTTGAGAGCTGCGTACAGCTTCACTGCGGATGTCAGATGACCTACTTGTGTATTTGGTTTCCTAATGCTGATATATGCAGAAGTTCATTTTGTGATGCCGTGATGTGAGATGATGACATCTGTATGTGCAAGATGGTCGCTTGCACACCTTTGTGTGATATTGTTTACTGTGGTCCGTATTTAATAACATTTGAAATCACAGTGGTAGCTTATAGAAAGCGTGTATTTTTTGTGTAGTGGGGTAGCTACACTGTATACACCATAATACCTAACAGTTGAACTAGGTCATAACAGTTAAGGTCCTAACAGTCATATTTCCTTATGTAGTTGACTGAGCTACAAAGTTTAGAGTTTTGTTAAGATTCATGCTATTTTAATTGAATACGGTTTATTATTTCATAGCTAATTTATGTGGTATGCTAAAAATATATGTGAGCCATATACATCACTAAAGTCATAGTAATTTCAAATTAATGTCATACATAATAATTGTTGTGTTCCCTGAAATAATTAGGGTTTACAGTACACTCACTACACACAAAACTTTCACGATTCCAGTGTTTTCCCTGACGGAAGTATTAAAAAAAAAAAAAAAAAAAAAAACTCCCAGCACACATGCGCGGGTAACAGCTGCAACCGCGTGTGTGTGTTTGTGTGTGTAGTGACATTCAGCCTAATGAATTCAGGCCTTAATTTATGAATAAAACCAACGTAATGTCATAAATACACTTCTTTCATTGTACAAAATCATATTAAGCCTATACGACATATTTATGTATGTGCGTGAACAGCTTTATTTTACTGTGTGCATAGACGACAGACAATTGCTGTAAAAGCAATTCGTTTGTGTGTGTGTTTCCCCGAAAATCGACAATTTCGTCGCAAAAATAATAATATAAAAAGTATTTATTGTCCAATTCTGGTTCTGAAGCCTCGTTAATCCTTGCGAGCTGTTGCAGTTTGTTGTCCCCTCGCGAGGTTCTGTTGCTGTAATGGTCCACTTGTGTGCCTGCACACAGAAGCAAATAGTCCATTTGAATACATTTCCATTTACAGTGCGGCTCAGTTTGGAGTAGAAAAGGGCAATGTTTCGTGCTGTTAAGTGAAGGTTCATTGAAGTCCAACATCTGTCCCCATCACCACATTTAGAACTCCCGACAGTCCCAAAGTTTTGGCCCACTAATGGTCCTAATTTATGACGTGTGGATCAACACGCTGCTCGGCGGGCACTGGCTTCCTGCGTGCATAACGAGCAGAAAGTCCAACACTTCCGGACGTAATTGGGCCAGCCTGCGAAGGTAAAGTGCCTATAGATGCCTTTACATTGTTAGAACGGGAATTAGTCCTTATTAGTAAGGGGAGGACGCCAGGGAAAAATGGCGGGGCTTATGAGCTTTGAGCTACTTCACTGCGTTTTAATCATGACAGATCATGTCCAAATTGTATGGTCGCCATAAAGTGACAAAATAGTATGGCTTGTTTAGTTAGAGGATAAAAAAAACATCCGTTTCAAATGGCGCCCAGCTGGCCGTTCGTTAATTTGAATCATCGGACAATATCATAATGAAGATTACAATATTTACAGAGGACGACAATATTTACAGAAAATGTAAGTTTATATTATCGTGTATGCGTCCTTTTCGTCCAGGAAATGTTTTTTTGTTGTTGTCTTTGTGTGAAAGTGAAGCAAAAGGCAGCTGAGGTGCAGCTCAAACCGCCATGTGATGGGCCGCAATAAAACACTAAAACACGAGGAAAGAATGACCTTTGGAATTGTGCACAGTAGCACAACCTCTTCTGCATTCCACACTCAGTGCACACATTGCCTTCACTCTTTTACTTTATTTACAGCTCAAACTTTACAGGCCGCGCTGTTTGGAGATATGAAAAGCCCAAATTCAATAACCTAATTCCAATTTATAATTAATCATATATGTAAAAAGAAAAAGAAATCCAAAGACTACAATTTAATTCATTTTTGGTCTCGCTATTATTATTAACATTTAATTGTGCCTCATGCAAACATTTGCCGCAAACGCGGATGGTCACATATGGCCCCGAAAAGGTGAAGGGGAGGAAGGAAGGTTTTATGGCGAGTCACTTCCTCGTCTTTGTTGCCTCTTTTGTGGCTTTTCAGACTTCCCAACAACAGAGCAAAAAACCTTGCACAACACACTCAACAGATCAATGAGGTGCACTAACACGCAGACCGTCAGGGTGTATTTTTAATACGTCCAATGACAAATTCCCAGTTTTGTAAAAATATAATTATTATATCAGTAAATATTATAATTGTATATAATTTTAAAGCAGTAATTTACTGAGGGAAAAATAATTTACGTAGCTGATTTATGGAAATTGCGTTAGTTACCATGAAAATAGCAAGTGCTTTGCACCAAAACGGAATGGTTTTAAGTTGTGGTTCAATAAAAGGCACAATACTTCTGCTCATTTAATTATTTTAGAAAATCGAAATTATAAACTTTTATTTGACATGCCTAAGTTTTTCATTCTGTTACCTGGAAATTTTAAGTTCACCCATTTTTTACAGTGAGCTGTTGAAAAGTGATCATTAACATTCTATTTCTTGTTTTCTTTGTGGTTGTCAGTTTGACAAGTACAAGGGGAAAAAATCCTTTAATTCCCTCACAGCCAATTTATCAAGACAGAACAAAAGTGGGCAGCAATTATAATATCCGTTTGGAGTTGTACAAATGGCAGCGCGTGCAAAGACAATCGCTCAAGTTTTACGTGTTGGTGGTGCAATTTCCAAAGCCATTATTTGTCGCTTAGATAATCATCAGTTTGCTCTCGTCCGCGTACTGGAATGCACACGCACACAGAACGAGAAACAAGCAACACTTCAACTTGCTGTATTCGAAATGAAAATATGAAAAAAGCCCGTCTTTGTTGGGGTGTAGATAGACCGAGTGTTTTAATTTTCTACGATTGTTTGAAAATGTGTTAATTAAAGCGCTTTTGTGTTTTTTTTCTTTTTTTTTTTTCTTCACTGTTTCGTGTTGTTGGCCTTTGCTGCATGCAGAGATAGTTGCTGGTGAGCTGGGGAGCGTCACTTGTTTTATTGCCCCACACAAGAGAGACCATAAACGCATTCTTGCCACCTCCCTCCCCCTGCTCACTGAAAAAAGCTTTGGAAAATGCTCAGACGTCCAACAATTGTGGAAATGTTGACGCCACGCTTTGGGAAATTATTAAATGTCCATTTTAATTCGGGTGTGGACAAAGGAAATGTGGCAGTGTGTGTGTGTGTTTCAGTATATTTTCTGTTGAAACATGCAATATTTTGGTCACAACACTAGACCTCGTGGATAGATTCTCATAGATAATATCCGTAATGGCTGTTCAGACACGACTTGAAATTTCAATGCAAATGTGCTCATGCCTCCATTACAATGTCATCAGTCACGAGTGTACTTAGCAGACTTGTTTCGAAGAAGCACCTCCTTTCCTCTCTCTTCCTTTCTTTCTACCTCGCTTATTGCATCACAACAAAAACAACAACAACAACAACAGCAACAGCAGCAGGCTTGTGTAAGACCTCCACTGTTTATCGGCATTTTGCACTTAATGCTCCAGTCTCGGCTACAAGCTACAGTTTCTCCCGCAGTCCCGCCCTTCCATTGGCGGAGCCGGGTCAGCTGACTTTGTCATATTGTCTGCGAGCGAGCCAAGGCTCGGCTATAACGCTCGGCTTTGTGCGTCTTCACAGGAGATTGCAAATTAATAATATTGAATCGTCCAAGTAGCGGGGAGGCACGCCGGTGGAAGCGCTGTCGGGGGTTCACCCCGAGAAAAAAAAGAGAAAAGGAGAGAGAAGAGGAGCTTACAGAAAGGTGTGGTTGGCTGACACGCGCGGGAGGGAGATTTAGTGTGGAGGAAGATTGAAAAGAGAAGTGGGGAGAGTTGGACAAGAGGGTTACGAGGCAAGGTATGAATTCTTATTTCGCAAACCCGTCGCTCTCGTGCCATTTATCGGGCAGCCAAGAGGTTCTGCCCAACGTGCCCCTCAACTCCAGCACCTATGACACGGTCCGGCATTTCTCGTCGTACGGCGCCGCTGTGAGCCAGAACCACCGGATATACGCCGCCGCACCATTCTACTCGCCCCAGGACAACGTGGTGTTCGGCTCTGGCCGGGCTCAGTACGACTATGGCTCCAACATGTTCCTGCAGGACAAGGACGTGCTGCCCAGCTGCCGGCAGAGCAACCTGCACGGACTCAACGCCGGCTCGCAGAGCCACATCGGCCAAGACTACACGCTGGAGCAAGCTGGCGGCCGGGCGGCCCAGGAGCACAAGAGCAACATCCCGATCTACCCGTGGATGCAGCGCATGAACTCACACGGCGGTGAGTTTTACTAGCGGCAAATAAATTAAGGAAATGGGCCCGTTTTACGATATGTCTCACCAAGAGAGTAAGCTACTTTTTATGGCCCCATAAAACATGACTGTATCTCCTTGACTTGTAGATGGGGCCTTTTGCATGTGCAAACAAACAGCTCTCGTTTAGTCACAACAAACTCTCGTGTGCACTTTTTTATTATTTATACTGCGAGGCAAATGTGTCCTCGATAGATTTAGGGGTTGTTTACAACTTTTAATGTGCCCCCCCCTTCAAAATCCATACTGAATGGGCGACTTTGTACCTCAGCAGGAGTGGGCTACGGGACGGACAGGCGCAGGGGTCGTCAGATCTACTCGCGCTACCAAACCCTCGAGCTGGAGAAGGAGTTCCACTTCAATCGCTATCTAACGCGCCGCAGACGCATCGAAATCGCCAACGCACTATGCCTGACCGAGCGCCAGATTAAGATCTGGTTCCAGAACCGTCGCATGAAGTGGAAGAAAGAGAGCAACCTGACATCCACTGTGGCCGCGGGGGAGTCAACGGCGGCCACGCAAGTAGAGGAACGCAGTGGCGGCGGTGGTGGCGACGCGCTCAAAGAAGACGAGGAGGACAAGAAAAAGAAGGAATAGTTCCAGAGAAATGGAAAATTCAATCCCAACATTACTACCTATACGGAGCTGAAAGGGACTACACTGCATGATGGCCCCCCTCTTCGTGTTCATCATACCACAGGGGTGTTGAGCCTTATTAAAAAAAAAAAAAAGAAAAAAGAAAAAAAAAACATCTTAATAATTTCAGCCACATTCTGAACCTGTGACTCTGGATCACTTTTGTGTTTTTAATGTTATTTTTATACTTGTATTGTGCAAACAAATAAAAATCCGAAGTATTAGTTCCTACGTTATTTCCAATGCCAGTATAAACTATTTATCCCACGCGCAAGCCAATGCATCACTGTGAAGTCTCTGCTCACCAAATAGTGTTAAGTTAGTCTCGACATTCCACGGAACCAAGGAAGGAATTGGAACCTTAATTTGCTCACAGTGTCATTTACTACTTGAATATATAGTTAGAGAAATATATACACAGGTCTTGCAGAAACTTGAGTTGCACGATTAGACTCGCACACACACACGGCCTCATTTAAATATGTGCCTGTATATAGGCTGATGAGACTAACATGATATTATGTAAATTCTTTAAGGAAGAATGGGCTTTAGTTGCTTTGATAGAAAACGCATAGCAAACTTGCGCTTAGGCCCATTTTTGTTTGACACAGTATCTTGTGAGATATATGTGTACACACTTCCTCATTCTTTTTATTTTTTTAATTTGAAAGTTCATGTTTTGTCATAATTGTGTATCATGGAATAAAATATTTGTAAAACTTTGACTTGTGTGAAATGTCTTGTATGGAAGCACCATTGCATAAGGTGATTATAAAAAACAAAACAAAAACAAAAAAAACACACACACAAAAAAAGTGGAGTTATTATACAGCTTGGTTTGGTCACACTGTTCCAGAAACACATTATGGAATATTAAAGATATTTTTTTAATGGACATCAAGTGTGTTGGGCGTTTTCAACGTAAACGGCATTTATATTGTTTTGTTGAAAAGTAACAATAATACGAATTTAAAAGCTAATTTTTAAGGATTTAAGAACATTCTTTTTTCCCCCTGAATATTTGTTATGAGACGAGAGAGCGGGTGGGTTTATTTGGGGAGGGGGCAGAAGCATGGAACGTCCCTGGGCGTCTTGCCCCCTTCCAGACAGCAGATGACGCTGTTGTCTTACTGTGTTGCGTTTTTCGCAAAGTCTTCTTGTGCTGCACAGCTGCAGCTCAAAGTTTACTGGACACGTTTTTGCTATTCATCAATATCCCCATTGAGTATCAACGCCAATTTATGACTGGCCAACATGCGCACGTGATCCCATACAAATAGGCCATATTTGGGCAGCGCGCATTGGATCAAGGATTAAAAAAAGATACCAAAGGCTTCTCCACCTCTAAATCCTGGATTATTTTTTTTTCTTATAGGAGAGGCAGTTTTTTTCCCTTCCAAACGCAGCTACCAAGAAAAGCAATGATCATCACAAATCAGCGAATAAGGGCAACGTGTAGCCGGCGCTAAAAGTGTAAACCGATTAAGAAAAAAATGAGCTCCGATGTTGACAGCTGCAGTGTGAGAGAAGCCGGCGAGACAAGTTCTCCAATGTTTAGCTTCGGAGTGGCGGGGCTCGGGTCTAGCCTGTGCCTGCACGGAGGCGTCAGTGGGAGCGCCGTATTTACGCGCCCTGTCCCCATCGGCTCAGTTCGACGGGACGATATGCAATCGAGCCCGGAGCCTCCGCTCCCCCCGGGACCTCCCACGCGACCTAGTCCGGCCGCGCACCACTCGGGCGGGCACCCGGAGAGGAGCGTCAGGTCAGGCGGCAATCGGAGCCAGGAAGGCGGCACGAGTGCGGCCAGAAGCACGGAAAGGACGCAAAGCGTGTCACGGGACGCGAACGCCAGCCACGAGCAACATCAGCACAGCGAACACGGACCCCAGATCTACCCGTGGATGACCAAACTGCACATGAGCCACGGTAAAGTTTGTTTCTTCTTCTCCTTTCCCTCTTTCAGGCTGCTCCACTTCTTTTCGAGCGGTCCACTTTCCCTCTTGAGTTTTATAGGCCAAACGCAGGAAATAATAAAAACTCGCGGTCATAAATTTTATGACAAAGGCATCCATTGCTCGTAAACCTGCTCTATTACGGCGAAGAGGTGATCTGAGGGCTGATTTATGATGCAGTAATTGGACCACAGGATCAAACTGTGACAAAATTATCAAATAATATTACAGATTCATCGCCGAGTATATATTTTCTTTATTGCTTCTTTTGTACTCCTAACGCAGCATACACACTTTCCATAATCAGCCTGTGAGTGTATGTTTACGTGTTTGAAGCTTTAGCCTTAAATTGAACTCTGGGAAACACCAATGACCTGACCCTGGCGTGAACCTTTCACCTCGAAAAGATTTGAATAGGCATGTAGTCTTTTTGCACGCTTGGAGTCACAAGTTGGCTGCGGGCTGCAGATGGACACTGGCCACTTTTACTGCAAATGCTTCTGAGGTTTGTCTTAGTTCATATGCAAACATGCCTGCAGCAGGCAAGCAACTCACACACGGGGACGGCTCCAAATATACTGTGACAAATTGTATATTAAGGGGCATGTGGAAGTGAAAGATTCAAATAACACAATCGGATATATATATTTGATATTCGGTCAATTGTATTATTATATATGTTTGGCCGAGGCTAGCATTCCTTCAATTTTAGCTTATTATCCCTGGTAAAAATGTATTATTGTTGTGTTAGTGTAAAATACAAAAGATTTCTAGATATTTAGGAATAAATTGAAATTTATTTCATTATTTTAGTTTGGTTAAATTGTGCACTGTCTGAAAATAAACATAAACATGTGTTTATATATTAGACCTGTCAATCGATCATTTAAAAAATATGTATTCCAATTTGATTCATTTTTAATTACACATATATTTACTTTCTTGTGGGCTTTAGAGTAACTTTTAAAAAGCCCTTCACAATATCTCGTTCAATATATGTCATTCGAATTTTTTCGTGGTTAATGCATGTTAACATTAGCAACCAACTTTGGTAATAAAACATATATTTAGCAACAAATATTATTTAGCAACAAATATTTAGCTGCATTAAACGTGAGCAAGAGGTCACTTTTGATTAATATCAAAACAAGTTTGGTATTGTGGTTTAGACCCTAACTTGTACCAAATATGACAAGAATATAAACATTAGACACAACCTTGTGTGGTATTTTATACTGCCACTGCAAAAAAATAAACGCAATATCATGAATTATTGTATAATTAATAATTGCCCAATCAAAAGTATTTGTGTCTTGATACTATCGGATAACATATTGGTTTCCATTGTCAGCAATGGACCTCCAAGCCATTTGAAGTGAGAGGAGGCTAGGAGTGAATGATCTAGGGGTTTAACTCCTCGAATTCTTGACTATGATATCGATTCTTTGGAGAACGATACAATATTCCCGGATATTACAAAGTCCCCAATGAGTCAATTCAAATGCCTTTTATCGATTTAATATACAACATATCACCTAAAAATAATAAAATGAATAGCAATTTTGATATTTTTGACAATCTTGTTCCATAAAAATTTCAGAAAAGAAAACAATTTATTTGAACAAAACAGCATATAAAAGATGATGTTGAAAGCTGTTTTGTGTCTTGACAGATTTCTCTTACATTCTTAACCAATCAAAAAGAAACTGATCCAGATCGATGTATTGTTACATCCCTAGAAAGATCATGATTCAGTGCCACTGACACTGCCAGTCCTCCGTGTTCAAATGAATTTACATTTATGAATACGGGTTTTTGGAACAACATATGCTTGAATTTTCCAAATAGGCCAACTGACATCTGGCGATTGCTAACTTCTTTTTGCACTGCGGCAGAATCAGAGGGCAAGCGTTCCAGGACGAGCTACACTCGCTACCAGACTCTGGAGCTGGAGAAGGAGTTCCACTTCAACCGCTACCTGAGCCGGCGCAGGCGCATCGAGATCGCGCACACGTTATGTCTGAACGAACGCCAGATCAAGATCTGGTTCCAGAACCGCCGAATGAAGTGGAAGAAAGACTCAAAAATAAACGTGAAGGAATAAAGGGAGGGTCTAGTGAAGGCATGGTTCAACACTGCACAGCACGACAATGCAAGGAGCTGTCTGACCTCTAGATGAACTGCAGGGAGCAATGACATCATGACACCGCCCTATGGCTCTTCATCACCAATTATGTGTCACTGGTTGCAGTTTGGGATCCAATGTATTGACTATGGTTCACTTTGATCAATTGTCTTCTGTTGCTAAATGAATTTGGAGTCCAATGCGACGATATGTCCACTTTGGGGACAGGTTTAGACGTTGTTGGTCCAATCATCCATGCTCTTAATTGGGATGAGAACGAGGATGAACCGTCATCACGTGCTCCAAACCTTTGGTCCACTCCACACACAAGGAAAAAAAAAAGAAAAAAAAAGAGTAATAGAAACATTTTTAAACAACCGTCCATGTATGTTTGTATTAGTTTCATTCAGTGATGTGTCCTTGTGAATGACTGAATTGATGTTTGGAACCAAGAGGGTAATCATTATGTGATGTGCCGCAACCCAGCAAAATGGTTTCCTTTGTAGCATAATTGATAGCTTGATTGCCGACTATAACCAATAAAATGATTACACACACTGGTTGTATTTGTGTTATGTTTACAGTCATGACGTCGTTGGTTTTATGTCGTTTGTCAACATTTTCATGAAATTGTTTTTGGGTGTGTGTGTGTTTTTTTTAATAACTGTCTTGGTAAAACGTCTCATCTGTTGCTATTTTGAGTCTTTGGAAATCGTCTTATTCGGCGAGTGACAAACGCGCTACGAAGTTAAAGGCCCCATAAAAGTTTATTGCCCCCCGTTTCCAGACAGACTGTTTCCTGTTTTGTCAGGAGAAGGAAGGGAAGCCCTCGCCTGTGATAATACAACGCCCCTTCACAAACAACGACGTGGAAGAAAATGTCTGATTTGTCACCAAATGGCGACAATCACCATGCACGACCTTTACGTTGCATGACAATTTACTCAATTTAGTTGAATCGTCAAATAATACATCAATAAGGAATAAAATCATACAAATAAAACGGACTCACCTCACAATTTCTTATGTAAGTTCCCCGTTGTTAAAAAAATATATTTGCGTCCACTTCTTTCCTTGCTTTCGCTCTCGGGCCTCGTGCAGGCCTGGATGTTACAATGGATCGAATACCCCCTTCTTCCCACCCAGTGTCTTCTTTTAGGGTATTTTAAAGTTTACAAGGTTACATATGCCAATTGCCTGGAGCAGGCTCTGTGAATGGTGCTTGGGAAGCACGTGGTGTCATTTAAGTGGCTTTTATGGCCTGCAAGAGCTGACAAACCTTCGATATATACACATCATATAAATCGCAAGTGGCCGGCAATAGCAGCTGCCTCCTGCCAGCGTGCACGCTTCTCATATGGGCCAGGGAGGGGATGAGGTACCGGTCTGTGGAACCCGGACTCATGCCAATGGATCCAGCTGTAAGTTGGACCGCTATCATTTCATTTTGGCTGCTTGGGGAATTCTTACTCAGTCACGGGCGCGTTTTAATGTGGATTTAATAGTGCACTATATGTTTCACCTGAATTTGCCCTGTTTATTGTACTATTTATGATATATATAATCACTGCTTAAATATCTCGTTGCTCTCTAACAATGGCAACGTATAGTTGCTAGTTGATACGGCCTCTAGTGTAAATATAAAACACGCACGTATTATCTGTGCAAGTGTGCAGTTTTGAAGTATGTGGTCTGTGCGTGAGTGCAAGTGAGGAATGACTAGCGTCGTTTTGTCTTTGTTGGGATTGACGTCAAAATTCTTGGCCAAAGATTGAGGGCGGTGAACGTAAATTGAAATGGAATCACAGTAATGGATGAATAAATAATCACGTGGAAATATTGTCTGCATGTGTGTTCATTGATAATATCGTGGGAGTTATCGTGGGACTCATCAGCTGAACGAGAGTGGGTGTGTGTATACTGTTTGGCTTCATTCACATGGACGTGTTGTGTATTTCTTTTCTAGTCTTTACTTTACTTCACTGGACTTTGACGCTGATTATATACTTTAGGACACACTCATGATGCCGCCACTAAAACATTGCTATTTTAAAACATTGTGCTATTTATTGTACGCCCACGCTTCCTGTCGTGCAAGCAGACGCTAAATACACTTCCGTTAGGGGGCACTGTGCAACGCACTCCTAGGAAAATGTGTGAGTGTGGGAGTGTGTATGGCTGAGTTGCGCAGCAGGCCAGATGCATTTAATTATTTGTTTGTGTCGAGGCTGTATATCCTTTAATAAACTCACATTCTTCCTGCATGGTAAACTCATCATAACATCCAAGTCAAAAACAATTTCTTAAAGTCAAAGCAATGTAGAATTTTAGACAGATTATTCACACCACTTGACACAAAACACATATAAAACTCTCATTTACACATATTTCTATCAAATTAGCGCTGAGAGTAAGGATGGGAAGTTAGACAATGCAAACATCCGCTTTTCCTGCATGACAGCCTACTACTTGCTTTGACCTGTGCAGTTTGACACGCTCATTATTCAAGACGCCCAGGTCACTTCCGGGTGACTTTTTCTTTGTCTCAATTCGCATTACAAGCATAAGACCCCAAATGCTTATTGCTACGAATTTACCTGAATGCATTTTTGCAATGTGAAGGCAGAGTCGATTTTTTAAACCTGGATTCGACACTGAAGTCAATGAGCTTTCTCATCATGATATTTGCCGATGAGGCTTCGTTTTAGCTTTGTGTCAAAACGACCCCTGTGACTGTCCCCATTCCTTCAACTTTGAGGTCTTCCCTACATCATCTGCATATTTGCAAAAATATAAATACATCACGAAAGAGTAAAGAACGACAATCGAACAATGTGTGTGTGCGTGTGTGTGTTTGTGAAAATTGCAACAATCATTTCTATCAATCAATACAATGAAAAGAAAAATGCAAAACTTAGATCGTTTAAATATATATATATATATATATATATATATATATATATATATATATATATTGGTAAGCTATTCATTATTATTATTATTTCGGTTAATTATAATTAAGAATTCATTTGGTAGCATGCAATCTGTGTACAGAATTATATAAGTGTTTTCATTTTAATGAGCCATACATGAAATACAGATTAAAATTGTGTTTGCATGGAAGTGGATCGAATTTTTTTTCTTCCCAAAATAAATAAGCTTTATGTAAAATTTAAAAATAAAAAGCGACATGATGTAAAACGAAACAAATTTTGGAAAGATAAAAGTTGAAGTAGACCATCAATACAGTATATGTTAATTAAAAATATTATAGCAAGAATTTACATGGATACACTGTAAAATAAATGTGTGTTGTAAATTTGTATATGTGTGCATATTATATCTTTATATGTAAATAAACATTTATACATTATATTATATTATATTTTTTGGTTTGCTTTTTCCCCTCAAAATGCGTTTTGACTGCGCAAAATCCTGCTTGAGGCAACACGTTTGATCTCGTGTCTCCTTTGTGTTTTCCAGGTCATGCCGTGCACGTGTGTGTGCATGTGCATGCGTTTGAGAGGGGCCGTGGACGTGTCGCCTGTCCACCTATCCGCTGGTGGAGATCTGACACTTCTCTCAGCTTGTGCTTGAAGGCCAGCAGCTGCCCCCCACCCCCTCGCCGTTGCCTTCAGCGCTGTTGAACAAGGTTGGAAATGCAAAGGGTTTGTTTTCCTGCATTTGCAAGTTAGACCCTAATGTGCACTCACTGTCGTGTAAACTATTTCAGTTAAGTCATTAAAATTGCACACTGAATTGGTTTAGCACTAATGAAGCACAACAAACTGCAAAACAAACACGTGGTTTCCTGTGGCGGGGTGGGGGCTAAAAGCCCCTCTTCCCTGCATGGCTGCTCCTTTTAGCGCATATTCATATTCGACCCTCTCAAGACTGTATGCACTTCATTACAACTTTTTATTATTATTATTTGAACGGGACGATATAGCTTATTGTTATTACACCTGTGGGGGGCGGGGGTCTATTATGTTAAGAGTTTGATTAAAAGCGTGTTATAGTCTTTTAATCAGGGATATTGCAGCGTCAATGCAGGTCAGGTGCCACCGGGCCACCAATTTATACGGAACCACCACATCGTCGTCGTGATCTACACGTGTACAACTTTTCATTAGCAAAGGGCCGCTTAATTAGCCCTCCAATGAATAAATGAAGCAGCCAAATAATCCGCCCGAGGGCCTCATCTTTTCCACGTGTACATTACAACTAGTTATTGAACTAGCCGCATGCACGATCTGAAAGCTATTTGTGCCGAGAAGGAATTCATTGGTGTCCCTCCATCAATAATCCTTGGCAGTGAACTATTGGAGGCAGTCAAACGCACGGGGTGAAACGCGGGTCAGCCTGTCTAAGTCATATTAAAATGCGTCCTCGCGGAGTAACAATCTAGTGTCCCCCCCCCCCCCCCCCCATTTCTGTCGGTGTCATGGAGCACTTTGGATTTTTAACCATGCTTGTTGTTGCTTTTGGGAAAATCCTCACATTGAGATATTCATTGCTTGAGCCTTCCCGTGCACTTCCACTATAATCAATACCATCGATTCGCAATCTGGGCTTTGGTTGCCGTTTTTAATAAGCCCCAAACAGGGCAACATGTCCGATATGGCATTTTTCATCTTAGCCTTTTCTCATTAGCTTCCAGAGTGGCAGCGAGAAAGGTTAGAGAGCGGTCAGTATGGTAATACCCAGCAGAAAGAAATGCTTGGGAACAATGGAAACTTATTTTTCATCCGTGCTGTCACGCCGCTTTTGTATAGGCTATGCGTTTGCGACTGAATATTCATATACGAGCAACCTCCAAGACCGCAAGATTCTTTGTGCTGATTTTTGTCGCGGCTGAGAGATCCACATTAGTTGTCTATATGTACCCTGTAGAACCGAATTTGTGTGGCAAACAATCGCAAATACGTCTCTACAGGAATACATGGGCAGCTGCAAGTCACCACCAGCCTCAGCCAGCATGCAGACACACAATGATGACAGTCCTGTTGGGTGTTCCAACAACGCGGATGCATACATAGTTGAGACGAAGCCCCGCAGCCACGCGAAAGACGTTGCGAAGCAGCGCTCGTTTAAAGCTGACTGATTTACGGCTTTTATTGCTCTATAAAAGGCTTCCAACATCCTTGCCAGTGCTAATAGAAATGTCATGCGCCATTCCCACAAAGAAGGGCGCCCACAAACTCGTGTCGTTGATATCGTAATCATCATCATTATTCGTATTAGTATTATTTTGCTCTCTTGGAAAAATAAATAAAAATCAGGCTCTCCTCAGGGCAGCTGACCCCCAGATAAAGCAAGAGTGCAGCACGCGCATGACAAGTTTCCATGGAGATAAAAGCAGAGCGAATGAGCTTCAGATCGTATCGATGTTTGGAACTGTTTGGAGGGGTTTCCCAAAAGACAGCTTCACCAAAATCTGGAGTTTGAATTAACCAGACCCACCCGCTTTTGTGGTTTTATAGTGTACTTACCTGTTCATGCAACGTTAGAGTATATATTAGACATATGTGGCTTTCTGTGGGCAGAGTTTTTTTTTTTTTGGGGGGGGGGGCATATTATTGCTCTTACATAATAAGTGTGGTGATGGTGGAGCAACTCGTGATGACATTTTGCAAACTGCACCAGTAATGTCACAATGCAGTGACTGTTCAATAATCACAATATTTTCAAATTTTAACAACCACCGGCAGGTTTTGTGAAATATTGCCATGGGGGTGGTGGTGGTGGGGTGTTATTGACTGATGATGTCATATAACATTTGTTCAAAAATGTTTAATTCTTTTAATGTTGATTTTAAACCCTATATTATAAAAGAAACATTGTTTTGGCCGATTTCTTACGTTTTCTGTATGTATTGTTTGAGAAAGGCTATATGAGATCAGCACAGCTATATATAAAACAAAACAATCACGTTTTATGCATCAGAGAATAGGAATAAACCTCAATTAAAGCAGTTATTGTTTGTTTGCTTGTTTGTTTGTTTGTTTAACCACATTTAAATACATGCAGTCATCACTCTTTAAATGTTTTAGTGTACAAGTATATTGTAACAGACACCGTTTAGTTGCAGTTTGAACACAAGGATTCACATGTGCATGGATTTTTAGGGAAAAAAAAATTAAATAAATAAATAAATAAATAGATAAATAAAAAAATATATATATATATATATATATATATATATATATATATATATATATATATATATATATATATATATATATATATATATATATATATATATATATATATATATATTCAAACAGGCTGGAGAAAGGTGTTTAATGTAACAGAATACTCTGCTAGAATGAAAGGCAAGGTTTATAGGATACTGGTGAGGCCATCTATGATGTAAGGATTAAAGACAAGCCAAAAGGAGTTTTCTATTTATTTGTTTTTTTTTCAATGTCAATTGTTTTGTAAACCAACCCAAGCAAAGTCTTGAATGCATATTTATCGACTGGATGAGAATTTGACAAATGAACTTTGTTCTTACTGATTCAGTGTTGGTTTCAATTTGCATGTACTAATCTGGGCTATTTTTGAGTGTGGTATCTGATCTGGAACTTTCCCATGCATCGGGGCACCATTGTGAAGCTCATCTTTTTGTGACATTTGTGACATTATGCATTATGAGCTCTACTGTTTTGTGGCAACATAACCCTTTGTCTACCACAGTGTCTTATGGTCAGTGACTTGTATAGTCACTTGTATAGTCAGTTAGTAGCAATAAGCAAACTGTGGTCCAAGGGCCAAACACAGCCCATTCCAATCAGAGAATGCTTTCTCTCCAAACAATTCAGTTGATCAAAAATCCTGTGATAGTGAGATACATTGAGCAACCGATTTTAATGTTGTTGTTTATGTTGTTTTTTAAATTGTCACTGATGTTCCCACAGTTTCAACTCAGTGATGGCTTGAATGTCAGTGAATGTTTTATTTCATTTTATTTTATTTTTTTCCAAATGTTATTTATTTATTTATTTATTTATTTATTTATTTATTTATTTATTTAGTTAGTTAGTTAGTTAGTTAGTTAGTTAGTTAGTTAGTTAGTTAGTTAGTTAGTTAGTTAGTTAGTTAGTTAGTGTAATTGTGCCTGCTTTTTTGACTCCCTAAACATTATGTTTTGGTCATGTGCTGTAGAATGATGAATGCTTATTTGCAATTTTTTTTTAGCTGGAGCCCATGCATATTTTATTTTTAAAACCTAATGCCCATTTTAGTAAACATTTTTTTGGTTGTTGTTAGCCAATCGTCTGTTCATCTTCATACGCAATCTTTCACATATTTACCTTCTTTTATCTAATGCACTTCTCTTTCTCTCTTTCTCTTTCTCTTTCTCTCTCTCTCTCTCTCTCTCTCGCTCTCTCTCTCTCTCTCTCTCTCTCTCTCTCTCTCTCTCTCCCCCTCTCTCTCTCTCTTTCTCTCTGTGTCTCTCTCTCTTTCTTTCTTGGACCATCTCATGCTTATTTGCATCTTAACCCCTTCAAACCCGCACTTTTTTGCTGAGCAAGAAAAACAAATCTGTGCTGATATTTACTCTACTCAAACACCAGAACAAATCAGTTTTTTGGTCGGGGATATTTGATGCTCTTATTGGTTATTTTAATGTTATATGCGTGTGTTTTTAATGACAAATGAGCAATCTACGTTATCCTTTTTTGAAGTTGCGTTTCGTCAGCCATTTTCAAAGAGCCACAAATAGCAAAGAGGGCATGCCAAACCTCATGATTTAATTTCGATGGGTAAAGTTTCATCCAATCATCTCCCAGAAGTTGCAATAGCAACTAAACTCAGTGTTTAGAGACTCTAACGCGTCATATCCTTCAGCAGCAGGCTTAGGTCTGAAGGGGTTAAACATCCTATTCTAGAGACACAATTTTTTGGAGGGATGTGGGGGGGGGGGGGCAATCCTATAATTACTAATAATAATTATAATTAATAATTCAAATTTGATTAGAAAAAGAGCATGCAGCAACAAAAAAGTGCTAATTTACATCTATATTTTTCAAGACTCACACAACAACAAATGAGCCACATCTGACTGGTGAGTTTCTCTTTGATGTCAGGTGCTCTAAAGCTCAAGACATTGTCTGGAGAGCACATTTTGTAGGTCTCTGCCTCTGTTTCAACTCATAAAGTCTCGGTCCTGCTAAAGTCTCAGATTGCTGCATGATAGGGCAGGACTCAGGAATTTCTGTTAAGACGCCACTGGTATTTTAAGGAAAAAACAGTTAATAAAAAAAAAAAAATCAATCGCTGTATTGCTAAACTTCCACCATCCTTCGTAATGACTGTAACATTGACATAAAACAGATGATGCATATGTTTTATGAATAATATGGATTCTTATGGTCTGAATCTTGTTTTGGTCTTCGAGAGTTCTGGTCTCGGGTGAGTCTCGGTCTCTGATAGTCTGTTCTTGAGCACAAGATTGCACACATATAGGGGTCAATGGGTTGGCAACCCTCTACACCTGGGGTGTCCAACCTTGTCTCGGGACACATCAGGACTGCAAATCCTAAATGTATGAGCACCTCAAATTGTTAAATATACTGACAAACTGAAAATCAATGATTTAAAAACTCTTTTATTTATTGGAAAATTGGTGATTGGTAGCAAAAATATGTTGGCAAAATCTCAATGTTTTTTTGGAAAAAAACAAAAACAACAACAACAAAAAAAACAATAAAAACAAAAAAACAATGACCACATTGTTTGTAAACATGAATTTGATGCTCATGATTTGCTTTCGTAGGCCACTCAAAATTATGTGGCGGACCACATATGGCCCCAAGGCCTTGAATTTGACATCTGTGCTCTCTGCTGTATGTCTCAGCAACTGAATGGCGACCAGTCCAAGTTTTGTTAATCTTTTGCATGAAGTAATTTGGGATAGGCTCCTGCTCATATGACCCTATGTGATGAAACATGGATGCAAGAGTGTAAATATATTCATTTGGGAATACAAAAAGATGGCCATTTGAAAAAAATACATTTGATGCTTTTGAGAGTTGGAGCATCACTTTCAAAATGAAATCTGATCAATGCGCAGGAAATGGTGCTCAAACCAAAGATGGATAAAACACAAGGTGCATCAGCAATTGAGCCTCGATGTTTCGTAATCTGTTTTATTGAAGTTGATGCCTTCATTTATTATTTTACGGAGGCTATATTACTTGGTTAGCTCTTGTTGTTGCCTCCCTGAATAATTGAGATGGTTGTGTTTTATTTTTTCTCCTTTGTCAGCAAGTAAGCTACTAGTTTTGTCGCCAAGATCAATGGCTTTGCTTAGACAAACACAGAGAGGGGGCGGGGGGGGGAGCGAGAGAGTGAGAGAGAGAGAGAAAGAGTGAGAGAGGGCAAAAGAAGAGGGGAAGGAAAAGAGAGAGAGGAACCTCGCAGTTCACCATGTCGACTGAAGGTATGCTAAACACCTCTAGTTCCTCATCCGGGTACCACGAGGTTCGCTGCGATTGGCCGACTGGGTCACGTGGTAAAAGTAACTTTACAGGGCTGCTCGCAAGTAGGAGGGCTTTATGGAGCAGAAAAACGACAAAGCTAGAAAAATTATTTTCCACTCCAGAAATTAATGATCATGAGCTCGTATTTGATGGAGTCTAACTACATTGATCCGAAATTTCCTCCATGCGAGGAATACTCGCAAAATAACTACATTCCCGAGCACAGTCCCGAATATTACGGCCGCGCCAGGGAGCCGGGCTACCAGCAGCCGCAGCCGCAGCATCACCACCCGGACTTGTACCCAGCTCCCCCGCGGGCCAGCTACCACGCAGATCGCCAGTACAACTGTGCAAGCATCCCCGAGCCTGACACGCCGAGAGGGCACGCGGGAATAGCCCACTCGGCGCACCTGCTCACGGGCAAGGGCCAGCCTGCTTCATGCGAGACCCCCCAGCTGTCCATGTCCCCCGCCACCCCGCCGGCCGCCGCCTCCGCCTGCAACCAAGCCCTCCCGGAGCATCCCAACAGCGCCGCCTCGTCCAAGCAGCCCGTGGTCTACCCGTGGATGAAGAAGATTCACGTCAGCACTGGTAGGCAAAAACCCCGCGTGACGGTGTTTATGTCCGCCCTCTCCCCTCTTTATCAGCCCCCGACTCCCATCTCGTTGCCAGCCCTTGCTCCGATAGTGGGGAAGCCTTTTGAAATGGCACAATTGAGGCGGATTTACGACTCGGCATTGGTAATTACACCCACCATAAATTTTATAGCCGAGGTATACTCAGGGCAGCCGTATCACCATGTGGCTTCTGCTGTTATGTATTGCGCCATGCAGGAACAAGGAGAGAGAGAGCGAAGGGACACATGAATAAGAAGACAAAAAAAAATCCAGTTTTGTAATCTTGCATGAATAATTGAATTTAGTTGGCTGCGAGTGTCCTCACGTGAAAGCCGACAACTACACTAAAGTTGCCTTTTAAACAGCCCAAACGTGGCCATAAATCTTTCAAGTCACATCCATGTTTACCCCTCCTTTATTTCTTTCCTCTTCTTCCTTCTCCTTGTTCTTCTTCTCCCCCACCCTCGCCCAGTGAACTCGGGCTACAATGGGACGGAGCCCAAGCGGTCTCGGACAGCATACACCCGCCAGCAAGTCTTGGAACTGGAGAAGGAGTTCCACTATAACCGCTATTTGACTCGGAGGAGGCGCATCGAGATCGCCCACACGCTGGTCCTGTCCGAGCGCCAGATCAAAATCTGGTTTCAGAACCGCAGGATGAAATGGAAAAAGGACCACCGGCTGCCCAACACTAAAGTGCGCTCGTCGTCGTCTTCGTCCGGCTCCAGCGCCGGTTCCGCGGCCGGCGCTGTTGCCCCTTCCTCGGCCACGAATACAGGGGCCTCCGATGAACTGAGCGGGACGCAACAGCACGGCGACGATATTACCAGGTTATAAAACACACATGGACGACGCAGGCGGGAGAAAACAGCTAAACGGAACAGAACTTCTTATTTATAGAACGATTCTATATTTTCCTTTCCCGTAGCCATCGTGTGCGGTTTCCTCCAAGTCCAACGTTAAATGAAATGCATGTTATATAGCATGGATTACTGCGAAAATCGATGCATTTTTCTACGTGATACAGGGTTTAATTTATTTGAATCTCATTTGATGTTTTGATTATGTTTTGAATGAAGGAAAAATGCAGATAATTTTAATCCAAATATTATTGTGGGCCATTTTTTGCCCTGCTTCCTAGGTGAAGTGCACAATCTATTTATTTCAAACAACACTGGAAGTAAATCAATATGATAATAATTATTTTTGGTATTGGGGGAGGATTTAAAAAAAACATGAACCACACCATTGATCTTGAACTTACATGTTTAGGATAAAAATGTGACAATTACCTCGTGTATTTCCGAAAAAAGGATCTTGTTTGATTTTCAGATTGGTTTCGTGGTGTTGATGTTGTGTTTAGGTCATTTTACGGAGAGAAAAAAAAGATTATTGTGAAATGCAATAAACGGAGTTTAGTGTACTTGTGCTAATCATATTGGTCAATAAAACAGTAAGTGTCTTCTAGTTTTCTATACGTTTGAACGTCACTTTATTGGGAGGGGGGGGGGGGGGGGTATTTGACTCGTGTTTTCCGAAAGTGTGTGTGAATATTTGAACGTGCAGCAAATGAGAAACATGCACGCTTTTTTTCTTTCAAAAGTCGTTATTTTTTTAATCGTGTGTGTGTGCGTATGTGTGTGACTTTATCACAAAGCTGCATGCGAATCAACATAGAGGTCGTTTGCAATGTATATAGATCTATGTATATAGAGCTTCGACATTATTTGAGAAAATAGCTTTTGCCTTTGAACACCGAGTAGTTGCTATTCTTTTTTTCCAAAGACCACACCACGTCTGCTTTCACATGAATTGAAGGGAATAAAATCATGATTTGACAGTATGGATAGGACTGTTAGTTCATGCAGAATAGCCACGTGATCGATATTCGAACATGTTTTTTTGTTGTTGTGCTTTTTGCGGGGGGTTGGGATGTCAGACTCAACAGCAAATAAATATAATCAACTCAAACCAAATGCTGAACACATAAAGATGTGATTAATTTGTGAAATACTGATGACATGAATAGAGTTTTAAAAATGCTCTCCGCTCAGGGGTGGGGGGCTGGAGTGCACAAAGGGAAAATGTATCTTCATCATCAATCTAGCACTGTGTTGTGCAAAATATAGGATGGTATACAGCTTGATTGTCAATATTACAGAATATAATATTCTAAAATGTGACTTGGGGGTTTAGGAGTAAAAGAATTAACTAGTGCATCTGGGGGTGGTTTGAGGCACCGAATAGCGATGAGACGCGGTTGACAAATGAGTGGAGAAGCCTTTATGTTAGTGGACACGTTGGAGAAATGAATGTTGTGTTGCCGCTGCTGCATGAAGCCAGCATGCAGCATCCCTCCACTCCCCTTTTTCTCAACCCATGTGTCGCCTCAGTGCCGCCACGCTGAAAAGGTGCTTGATTGAAGTTTGGGGCGGCTGGAGGGCTTAGAAGGACGATGTGCATGGGAGAAGGCCGAGTTCACACCGAGGACACATTTTCTGTCCCATTAGGCTCATTTCAAGCTGGATGGTCAACCCCCCCATTCAGCCTATCATCCCACCCAATGACCCACTCGAGCTGTGGTCCCCTTGGCCTCGGCTTCTTTATTTTCGTGGACTCTTTGCGGCTGTGGGGAGGCCAGCAGGCGGGTCATGGGTACATGTGCTTGCCTCTTTGTGCTTTCTGATGAGGTGACCTTCCCTGCAAGGGCGTCTTATACTTAGAGCTTGGCTCTTCATATTTTTTTTTGACTCACTTAGTAGAATAATAAAAATAGTTCCACCTAGTTGTGAATTTTGCTGTTGGGGGGGGGGGGGGCAACTTTCGTGAAGAAAGCTTGCTGCCATAAAATAAATAAATACATTAATAAATACATACATAAATAAATATTACGACGTTACGTTTTAACTTCCTCATCATGATTCTTGAATCGGAAAGCTTTTTAAATACTTAGCCTTATTACTACTGCTACTACTATTATCATTATTATTTTTGTTATTATTAAACAAATAATTGAAATGCAGTTTAGTTACACAGCTGTGAATTGAATCTCTGAAAATGAATGAAAAGACATTCCACAATTGCATATAGGGAGGTAAATTTTATCACATCATATATTAACGTAAAATATATTGTTAAAAGATCAGAATGATCACGTTTGATCATTTTAACCAGCTTTAAAAAGATCACTATAGAATTGGGGTTGGGGGGTGCACTAACGTCAGGTTCAAAATGATTATTTATTTTATCAGCAATCAAACAATTGTATAAGTATGATAATACTTCATAAATCAGTTTACATATCTTGAAAAAAACAACAAATTAAGTATTCGTATATTTTCAAACCATTTTTTAGGAATAAATACTGCAGAGCACATAAAAGTACTGAGCACATGTGCAGAGCACATTGAAAAAAATAAAAGAATAATAGCATATAACAGCATACACCCCTCTCACATAAAAAATAAAAACAGAAAATCCAAATATTCCTAACTGCTGTAGGGTACATACATGCACAAAACTATTACCTCCCTATTTGGCCAAGACCACCATTCTAATGGATCAAAAATAATATCACAGTTTTGGAATGTTTAAAATCTTATCCCTTAAGACCTGCAACATGAAGCAATTATCAGAGAATCCCAAAATTTGAAAAATAAGGTCCTAATGAAACCTTTTTTTTTTTTCAAATTTGTAAAAGGAAATGTCAAAATGAATATGTGTAATAAGCGCTCTAATATCTATAACCCTGTTTTTTTTCCCCACATGGAATCTGCAGATGCATGTGTTGACTTGCATCCATCATTTTTTTTTCAAAAAGAAATGTCAAAATTCTGAATTACTCTCAAAATCATAACATTTTAGATGTATCAAATGTGATACATTTGGCAATAAAGGTTATATTTTACCCTATATTTCTTCATCGTTCCTCTATTGATATCCTAAAAATGCGTTGAAAGAAATGAAACTTTCTGAATTTGTAACACAAGCTTCTCCTCTTTATTGTATTCCTTGGCGATTATATGTTGTTGTATTTAAAGAGGAAATCTGTGATGTGCAACTCGTTTCAACTTCACTGTTCCTAAAGATCTGGTTAGCTCGAGTTTTTTTTTATTTTTATTTTTTTAATGTGTATGTTTGTCTTCTTGTGATTGTAGAATCACTCGGGATTTTCATCTCCAATCGCAGCATGGCACACTCGCTCTGATTTATGCTTGCCTCGGGCCTCGGGACCCAATCTTTGAAGATGCAGAAAAAAATGTATTTACACTAACAGTTATCGAAATCTTCCAATGAGAGAGAGAAAAAAAATCGACAGGAAATGTTTTTATTCGCACACAAAACAAACGTTGTCCTCTCAGGTGAGTATCTTGTGCAGTCACTTTGCCCGCTGATGAGAGGTGCATCATTGTTATTGTGTGCAGTCGTGGCAGCTGCATAATAGCTGCGAGTTGAAACTAGGGTCACGCTGCTGACTTGTCTGTGCATTGACCACCTCCATGCCGTGTCGTCACAAATGTGTATAAATCTCCTTTTGCGGGCAGCAGATGCACCACGTCCATTTTGGACTCAATTCATTGACAAACAACGCATTCCAAAACGCCTTCATCCAATTGATTTGCAACCAATCGCCGCGACTGTAAGGTAGACCAAAAGTACTCGAACACAACATCAAACATGCAGCGGGGAAAAAAATCACTCAAAATTGTTCTTTAAAATAAAATAAAATAAAATAAAATAAAATAAAATAAAATAAAATAAAATAAAATAAAATAAAATAAAATAAAGCATGAAGCATGAAGCAAGTGCACGTTTGATTAAATAAATAAATAAATAAATAAATAAATAAATAAATAAATAAATAAATAAAGCACGAAGCAAGTGCACGTTTGAGTTGCCTTTGTGACGCTTGCAAGGGGCAAAATCAGCATTTTGTTAGCATCTTCACTTTGAATGCTTAATTTAATGACCCCATAACAACAACAACACTGGCGACGACAATAACAACGACGGTGACCTACATGGGTCAAAAGTGGATTTTGCAGTTTAAAAATGAACAGTGCAATGTACAATGTACAATGTGTTCATTTGTAGGTCAATTTATGGTGGTTGTTGTATACGCTGACAAATGCTGTGTATTTAATATTTTGACATCCTTTGTTGCTAAATGGGGACCAAAAATATTAGAAACAGTTCTCGAAATGATGCAGTGAAGTTGGACAATGTTGTGGATGATGCTTGTCTCATGCACACGCACATGTGAAAACCAAACATTGGTGAATACATTTTTTTTTTTTTTTGCATACTAGAGTTCTTTAATTGGTTATCGTGAGAGCCCCCAAATTCTTGAAAAGGATACAGTGCTGATAAGTCGGTTTGTTTTATACATATATATTTAAAATTATTTGTTCATAATTTCCCCTATGTATTGCCTTTGTATACTGTTTCCAATAAACTGCACTACATGTCTTTATCCTCAGGTGGCCAAAATATTAGGAAAAGCTAGTGCAATGCAGTAATACTATATTATATATTTATACCTCACTTTTCGGACTTAAACCAAATTACTATGCACATATGCAGTGCATGGCACTTCAGCCCCAAATTTAAAAGCCTGCTAGCACAAGTCAAGACTTGTGTTTTGTGCAAACGGCAGGCCCTTCATTTGGCCCTGCATTGTTTACAGCAATATTGGGCATCGGAACCATAAATCTTGCGTGTGTGCCAGGACAGCGCCATTTGTATGCAGCGTTTTAAGCCGCAGCATCCTCTCTGCCCATTAACGCCTCCCCCACTCAGTACCCCGGTCTCATCTTATCCGTCCAGACTGCCTGCACAGCCCCAACTTGCGCATGCGTACACTCACGGTTACTCTGTGTATGAGAACACAACACAATAAATGATAAGAGTCAAGATTTCAGATGCAAAGTTGCAAGCTTCATTTGCTCCAAGTTGTCTTTCAAATAAACCTTTATTGGAACTTGCTTGCTTGTTGTAATCAAGAGAGACCAGAAGGGGTGTAAAGAGAAGTTGTAGGTGGTGACAGAGAACCCGCGCGCTTTGGTACTTGGGTACGTGTGCGCCTGCGTGAGGTGAAAAACTGATTTATTGCCACTGAGACGGTTCAAACAGAGTTCACGGAGAATGCTCGTGCAGACGCGGGAGCTAAATGATGGCCTCGCTCAGCTTGTATATCACACCTTCGAACTCCAATGCAGAGCGCGTGTTCAAGGGTGCGCGTGAGGTAGAAGGGAAACACTGGCAATTTAATTATCCCCGCCCCCAATCGAACACCTCAGTCCCTCTTTCCAATACTGAGGAACAGGAGCAACGACCACATTAACAGTCAACGCAGGAACCTTATTTTATACTGTGAACTGCGCAGATTGAAGTTTTCATTTTAAATTGTGTCCAAAAATATGGTGTTTCAAATTATTATTCCTATTTACATTAACATCTGATCAAGATTATTAGTGGTTGCCGTTTTAAAACAAATGCATAGGTTTTGATCAGATTCCTAACAATGAAAATATGTGGACCGTTAACTGTTTGGTAAAATATGATTCGTTAATGGTTCAAATGAAGAACTACTTAATTAATTTGTTTTTATATTACTAGATGGAATCTATATAATCATTAATTAACCATTTGACACACAATTTCTTCCTCTTAACCAAATGTTTTTTGGGGGGCAGTGTTTGTGCTATTTATAAATTACTGTATAATATTTTTCTTTTATGTGTTTCCACAAAAATGAAAACAAAATACAACCGACCAACATTTAAAGGGACTTTATTTTATTATACTGAACATTAGGTCCGCGGTGATTCACTCCTTTGTCTTGCGCACTCAACAGTCAAGCCTTTGTTGGCCACTCCCAGGCAAGCCTATTGAAATCAGATTTGGCCGTTCCATGTGAGTGTTTCGAAACAGAAAATAAACAAATAAACAAACAAACAAAATCAATAAATACAGCTGAATCCAACCTTTTAAAATGATTTTAATTTATATTTATTAATTATTTGAAATAATTATTTTCATTTTAGGAGTGAACTCAAAGAAGGGTATCTTTAACACTGTCATTTTTAAAAATGTATTAAAATGAATCAATACCCTAACCAAGAGATTGTATGCAATCCAAAATGTTTCCTTTTTAGAGATACAGCGCTATCAGCAAATAGCCCGACCTTTCAATCTATGACGACAGGTTGGAATAATTAAAAAAATGAACAGAAAACAAACATACCACCGAAATGAATGGTGAAGCTGTGCATCTTAACACATCTCCCTTTAATAAACCAACACGTCAGTCACTACAATCGAACACTAAACCGTTTGTTTCTCCTCTCTGCCATTTTACGCTGACGTCACTCCTCCAGCTTTCCCGCACGCACTCTCCGCTCATTCTGTCCCTTAATTTGCCCTCCATCCCTTTTCTGCGTTTAAAAAAATACCAGATGAACAAAGACTGTTGCTGCCGCCGCTGCTGCTGCTGCTACTGTTCTTATGGTGACCACGTTGTCCGGAAAAAAGAAGCACATGAGTCAAGTCGGCAGAAGATGAGTTTGGTCCTCCACCGCTCAGCCATTGGACGGCTGACAACCACGTGACCCGGGCTACCTCCTGGTAAATATTTTTTCAATTTCCACGTGGTCATTTCAGCTGCCTGTCTGCTTTACGTGTGCTCATATACATTTTTATTTTCATTTTTTGTGGCTTTTGTTTCTGGGCACTTACTCCCCCTTCCTCTGCTTATGGACCACTATTGGAGCCCAGCCATAAGTGGGCTCTGAATACAAGAAAGGAGTTAATTTAAGCCACTCTTATTTTGTCACTTCCTACTAGAATCTTTTGTTGGATGGTTTCCGGATTTGGAGCTCAAGATTGAGAAGTTCATTTTGCTGCCTTCTAGCCAATCACGAGCGACATTCGCCTGCATGAACCCACAGACCAGCGTGTTGACGCAATTTGGTAAATATATATATTTTGGTCCTGTGGCCAACTTTTCCATATTTACAAAAGTACTGAACATGAGCTGGAATTGTGACATCGTCAAGGCGGAAGTTGTTTTTTAATTTCATTTTTCTATCTGTTTGAAGATATCTACTTATATGAAATTACATTATTACATGTTATGATAGAATAATGCACCACATAAAGCAAAAGTACAATAAGGGTAATATAAAATCACAAGTTACGGGGTATCCAGATTGGGAATTAAGTGAATAAGTGACTGGTAACAAGTAGTGAGGCTGAAATAATATAACAGTACGTATATTACAGTTTACAGCGCTCAGAGTAGGAGGCAGATGGCTGGCTTGATATAGATATTGATGAAACAGTGAAAGAATGCTATAATATAACAGTGCAAATATTGCACATGTAGTATCCAGATTGAGACAGGTGTTTGAGGAAATATTACTTGGTGAGATGCGTGTGACAATATCATTGCATTAGCAGTGCAATGATAGTCACATTTCAGTGCAAACTTGAGTTGAGTATGGTAACAGCTCTTGGAAAGAAACTGTCTCAGTTAATTTGTTTTGGCTGGTATGGCTCTGTAGCGCCTGACAGAGGGCAACAGATCGAACAGGTGGAAGCTGGGGTGTGTACAATCCTTTATGATGCTCCTTCCACTTCCTACGCACCGGAATTTGTTGATGGTGTACAAGTACAGTGGTACCTCTACTTACTTTACTTACGATCATCTCTACAAATTAAATTTTCATATTTGTTTTGTAATTTTATTGTGTGAATATAAAACCAATGAATACAAATTATGAATTACATTTAAATTAGTGCTGTGAAGCGATTAAAATTTTCAATTGCGACTAATAGCAGTAACATAGTTAACATAGTTAACACGTTAACAATAGCATAGTCTTTTTTTTAAAATGCAAAAATAATCATATATTTTAGGTTTTAAATAGACCTATTAATGCAGAAGTGGACCAATTTGCTTACCTTACATAATTCAAATTTAAGCCTCATAAGAAACAAGAGTTGGGCAACTTTACACTTGTAAAGATTAATTAACCATGAATTTTCAAAAATAATTTTTAAAAAGTGTGATACGGTACAAGAGAGGTGACCACGTCCACTTCACAGTTCTAAAATCAATGGTTCAAGTGAGGGCGCCGACCTTCTTGTGTGGAGTTTACATCTTCTCCCTTTGCCTGCTTGGGTTTTCTTAGGGGACTCCAATTTCCTCCCAAGTCCCAAAAACATTCATGATAGATTTACTGAACACTTTAAATTGTACTTATGTACAGTATGAGTGTGTGCGTGATTGGTTGTCGGTAGGCTAGCCTCCAGCCCCCGGAACAGGACCAAAATCCATCCTTAAAGCTTGGTTGGGTTATTGCTGATAAAGATTATTGATTCCAAGGCTTCATTCACTTTTGAATGTTTGCATGTTATTTTCAAAACAGGTATGAAAACATGTCTATTTTGCATTGTGTTATTTTACCCAGATTCTGCTATTTCTTGTGGATTTGATGAAGATGCAACCACATTTTTTCATCAATTAATGCAGAATTTAAAGGGGCGGGGGAGGAGGGTGTTCACATGTAAATTTTTATTTCATGAGCTTTTAATCATACTGCAGTGAGGAGCCGAAGTAATGCACCCCTTGTGATTTTGCGAGTTCACCCACTTATAGGTAGACGTCTGAAATTTCAATCATAGATGCATTTCCACTCGTAGAGACATAATCTTAAAAAAGTCCAGAAATCACACTGCATGATTTTTAAAATAATTTATTTGTAATTTACTGGGGTTCATAAGTATTTGTACCCCAGAAAAAAACATTGCTTATATTTAGTGCAGAAGCCTTTGTCTGCAATTACAGAGGTCAAACGCTTTTTGTAGTTCTTCACCAGGTTTTCACATGTGGAAACAGGGATTTTGGCCCAATCCTCTACACAAATTTTCTCTAGATCTGTCAGGTTTCGGGGCTGTCGTTGAGAAACACGAAGTTTCAGCTCCATCCAAAGATGTCTATTGGATTGAGGTCTGGAAACTGGCTTGGCCATTCCAGAATCTTAATATGCTTTTTACGCAGCTTCTCTTTGGTCAGCTTGGCTGTGTGCTTCTGATCATTGTCATGTTGAAAGATCCAGCCACAAGTCATCTTCAAGTCTCTGACTGATGGAAGGAAGTTGTGGCTCAAAATCAGACAATACATTTTTTTTTCTCGATTCTCACAAATAATATACAGTGGGGCAAATAAGTAATTAGTCAGCCACCAACTGTGCAAGTTCTCCTACTTGAAAAGATTAGAGAGGCCTGTAATTGTCAACATGGGTAAACCTCAACCATGAGAGACAGAATGTGAAAAAAAAAACAGAAAATCACATTGTTTGATTTTTAAAGAATTTATTTCCAACTTAGAGTGGAAAATAAGTATTTGGTCACCTACAAACAAGCAAGATTTCTGGCCGTCAAAGAGGTCTAAGTTCTTCTAACGAGGTCTAACGAGGCTCCACTCATTACCTGTATTAATGACACCTGTTTTAACTCATTATCGGTATAAAAGACACCTGTCCACAACCCCGGTCAGTCACACTCCAAACTCCACTACAATAGGTAAAACGCTTGGTGTAAAGAAATCAACTGTGGGAGCAATTATTAGGAAATGAAAGACATACAAGACCAGTGATAATCTCCCTCTATCTGGGGCTCCATGCAAGATCTCACCCCGTGGCATCAAAATGATAACAAGAACGGTGAGCCAAAATCCCAGAACCACACGGGGGACCTAGTGAATGACCTACAGAGAGCTGGGACCACAATAATAAAGGCTACTATCAATAACACAATGCACCGCCGGGGACTCAAATCCTGCACTGCCAGACGTGTCCCTCTGCTGAAGCCAGTACACGTCCAGGCCCGTCTGCGGTTCGCTAGAGAGCATTTGGATGATCCAGAAGAGGACTGGGAGAATGTGTTAGGGTCAGATGAAACCAAAATAGAATTTTTTGGTAGAAACACAGGTTCTCGTGTTTGGAGGAGAAAGAATACTGAATTGCATCCGAAGAACACCATAACCACTGTGAAGCATGGGGGTGGAAACTTCATGCTTTGGGGCTGTTTTTCTGCAAAGGGACCAGGACGACTGATCTGTGTAAAGGAAAGAATGAATGGGGCCATGTATCAAGAGATTTTGAGTGAAAATCTCCTTCCATCAGCAAGGGCATTGAAGATGAGACGTGGCTGGGTCTTTCAGCATGACAATGATCCCAAACACACAGCCAGGGCAACAAAGGAGTGGCTTCGTAAGAAGCATTTCAAGGTCCTGGAGTGGCCTAGCCAGTCTCCAGATCTCAACCCCATAGAAAATTGTGGAGGGAGTTAAAAGTCCATGTTGCCCAACGACAGCCCCAACACATCACTGCTCTAGAGGAGATCTGCATGGAGGAATGGGCCAAAATACCAGCAACAGTGTGTGAAAAGCTTGTGAAGAGTTACAGAAAACGTTTGGCCTCCGTTATTGCCAACAAAGGGTACATAACAAAGTATTGAGATGAACTTTTGGTATAGACCAAATACTTATTTTCCACCATGACTTGCAAAAAAAAAAAAAAAAAATTCTTTAAAAAATAAATTTGCAAATAAATTCTTTAAATAATCAAACAATGCAATTTTCTGGTTGTTTTTCCACATTCTGTCTGTCATGGTTGAGGTTAAACCATGTTGACAATTACAGGCCTCTCTAATATTTTCTAGTGAGAGAACTTGCACAATTAGTGGTTGACTAAATACTTATTTGCCCCACTGTACGTTGTACTTACAGTGATGAGTAAATATAGTCCATTTCTCGATTCCTTACATTTTTTTTTTTTTTTAAAGAAAACACAGAAAAAAAAAAATCTAGAAAAAAAGATAAATAAAAATAATGCACAGCAACTTAAAACATTTGTGAGCACACTCACGCAACATACAGTGCCTTGCAAAAGTATTCGGCCCCTTTGAACCTTGCAACCTTTCGCCACATTTCAGGCTTCAAACATAAAGATATAACATTTTAATTTTTTGTCAAGAATCAACAACAAGTGGGACACAATCGTGAAGTGGAACAAAATTTATTGGATAATTTAAACTTTTTCAACAAATAAATAACTGAAAAATGGGGCGTGCAATATTATTCGGCCCCCTTGCGTTAATACTTTGTAAGTAAATGCACCTGCTCTGTGATAGTCTCAGGGTTCTGTTTAAAGTTCAGAGAGCATTATGAAAACCAAGGAACACACCAGGCAGGTCCGAGATACTGTTGTGGAGAAGTTTAAAGCCGGATTTGGATACAAAAAGATTTCCCAAGCTTTAAACATCTCAAGGAGCACTGTGCAAGCCATCATATTGAAATGGAAGGAGCATCAGACCACTGCAAATCTACCAAGACCCGGCCGTCCTTCCAAACTTTCTTCTCAAACAAGGAGAAAACTGATCAGAGATGCAGCCAAGAGGCCCATGATCACTCTGGATGAACTGTAGAGATCTACAGCTGAGGTGGGAGAGTGTGTCCATAGGACAACAATCAGTCGTACACTGCACAAATCTGGCCTTTATGGAAGAGTGGCAAGAAGAAAGCCATTTATCAAAGATATCCATAAAAAGTCTCGCCACAAGCCACCTTGGAGACACACCAAACATGTGGAAGAAGGTGCTCTGGTCAGATGAAACCAAAATTGAACTTTTTGGCCACAATGCAAAACGATATGTTTGGCGTAAAAGCAACACAGCTCATCACCCTGAACACACCATCCCCACTGTCAAACATGGTGGTGGCAGCATCATGGTTTGGGCCTGCTTTTCTTCAGCAGGGACAGGGAAGATGGTTAAAATTGACGGGAAGATGGATGCAGCCAAATACAGGAACATTCTGGAAGAAAACCTGTTGGTATCTGCACAAGACCTGAGACTGGGAAGGAGATTTATCTTCCAACAGGACAATGATCCAAAACATAAAGCCAAATCTACAATGGAATGGTTAAAAAATAAACGTATCCAGGTGTTAGAATGGCCAAGTCAAAGTCCAGACCTGAATCCAATCGAGAATCTGTGGAAAGAGATGAAGACTGCTGTTCACAATCACTCTCCATCCAACCTCACTGAGCTCGAGCTGTTTTGCAAGGAAGAATGGGCAAGAATGTCAGTCTCTCGATGTGCAAAACTGATAGAAACATACCCCAAGCGACTTGCAGCTGTAATTGGAGCAAAAGGTGGCGCTACAAAGTATTAACGCAAGGGGGCCGAATAATATTGCACGCCCCACTTTTCAGTTTTTTATTTGTTGAAAAAGTTTAAATTATCCAATAAATTTTGTTCCACTTCACGATTGTGTCCCACTTGTTGTTGATTCTTGACAAAAAATTAAAATTTTATATCTTTATGTTTGAAGCCTGAAATGTGGCGAAAGGTTGCAAGGTTCAAGGGGGCCGAATACTTTTGCAAGGCACTGTACTTTCTATTTGAGCGTCAACTGAAGTCCATTCTAATTGGTTTCACGTGCTCTGTCCATTTGGACCATAACAAATAAAATGTATCAATCTCAAGTTTAAGTGAAAATGATAGCTTCTCCGTGATGTAGATTTCATGTACAATATCTATCCATTCCTCAATAGTAGGTGATTCTTTTTTTAAGCCATCTCCTTGTAATAGATTTCTTAATCGCTGCTAGTAAAAAGTTTTTTTCATCACTGGCGTTCCAATTTTCCAGCTTCAAATCACCCAGATACATTCGCATTTAAAAGGGATATGTTGCCCGAAAATGTTCTCTAAATGTGCATGAATTTCAGTCCAGTAGGGTCTAATAACATTGCATTTCCAAAATATACGTGAGAGGTCCGCTCCATTTGTTCCACAGTCTCTCAAGCAGGCGTCTCTTTTACTCAGATGTCGGTTTTCGACTGGGGTGATAAAGTATCTCATATTATTTTTCCGATCTGACGATACATTTCACCATTCATCCTCTGCTTTATATAATAAAGTCTTCCTGGCCCTTTTTGTCGAAAGCAGCCCCAAAGCATGAGGTTTCCACCCCCATGCTTCCCAGTGGGGATGGTGTTCTTGGGATTGTACTCGTTCTTCTTTTTTCTCCACACACGATGAGTAAAATTTGCACCAAAAAGTTCTACTTTGGTCTCAATGACTACATGACTTTCTCCCACGACCCCTCTGCATCATTCAGGTGGTCCCTGGCAAACTTGAGACGGGCCATTACATGTACTGGCTTCAACAGGGGAATCCTTTGAGCAATGCATGATTTTAAACCATTGCACCGTATTGTTCTACTGACAGTAGCCTTTGAAACTGTGCGCCCAGCTCTCTTAAGGTCATTGACCACATCCTGCCATGTAGTTATAGGCTGAGCCTTCACTTTTCTCATCATGAGCGATGTACCATGAGGAGAGATTTTACATGGAGCCCCAGTCTGAGGTAGATTATCAGTCATGTTTAGCCTTTTCCATTTTCTAACAATTGCTGCAACTGTTGATTTATTCTCACCAAGCTGCTTTCCAATTGTCCCTTAGCCTTTTCCAGCTTTGTGGAGCTCAACATTTTTTTTTCTCTGGTGTCTTTCGAAAGCTCTCTGGTCTTGCCCATGGTAACAGTTGGATTATGACTGACTGTGGGGTGCACACGTGACAGTAATGAGCTCAAACGGGTGGTGGGTGGTTACTTATGGGGTAAATGTGGACTTTTTTTTAAGGTAGACTGACAATTCTTTGAGTGTCATAATTATTGCTGATTCTCAGGGGTACAAATACTTATGAATCACAGTAAATTACAAATAAATTATTTATTTAAAAAAAAAAATCATATAATGTGACTTCTGGATTTTTTTTTCCAGATTACCTGTATGTCTCTATGAGTGGAAATGCATCAATGATTGAAATTTCAGACCTCTACCTATTTTCTAAGTGGGTAAACTTGCAAAATCACAACGGGTGCAAATACTTCTGCTCCTCACTGTATATGGTAACTCCCTGGTTACAAACACAGTCGGAGTGGTCTTCTGAACCATTCACATATGTTTGACAAATAGTCGAGTGTCTCCTGTTTGCCGGTGGGGTCTGCTTAAACGCTCGGTGGTACCTACAGTGGGGCAAATAAGTATTTGGTCAACCACTAATTGTGCAAGTTCTCCCACTTGAAAATATTTGAGAGGCCTGTAATTCTCAACATGGTTAAACCTCAACCATGGCTACGTTCATACTTCAGGTCTTAATGCACGAATCCGATTTTTTCGTGTTTTTCTGACTCGAGTGAGGCATTAACTTGACGGTCTGAACGTGACAAGTCGCATAGAACGGGACCATTTCAAATCCGATCTGGGTCACTTTCGTATGTGGTCTAAATCCGATCTGGGCCACATTTTTCCAGACTGTCGCAGCGGTCTGTACTGTCCAGTCCCGCAAATCGGATTTAATGCAGCAATTACGTCATCAAATAGCGAGAGAGTCGTTACCGTAGCGATGCACCTGTGCGTTATTAGCGCCTAGCTTGCAGTGAACACTGCTTTTGAGGAAGTGCTGAGCTTGACAACAGTCATAAAAAATAAAAATGGGTTGAGGATAAGCCTGAGAATGCTCAGTTTTCTCTCTGTTCCAAGTGAGCAATATTTCAACATTGCCTCCACGGCCGAGAGTCGGGACAAACTGCCCGTATGTGTGTTTGACGTGCATGGACAGTGCGTGCATGCTATCGATCCATATAAACTTTGAATATAAGCCTAAACGGGGATTATTTATGTCTGTTATTTGTGTCCACCTTTTGAAAAGCAAAATATGATATCCCTGGAATGACGTCTGTGCGGGTCTTCTTGCTTAGCGCGTGTCGGACTGCGAATTAGTGCGCATGCGTAATACTTGGACGGTCTCAATGGATAAAGGCAGTCTGAACGGGTACGCCAAAAAAACGGATATGACAAAAAATCAGATTCGTGCATTAAGACCTGTAGTATGAACGTAGCCCATGAGAGACAGAATGTGAAAAAAAAAACAGAAAATCACATTGTTTGATTTTTAAATAATTTATTCGCAAATCATGGTGGAAAATAAGTATTTGGTCAATACCAAAAGTTCATCTCAGTACTTTGTTATGTACCCTTTGTTGGCAATAACAGAGGCCAAACGTCTTCGGTAACTCTTCACAAGCTTTTCACACACTGTTGCTGGTATTTTGGCCCATTCCTCCATGCATCCTCTAGAGCAGTGATGTTTTGTGGCTGTCATTGGGCAACACGGATTTTCAACTCCCTCCGCAGATTTTCTATGGGGTTGAGATTTGGAGACTGGCTAGGCCACTCCAGGACCTTGAAATGCTTCTTACAAAGCCACTCCTTTGTTGCCCTGGCTGTGTGTTTGGGGTCATTGTCATGCTGAAAGACCCAGCCACGTCTCATCTTCAATGCCCTTGCTGATGGAAGGAGATTTTCACTCCAAATCTCTCGATACATGGCCCCATTCATTCTTTCCTCTACACAGATCAGTCGTCCTGGTCCCTTTGCAGAAAAACAGCCCCAAAGCATGATGTTTCCACCCCCATGCTTCACAATGGGTATGGTGCAATTCAGTATTATTTTCCCTACAAACAAGAGAACCTGTGTTTCTACCAAAAAATTATATTTTGGTTTCATCTGACCATAACACATTCTCCCAGTCCTCTTCTGGATCATCTAAATGCTCTCTAGCGAACTGCAGACGGGCCTGGACGTGTACTTTCTTCAGCAGGGGGACACGTCTGGCAGTGCAGGATTTGAGTCCCTGGTGACGCATTGTGTTACTTATAGTAGCCTTTCTTATTGTGGTCCCAGCTCTCTGTAGGTCATTCACTAGGTCCCCCGTGTGGTTCTGGGATTTTGGCTCCCCGTTCTTGTTATCATTTTGATGCCACGGGGTGAGGAGGGAGTTGAAAGTCCGCGTTGCCTAACGACAGCCCCAAAACATCGCTGCTCTAGAGGAGATCTGTATGGAGGAATGTGCCAAAATACCAGCAACAGTGTGTGAAAAGCTTGCGAAGAGTTACAGAAAGCGTTTGGCCTTCGTTATTGCCAACAAACGGTACATAACAAAGTATTGAGATGAACTTTTGGTATAGACCAAATACTTATTTTCCACCATGACTTGCAAAAAAAAAAAAAAAATTCTTTAAAAATCAAACAATGTGATTTTTTTTTTTTTTTCCACATTCTGTCTCTCATGGTTGAGGTTTACCCATGTTGACAATTACATGCCTCTCTAATATTTTCAAGTGGGAGAACTTGCACAATTAGTGGTTGACTAAATGTTTATTTGCCCCACTGTACCTCTACCTCTTTCAAGATGGCATTAACATTAACATTCTTTCTGTTGAATACATTTTCTTTTTCACTGCAAAAACAAACACACAACAGAGCCTTAGAACAGTAACAAAAAAAGTATTATTTATAATGTCTGCAAAGTGTGTGTAGGGTACACATAAATATGGCCCTCTTCTCTACTCATCCTCTAGCCAGTCACTGAGGCAAACTAACTTATTTACATTTTCAGAGAAGAAGATTTTCTGTTCCATCTATATTCTTTTTTAACTTGAATTCCTCACCCAGAGGGCCAACCTGCTTTTCTTCCATGATAACATTTAACCGTTACCCACGCTGCTCACTGCACTTCTGAGTGGTGCGACAGCCCTGGTGGTTTAATTGTTATCTTTTTTGGGACTGTCAGTCAGCTGATCGTCGCGTCCGCCAGCTGGCTGCCTCCCCTCCCAACGTGACGTACTCTGATTGACGCCGGATGGGAAGACAACGTCGCCGCCGCTGATAGGCCACCCGAGGAAGGGTGCCAACTTCCTCGCTGCTGTCAACACTCTGAGAGTTTGCATTTGACAGCATACGTGCCGCGTACCTCCTCTCCTCGCCAGCTGTTTGCTCGCCATTCATTCACCTGTGCATTCGATTGCTACTTTGTTACACTTCCGCTTTTTCGGTGAGGTCTTTTGTGTTCATTCGTTATTGGATTGTTTTTGTTCACCACGATAAATAAGAGCACCGCAGCAGTAGGCGTAAACTGCCGTCTTTTTTAAAAAAATTTCCTATTTATGATCAGGGTTTACTTAGCCGGTGGAGTTTAAGTGCAGTTTCATTTTGTTTGTTGTTTTGGCCTGGGCTTACGCTGACGCCAGCATCTTCCGCATTTTGTATATTTTGTTCATTGCAAGTTCGACTTGTGTGAATAAATTCGTGTCCACTTGCAACTTGTGTGTGTGGCTCGTTTTATGGTGCGCCCTTAGCGAGCCGTCCGTGGGATGTAACAGTGGGATTATGGGATGCATGAGCGGGTCATTTCGCGCTTGTGTTAAATGGGTCAAATATTTTAATGTGATTACCGTATTTTTCGGACTACAAGTCGCTCCTGAGTATAAGTCGATCCAGCCATAAAATGCCCAACGAAGAGAAAAAAAACATATACAAGTCGCACCGGAGTATAAGTCGAATTTTTGGGGGAAATTTACTTGATAAAATCCAACACATAGAACAGACATGTCATCTTGAAAGGCAATTTAATATAAAAATACAATAGAGAACAACATGCTAAATAAATATACAGTGTACAGTGCATGAACAACGAAATGTGAATATACTTTCCTACGCTACAGCTCGGTCCTGGCTATACAGCGAACTCCCAAAAGACAATGCTGGACGTCCGTATAATTTGCTGAATCAATTTGGTCCTCGATATAAAACAGGTTCGCATCAACGTAAATAAATGATAATTAGGTACTATTAGTAATAAGTAACAGGTTAGCATGCGTTCGCTATCATTAGCACATCGTTCAAACAACCACACAACTGGCTCTAAGTGTCCGATCGCGGGTGGAAAACACACAACAACAACAGAAAAGATGATACACGCAGGCGTTGCCTCTGTAGAGATGATTTAAAAGCATAAACAATGAAAGTAGGTTCGTAGCCGTCTATTCTCTCTCGCTGTAACTCGCCCACACTCACTCACTCACTCAGAGCTACGTAGCTGTCCGTCTTCTTCTGGCGTGTCACGTAAACAAGTGCGAGAGCGCCCTCACGTGGGCGTGAAAGCGCCACAAACTAATTGCATCCATTTCAAGATAAAAAAGTCAATAATACAATTGAACATACACTGCCAAAGGCAGAACGCGAACGTGGCCATAGCTATAAAGAGTTATTCAGATAACTATAGCATAAGAACATGCTAACAACTTTACAAAACCATCAGTGTCACTGCAAAACACCAAAATAATATGTGAAATTATATCATAATGTGTTAATAATTCCACACATAAGTCGCTCCTGAGTATAAGTCGCACCCCCAGCCAAAATATGAAAAAAAAACGCGACTTATAGTCCGAAAAATACGGTAATTAAAAAAATTAAGTACCGCCCGTTAACGCGCTAAATTTGACAGCACTAGTTACATTACGTCAGAAACTCGTTCAGTACGTTTCCATTCCGAGCACCCCGTACCGAAACGGTTCAATACAAATACATGTACCGTTACACTCCTAATATATATATATATATATATATATATATTTTTATATATATATATATATATATATATATATATATATATATATATATATATATATACACACATATATATATACAGTGCCTTGCAAAAGTATTCGGCCCCCTTGAACCTTGCAACCTTTCGCCACATTTCAGGCTTCAAACATAAAGATATAAAATTTTAATTTTTTGACAAGAATCAACAACAAGTGGGACACAATCGTGAAGTGGAACAAAATTTATTGGATAATTTAAACTTTTTTAACAAATAAAAAACTGAAAAGTGGGGCGTGCAATATTATTCGGCCCCCTTGCGTTAATACTTTGTAGCGCCACCTTTTGCTCCAATTACAGCTGCAAGTCGCTTGGAGTATGTTTCTATCAGTTTTGCACATTGAGAGACTGACATTCTTGCCCATTCTTCCTTGCAAAACAGCTCGAGCTCAGTGAGGTTGGATGGAGAGTGTTTGTGAACAGCAGCCTTCAGCTCTTTCCACAGATTCTCGATTGGATTCAGGTCTGGACTTTGACTTGGCCATTCTAACACCTGGATACGTTTATTTTTGAACCATTCCATTGTAGATTTGGCTTTATGTTTTGGATCATTGTCCTGTTGGAAGATAAATCTCCGTCCCAGTCTCAGGTCTTGTGCAGATACCAACAGGTTTTCTTCCAGAATGTTCCTGTATTTGGCTGCATCCATCTTCCCGTCAATTTTAACCATCTTCCCTGTCCCTGCTGAAGAAAAGCAGGCCCAAACCATGATGCTGCCACCACCATGTTTGACAGTGGGGATGGTGTGTTCAGGGTGATGAGCTGTGTTGCTTTTACGCCAAACATATCGTTTTGCATTGTGGCCAAAAAGTTCACTTTTGGTTACATCTGACCAGAGCACCTTCTTCCACATGTTTGGTGTGTCTCCCAGGTGGCTTGTGGCAAACTTTAAACGAGACTTTTTATGGATATCTTTGAGAAATGGCTTTCTTCTTGCCACTCTTCCATAAAGGCCAGATTTGTGCAGTGTATGACTGATTGTTGTCCTATGGACAGACTCTCCCACTTCAGCTGTAGATCTCTGCAGTTCATCCAGAGTGATCATGGGCCTCTTGGCTGCATCTCTGATCAGTTTTCTCCTTGTTTGAGAAGAAAGTTTGGAAGGACGACCGGGTCTTGGTAGATTTGCTGTGGTCTGATGCTCCTTCCATTTCAATATGATGGCTTGCACGGTGCTCCTTGAGATGTTTAAAGCTTGGGAAATCTTTTTGTATCCAAATCCGGCTTTAAACTTCTCCACAACAGTATCTCGGACCTGCCTGGTGTGTTCCTTGGTTTTCATAATGCTCTCTGCACTTTAAACAGAACCCTGAGACTATCACAGAGCAGGTGCATTTATACGGAGACTTGATTACACACAGGTGGATTCTATTTATCATCATCGGTCATTTAGGACAACATTGGATCATTCAGAGATCCTCACTGAACTTCTGGAGTGAGTTTGCTGCACTGAAAGTAAAGGGGCCGAATAATATTGCACGCCCCACTTTTCAGTTTTTTATTTGTTAAAAAAGTTTAAATTATCCAATAAATGTTGTTCCACTTCACGATTGTGTCCCACTTGTTGTTGATTCTTGACAAAATTTTTTAATTTCATATCTTTATGTTTGAAGCCTGAAATGTGGCGAAAGGTTGCAAGATTCAAGGGGGCCGAATACTTTTGCAAGGCACTGTGTATATATATATATATATATATATATATATATATATATATATATATATATATATATATAGAGAGAGAGAGAGAGAGAGAGAGAGAGAGAGAGAGAGAGAGAGAGAGAGAGAGAGAGAGAGAGAGAGAGAGAGAGAGAGAGAGACAGAGATGAGTTTCTTAAAGATACAGCGAGCCATTTCCAGCCGTTTGAAACAGCAATAATGCAAATACAAGTTAATATTAAGTCGTGTATGAAATCTATAGCTTTAGCAAATCAACTCAAGGTAAAATTGTTACTTGAATATGCTGTAGAATGATACCATATGCCTAAAAAATAGGCGATACATCCCTCTTTAAGAAATTCCAAATGATTTCCTCCCAGTTGGATGCACAAATTGCAGTCTACTACTGTTGTATCGTCTGCATATTTAATAAACGTGTCACTGGAGTGGGTGCAATCTGAAGTGCAGAGAGTGAAATGCAGCGGACTCAGCACCCAGCCATCAGGGCAATTTTGATGTTGCACTGTTTTGGACTTTAGCTTTTTGTTGAAGCCTACTGGTTGCAATGACAATAAAATGAATTTCTCCACCTAAAAAAAGCGTGATTATCGGATGCTGCTTTCGCTCTAATCTTGTGTTTCTAAGATGTGCAATTCTTAGTCCAATGTCACTCAGGCCTTATTAAGTACCTATTACCCCCTGTATACGATACTGCTATCAACATACATGTCCAATGGAATCTCTAATGGTGGTTATTTTCCCCGGATGTCCCAAGGTAGCGTTTAAGTGACTGAGAAGAGGCTGTGGCAGGTCTGCCTGTGCGTGTCGCCATGATTAATGTGGCCTGTCAGGCAGCTGTAGTGGCGTCAGATGTTTTTCCCCAGACTGTTGCAACCTTCCCCAAACGAACGACACAGTCGACAGGCTGACTTGCTGTGCGTCTCAAGTGTGACTGAAGACCCAGGAAGAGATGAGGACCCCACACTCATCTCTGAGGTTCAACATGAGCTGGGGAGCTCTTTTGTGATAGACTTGTTACATTTTTGTCTTGTATGTGCTCATCTTCCCAGGAAGAGGAGAGTGACCTTTGCAAGCGGCCTGCTGCCAGAGCTGAAAGAGGAAGTCCCTAACAGCGACAGGCTTGAAGCTCGGAAACTGCCACTTTAAGATGTGATTCTACAACTGCACGATGGAGAAACAAGAGGGCGAAACAAAATGAGTGGGAGGCGGCCCAGTCATCTTTGCGCATTTACTCGACGTATCTGACTGTTCCAATTCATGGATTATTTATTTGGTTCTCATTGAGTCGTGTAGCAACTAAACTTTACGGTATTTTTCGGACTATAAGTTGCACCCTGACTATAAAACACATTAGTCAAAATTATATTATTATATTGAAGAGGAAAAAACATATACTGTAAATTGCACTGGAGTATTAAGTCACACTTTTGGGTAGAATTTTATTTCATCAGAGATGTCAAATATCATACAGAATAGTACATAGAGTACAGTAATAATAAAATGGGGAGCAACAGGCAAAATAGGCATCCATTAACAAAACATATTAAGTTACTCAGATATTGAGATGTCTAAACAACACAATACCACTTTTTTATCTTTTTATCACACCTAGAGCACCTTTCTCGCGGTTGTTAGTGTAAGAATAAAAACATTAATTGCAGGCCCACCAATGCTGTGAAATAAAGTGTGACTTAGAATCCAGAAAATATGGTATAGTATATAGTGGTGTCTTGACATAAGAGTGGAATTTGCCCCGTGAGTAAAGCGCTCATTTTTACAGATATATTCTATACTCTAAATCCATTATAACAAAAAGCAAGTTTCTGTAATGTTCTTTATAAAACAGTAATAACGTTATTAAAGACAATGTAATCAATTGAATTGCATTTGTGCATCATGATATCACGCTGCACTAGTATCTCCAGTTTGTTCTTGTCAAAGCAAAAAAAAAAAAAAAAAAAAAAAAAAAAAAGAAATCCAAGTGTTGTCTTGCATCACAAAAAATTAAAATTATAAACTGAGTTGCCCTTATTTCAAGGCACCATTGTAATCCCCTAAATATAATGCTTGTATCTGTTACCATGGCCCTCTTGTACAAGCCCACATCATCATCATCATCATCACAGTCATCATCACATTCCAAAGTGGCCTTGGGGCCCATTAGCGGCCATCTTCATTTCAATGATTCATTTACTTGCACTCATTAGCATCCGTCATCTTAAATCCCAAAGCACACCACAGTGACACATTTGAATTTAACTACCGTACATGAACCCATCACGTTTAAAGCTGAATTACTACAAATCCGACTTCCCTGAATACAGCATGCAAAACAAAAACGTAGTTTTTTCTGTTTCTGTGGATGTTACGATATTGTTGCATGTTTTAGGCCTCTTTCTCTTAGTGTATGATGTAAATAGAAATATGTCTGAATGTGGAGTGGGCAGGACTGCGCCTGTGTGAATTACGTAAATTATTTTTTCAAGTGAAACAAGTTTGATACAACTCTCCACTGATTCTCTCATACCGTCCATGCTTAATAAATGCAATCCCTGCTTTGAATGACTTGTGCATCAATTGTAATTTTTACATTGAACGCTTCTTCAGCTGCCTTCTGAAAGATAACCGCACTCCCACTCAAGCATGCTTTGACCAACTCCTCACCATTGTGCATTCAAGTTGCACATTCTCTGGGTTGAAAGTGTCTCCCTGGCTCCCCCCTCTGAGTTCCCCGCCATTAATCACGGAGCCTTTGGAACACTCCGAGCACGAGTTCTAAACCCAGCGGGCGCCGTGACAGGATGCCTCGCCTTCCCCTTCACAAAAGCCAAATTGAGGCGCTGCAAGTCAGGGCTAGCCTACCCTCTCGAGAGGGGGGCATGTTAGCTTTCCAACTCGGACGCCGAAACAAACTACAAAGCGTCAGGCACTGATAACATTGTGTTTACCAACACAAACAATGGGTATTTTTAAAATGTTTTTTTTTACTAGGATCGTTTGGGATTTTTTCTAAAAAAAAATGTAAAAATTTGAACGCTTAAGGAGCTAAATCCCACGTATGGCACATAATACAGAGTATTTGTTTATTTGACTCAACTGGGAATCTTTTTCTCAACATAAACAGCTATTTTTAAGTAGAAAGTCACTTTACAGGAACTATAAAAGAGTCATTTTTGCCAAGTAATTTTTGCCAAATGGAGGTCAAAATCTAACATGGAGTGTCAGGCTGTGGAAATCTGATTGCATATGGCCAAGTTTGAGTGTTTTGCATTTCAATGCTATATATGGTGGTGTTGGTGTTATACTTATGTAGGGCTTTTCCACCTTTCAAGGCACTCAAAGCGCTTTACACTATCTCGCCATCCACCTACTGGTGACACAGCACCAGGAGGAACATGGGGTTCAGTATCTTGCTCAAGGACACTTAGACGAGTTCATCAGGGAGAAGAATCGAACCCACAACCTCTGGGTTGGGGGACAAATACTCTACCACTGAGCCACGCCACCCCATATAAATATATATATATGTATACATATATACGTATATATCAGAGGTTGCGCTAGACTTTTTCGTTGTCTGTCATTTTGACTGACAGGGTCATAAAAATTCGGTCATAATCTATTTTTACCCGTCACTTAAATTTTTAAAATGATGATAATGACATTGTGGTGACCCTTTGTTTGGCATAATTCACCTTCCGTACTTGTGTGTCCATTTGGCCGAGCGCGTTACCGGCTACGACAGTCACGTGACAGAGACACTTAAGAGCCGCGCGCGGTCCCCTCACTATCCACTCGCTTTCGCTATATGATTGGCTGAAGAGTCGAAATGCTCTCCCGTGAAATGCCTGTTTAAAAATGTTCCCGTTGTTACTTCTTGCGTTCGCTTATAAGTGCCCATTTGAAAAGGTAAAGAGATGGATGATACTACACACAGAGCGTATTATTAACAAATGTTAAAGTTGTATAATCATATAGCGATAATAAGGAACGTCACTGACAAGCGCAGGCCCCCGCGAGTGGATAGTGAGGGGAATAGGATAGTGCGCCTACAGCTAACAAGACTCTTAACATTGCATACCGCTTCAAGATATTCAATAGTATTTCGTTTTCATTCATTTTAAATGAATATTCTGTCCGAACAAGCTTAACAGAGAATCCACACCGTGCCATCACACATCAAGCAGATGAATATGTAACTTTTTCTCCGCAGTGACAAAAACAGCTGACTGTGGCCCCAGTACGTAGGTAGCCTACCATATGTAGCATATGGAACAATGAAATTAACAGTTCACCTGCTGTGGCCTGAACGTAGTCTCACACTTTCCTCCTGGTGCGCATGGACTTGAATTGCGTGCCCACTTGTGCAGTCCCTGTTTTTCACCTCTTTTATCAACACCATTGTCGTTTTGGGGCTTTTTGAAGAAAATTTGGACACTCAGTTGCCTTGACATTTTTCAGAGTAAGGCCAACGACGTCATACATCAAGAGAGACAATAGCTAATTAATATGCTAACTCGCCACCCTGTGGTCTGGGGTGTGAATTGCAACCGGTCAAAATGACGGATGGACTTCAGTTTTTTCCGTCACCGTTTTAAAAAATCGGTCAACGACGGGAAATATTCGGTTAACGCGACCCCTGGTATATATATATATATATATATATATATATATATATACATACATACCTATATACAGTGGGGCAAATAAGTATTTAGTCAACCACTAATTGTGCAAGTTCTCCCACTTGAAAATATTAGAGAGGCCTGTAATTGTCAACATGGGTAAACCTCAACCATGAGAGACAGAATGTGGAAAAAAAAAACAGAAAATCACATTGTTTGATTTTTAAAGATTGAAGACTGGTCCCTTTGCAGGAAAACAGCCCCAAAGCACGACGCTTCCACCCCCATGCTTCACAGTGGGTATGGTGTTCTTCAGATGCAATTCAGTGTTCTTTCTCCTCCAAACATGGGAACCTGTGTTTCTACCAACAATTTCTATTTTTGTTTCATCTGACCATAACACATTCTCCCAGTCCTCTTCTGGATCATCCAAATGCTCTCTAGCGAACCGCAGACGGGCCTGGACCTGTACTTTCTTTAGCAGGGGGACACGTCTGGCAGTGCAGGATTTGAGTCCCAGGCACCACATTGCGTTACTGATAGTAACCTTTGTTACTGTGGTCCCAGCTTTCTTAAGGTCATTCACTAGGTCCCCCCGTGTGTGGCTGGGATTTTTGCTCATCGTTCTTGTTATCATTTTGACGCCACGGGGTGAGATCTTGCGTGGAGCCCCAGATCGAGGGAGATTATCAGTGGTCTTGTATGTCTTCCCTTTTCTAATAATTGCTCCCACAGTTGATTTCTTTACACCAAGCGTTTTACCTATTGCAGATTCAGTCTTCCCAGCCTGGTGCAGGTCAACAATTTTGTCTCAGCCATAGTGGAGTTTGGCGTGTGACTGACTGAGTTTGTGGACAGGTGTCTTTTATACCGATAATGAGTTAAAACAGGTGCCATTAATACAGGTAACGAGTGGAGCCTCATTAGACCTCGTTAGAAGAAGTTAGACCTCTTTGACAGCCAGGAATCTTGCTTGTTTGTAGGTGACCAAATACTTATTTTCCACTCTAAATTGGAAATAAATACTTTATAAATCAAACAATGTGATTTTCTGTTTTTTTCGTTTTTTTTCCCACATTGTCTCTCATGGTTGAGGTTTACCCATGTTGACAATTACAGGCCTCTGTAATCTTTTCAAGTAGGAGAACTTGCACAATTGGTGGTTGACTAAATACCTATTTGCCCCACTGTATGCCTTGTACCTAAAGACGAACAAAAATAGCTTTGTGGAGGAGAAATTCAAAAACTTCGAAAAATATCCATTATGCGTTAGACCGGTCTAATGAGATTCACAAACATTGTTTAACTGGTTTGTTGTAACACTTTTTAAAACTGCACACATTTGTGATGTGCACTTCCCACAATAAAAAAATTGCAATAGAACTATTCTTTCTTAAATTTGCTTCTCTCACTGTTAAATTAAAGATTATAATCCCTATTGGAGGTGTGAAAGCGGAATATCTATTTGGCTTTCATGCTAAGAGTGAAAATAAGAGAGACAAGGTCAGATGAATGTGCAGTTATGACAGCCTTGGACATGACGCACGTTATGATACATTGACACACTGACTGTATGACTTTCATGTAGATGACTAAACATTAAGCATAGTGTAACCCGAGTCTGTTCTGTGCCGCCCCGCGTTCCGCTCCCACCTCTGACTAGGCTGGGACGCGAACCCGCGCGCCGCGACGATTCTAGTCGGCAGGCAAGCTCGGTAACCACTGCGCCAATAAAGCTCGAGCCAACGGCGCAGCCGTTAGCGACCTTACATGAAGGAATCGGCGGGGAGGTTTCCACGTGCTACAACGGATACACTTTCTGTGTACCCGTTACACTCTCCCCCCGAAACCTTCGCTGCCGATCCCGGACGAGCCCCCATTTGTAACCCGAGTCTGTTCTGTGCCGCCCCGCGTTCCGCTCCCACCTCTGACTAGGCTGGGACGCGAACCCGCGCGCCGCGACGATTCTAGTCGGCAGGCAAGCTCGGTAACCACTGCGCCAATAAAGCTCGAGCCAACGGCGCAGCCGTTAGCGACCTTACATGAAGGAATCGGCGGGGAGGTTTCCACGTGCTACAACGGATACACTTTCTGTGTACCCGTTACAATAGCTTCCACTTCAATATGAGGGAGGACTTCGAACAAGATTTTGGAATTTTGCTCCATTTACCTCGACCTGCTGGCGTGTCCAAACAACGGCAAAGGGGGCATAGTCATCATTTTGTCCATATAGAGTAGACGCTTTGACAATCAAGATGAAGGAGCAGTCGAAATTCTAGACAATGATTTTTGGAGCTGACAGTTTTACATATGTGGTTAAAGTGAACGAGCTGCCACGGAGAAATTGTGACAGCGATGAAATGAGGGCACTAATGAGAAAGCTGATCCCTCAGTGATCCTGGCTGGACGGATTTCCCTCTCCTAGTTCATTACCTGATCAGTGGGTGGATCGGTTGTGGCTTCGAAGATATTTGACACCGATGGCAGCAGGTGTCCAAGTGTGTCTGGGTGTATATAGGGACCTGGAAAATATGCATAAGATGAGGCAAGGTCCACACCACATGAGTGTTCAGGAAAGCGGTGCGAGCTACATTATTTAAAAGAAATGTTTTAAGGGGAAAGGGAGAGTGAAACAAGAAGAACTACGGTATTTCACTGTCATTGATGGTGAGAGACATCCATTCCATTTCAAGTGACAGGTTTGGCAGTGACCATTGACTGCCAGATCTCTCAGTTCAATTGGAACGGTCTATTATCGTCATTAATGGCAGCGAATGGGTAAAAGCGCAAGGAAACAACCAGTATAAATGACATTCATACGAAAAGCAGTTGCTCAAAATATTTAAGTATGCAAATCGCAAATTTCTTAGACCTCTAAAAATGGAGAAAATAATGTTTAAGCATGAAAAATGACAGCTTATGGGCGCAGCCATTTTGTGATGTCAGTTATGCCCTCGCTCGTACACACTAATAGAATCAACCACAGGTACATGTAATATTGGGTATTAACAAGGTTATAGGTTTGGTCTCCACATTGGTAGGGACGCTATAACAGCATAACCTGCATGTACACTTTTTGCTGGGGACGGGACATTAATAAGACTAAACAGATTGGCTACATTTCTCAAAAATAGCTGGTTCCTACATAAAAATGAAAAAAGTTACAATAAAATTATTTTCATGGGAGGAAGTCATTTTTCAAAATGCTTGCTTTATATAAAGGAAATTTACAGTGGTTGTGTTTTTTTTGGGGGGGGGGGTTAAAACATGTGCATAGGCTGCAGATAAAAAATATTTTTTAAATGATGTAGAAAATACATACATTTGAATTAGGGAATAAATGCACAGTTGAATTAATGTTAACAGTAGAAAAACTAAAGGAAGACGTCTTTAAGCAGCTTTCTACTCGAGTTTTACGGGTTAGCAACTTCACACAGTTTAATGTTATGCTAACTCTGATGCAGGTCGAACTTTCAGTTGCAAAATTAATGGTGTGTTCCCCACTTTCACAATCTTGACATCTTTTTACATTACTTACAGTGGCTGCTGCTTCTGGCCGGGAAAAAAAATCTTCTAAAATCCCTCCTCTTCAAAGGGGGCAGATAATATGTCGACATGTATTTCTGTCGGGATTGTGTGAATGTGGGGTTCTAGTCATCAGCCAATCAAACGTGCGTTTGAGGGGGAAAAAATGGACCAGCACATTCAGCAAGTGAAAAGGATAAATGTAAGTCTGAAGATAATGTATGGTCAATTCTATTCTTACAACTTATGGGAAGACAATCTAAATTACCTATATAACTGAACTGGTTATATAATGCAAAATAGGGTTGCTTAAAAGTTGGTGGGGACAATTTCAGCCTCCTTAAAAGTTTGTGGTGTTATGTCCCTACCGTCCCTATACAAACTTACGCCCTTGGGTATTAATGATATAACTAGTAATAGTGGGAAATTTAAGATGCTAATGTGTGATTTATTGAAATATTATTGGTATTCTGTCCCTATGTAGGAGGCCACTCCCTGCAAATACTGTCTTGTATTTATGCCCTTATCAGCTATTAGACACCAGATGAAAATGAAATTCAATTCATTTCAATTTATTAAACAAATTGTTTCGACTGGGATGGACATGATGAAGCTCTTGTCTTTTTCTTTGAGAAACCCGCTCCCAATATGTCTGCTTGCAAAAGAGACAGAAACTTGGGGGAAGCGGCCACCAAGAGGAAGATTCTTGAAATTCCTGTATGTGTCTACTGATTTATGATGCTAATGGTGCCAGAGCATTACCTCCGCTTCCTCATCACATTCAGCTGCAATTCACAGACATTACAGGATGTCTAAACATAGGAATGTTTGCAAAAAAAGCTTTGTATGAGAATGGGCTTCCCATGCATAGCTTATTCCATTTTAACATGATGTCAACCAGTAGCGACAAACTAGATTGCACCAATCCAGCAAATAAAACAATTAGTATTACCTTTCAGAAAGTGTAGTTATTCTCGCAGTGGGACATCCGGGCATTAATGACGTCACCAGCCACAACAAAGCATTGCCATATTGAAATAGGGGCAAAAGACGAGTCACAAGAGGTTGCTCTGTCGTGCATTGTAATACAAACGCGTTGAACTTTCGTCTTATTTGCGGTCTTTTTTCCGTCCGAATGACTAAAAGTTGCTGTGTTGCGGGTTGTCACTCAAGGAAGAGTTTGGAGCCGCATTTGAAGTTCTTCATTCTTCCTCGTGAGAAGAAAGGGAGAAACAAATGGCTGAAAGCAATTCATCGAGAAACAGTAAAAGATGACGGTCCCGTGGACTATTCTCGCCTGTGGGAACCTAAATCCAAGCACATTTACGTTTGCAGCCGACATTTTATTACTGGTGAGTAAACTTTAATCGATCACCCCCCCCCCCCCCCCCAATTAGCTGCTAGGATTCAGTGGACTAGGCAGTGGTTATTATTACCATAACTGGCAACTCGCAAAGCGTTATTTTTCTTTTGCTGTTGTTACGAACGGCAAGCCGTTAATGTGGATCCAAAACACAGACCAGGAGATCAGAGAGCGAATTTAGTATTTAATGAGTACAACAAAGGGAGCACGCTAAGTAACGCGAGTAAGAAAATACAACTGAGAGAGCACGCTAAGTAACGCGGGTAAGAAAATACAACTGAGAGAGCACGCTAAGTAACGCGGGTAAGAAAATACAACTGAGAGAGCACGCTAAAACGCGAGTAAGAAAATACAACTGAGAGAGCACGCTAAGTAACGCGGGTAAGAAAATACAACTGAGAGAGCACGCTAAAACGGCGTGAATACAACAGTACAAAATTACAATTACAAAATCCCAATAAAACACAAAAGTAAATGAGATCAAACCAGAACACGATCGAAGAATGTCGGGAAGCACCAAGGGTGACGATGAGCACACAGAAGTAAGCAAAGCCGTAACAAGCAAATGCAATAGTCCGACACTCGCAGACGGTGACAGGAGTCCTTAAATAATGAGCGCTCCTAATGCGCCACAGGTGTGCGGCCACGGCCCCGCCCATCCAGCTGAATCAGATGCTGGAAAGAGAAAACAACTGAGAAGGCATACAGATATGACAGAACCCCCCCCTCAACGGACGCCCCCTGGCGGACCACCTGGTTTCGAGGGATGAAGGGAGTGGAAATCCCGCAGAAGCGACGGATCGAGGATCCAGGAGCGGGGGACCCATTGGCGCTCCTCAGGGCCATAACCTTCCCAGTCGACCAGGTACTGCACCCCCCTACCCCTCCTCCTAGAATCAAGAATGGCACGCACCGTGTACACCGGCCCACCGTCGATCACGCGAGGAGCAGGAGGAGGCACTGATGGAGGGTTCAGGGGACAGGTGGAGACCGGCTTGAGCAGAGAGACATGGAAAACTGGATGAACCTTCATCGAGCCGGGAAGCTTCAGCCTGACAGTCACAGGGTTCACCACCGCGTCAACCGCAAAAGGACCCACGAACCGAGGGCCCAGTTTTCTTGAAGTCCCAGCCAGGTGCAAATCCCGCGTCGAAAGCCAGACCATCTGGCCTGGGCGATAGACTGGAGCGGGCCGTCGGTGGCGATCAGCTATCCGCCGGTTGCGGGCCGCCGTTCGGACTAGTGCAGCCCTTGCGTCTCTCCAGACCCTATGCGCCCTCCGCAGGTGCACCTGTACAGACGGCACGACGACCTCGGCTTCTTGGGAAGGAAACAGTGGAGGCTGGAACCCGTATGCAGTCATGAATGGTGACCTCCCAGTGGCAGAGCAAACGAGGGTGTTATGTGCATACTCCACCCAAGGGAGGTGTGACGACCAGGAAGCCGGATGCAGTTCACAAACACAACGGAGGGCGGCCTCCAGCTCCTGGTTGGCCCGTTCCGTCTGTCCATTGGATTGTGGGTGGTAACCTGAAGACTTGCTTGACGTGGCCCCCAAAGCTTTGCAGAACGCTCCCCAGACTCGTGAGACAAACTGGGGCCCTCTATCTGAGACAAGGTCACACGGGATGCCATGAGCACGAAATACATGGGTTACCAGCAGGTCGGCGGTTTCCAGGGCTGAAGGCAACTTGGGGAGTGCGATGAAATGTGCCATCTTGGAGAACCGGTCCACCACCGTCAAGATGACCGAATAACCCCTGGATCGTGGAAGACCAGTGACAAAATCGAGCGCCACATGTGACCAGGGGCGAGCTGGAACAGGCAATGGATGGAGTAAGCCCGCTGGAGCACGATGGACTGGCTTGCCCCGAGCGCAGATGGAACAAGCGGAGACATAGTCCATGACGTCCTTGCGCATGCCTGGCCACCAAAACCTCTGGGACACGAGGAAGAATGTGCGGGACACCCCCGGGTGGCAGGCAAACTTTGAGGAGTGGCCCCACTTCAGCACTCCTGCACGTTGAGCAACTGGGACGAATAACTTGCTGGCAGGGCAGCCCCCAGGCACCCTAACACCTCGTAGGGCTTCCTCCACAAGACGTTCAACTTCCCATCGTAGGGCGCCAACGATCAGATTCCCAGGAACAACAGACTCCTCTGATGGCCCCTCCTCAACCGGCTCATGGATCCTTGACAGCGCATCGGGCTTCCCGTTCCTTGACCCTGGACGGTAAGTAATCAGGAAGTTGAAACGGGTCAGGAACAATGCCCGGCGGGCCTGGCGTGAGTTGAGGCGCTTGGCAGCACGAAGGTATTCCAAGTTCTTATGGTCTGTTAGTATCTGGAACGGTACCTCGGTGCCCTCCAACCAGTGCCTCCATTCCTGCAATGCCTGGACTATAGCGAGCAGCTCCCGGTTGCCGACATCATAATTTGCCTCGGCAGGGCTGAGGCGGCGGGAGTAGAAAGCACAGGGGTGCAGCCTCTGGTCGACTGTAGACCTCTGGGACAGGATGGCCCCCACTCCGGAACTCGACGCATCCACCTCGACAACAAAAGGAAGATCGGAGTCGGCATGAACAAGGACAGGTGAGCTCGTAAACGCTCGTTTAAGGCTTAAAAATGCGGCCTCTGCCGCTGAGGACCAAACAAATGGCCGCTTGTTAGAGGTTAACCTGGTGAGGGGCTCGGCCCTCATACTATAATTGCGGATAAAACGTCTGTAAAAGTTAGCAAACCCGAGGAAACGTTGTAAGTGCTTACGTGAAGTGGGGGTGGGCCACTCTGCCACCGCCTGAATTTTTGCCGGACCAGGCCTTAGCTGCCCTTTCTCCACGATAAAGCCAAGAAACTGCATTGACTCACAGTGAAACTCACATTTCTCGGCCTTAACGAACAACCGGTTTTCCAAAAGTCTTTGCAGAACTATGCGGACATGTTGGCGATGTTCCTGCAAGCTTCTGGAGAAAATTAAGATGTCGTCCAAATAAACAAAACAGAACACATTTAGCATGTCACGCAATACATCATTGATGAGGCTTTGGAACACTGCAGGTGCATTTGTTAGACCGAAAGGCATGACCAAGTATTCAAAATGCCCAAGCGGGGTTTTAAAAGCGGTTTTCCACTCGTCTCCTTCACGAATCCTGACCAAGTGGTAAGCGCTACGCAAGTCTAATTTGGTGAAAATAGTGGCTGATTTTAACGGCGCGAAAGCCGAATCCAACAACGGTAGCGGGTATTTATTTTTAACAGTAATATCGTTGAGACCCCGATAGTCGATGCACGGTCTAAGTCCCCCATCCTTCTTGCCAATGAAGAAAAACCCCGCCCCCAAAGGAGAAGACGAAGGGCGAATGAGGCCTGAAGCCAAGGAAGAGGAGATGTATTCCCTCATAGCTTCCTGCTCCGGTTTAGAGACTTGGTATAAGCGCGAGCTGGGTAGTGGGGCATTGGGCAGCAATTCAATGGCACAGTCGTAAGGTCGGTGCGGTGGCAGGGTACTAGCATGCTCTTTACTAAATACACGCCGGAGGTCATGATACTCGACGGGAACATTCTTCAAATTAACTGGCTCGGTAGCCATTTTTGCTTCACCGGGAAGTAGACACGCCGAACGTAAACAATGTGCATAACAAAACGTACTCCAAGCAATTATTTGAGTCTTTGCCCAATCGATATTAGGATTATGCACTTTTAACCAAGAGATCCCCAGCACGACGGGAGCAGATTTGCACAGCATAACCAAAAAGCTACGGGCCTCAAAATGATTCCCGGACAACTTTATTTTGAGCGGGGGCGTAATAAATTTCACGTCCGCCAGGGGTCGCCCATCGAGATCTAAAACCCTTTTAGGTCTAGCAAGTCTTATTAATGGACATTTAAGAGCGTCAACAACACTCTGGTCCATAAAACAGTCATCTGCCCCCGAATCAATTAGAGCAGTAAACTTAACTTGAACCCCACCATGCGAAACTTCTCCCGGCAATTGCAGTCTCATTTCAGCTCGAGTTTGTTTTAGTTCATTCAACTCGCTGCGAGGCAATTCATTCGACTGATTGCCATTATGTACGAACCTGGTCCCCCCTCGGGCGAGGGGAACCCCAGGAGCCGAAGATCCAGGACGACGTGAAGGGATCGCGTCACAGGTGGCGACGTGGTGCCCCGGCAAGCCGCAGTAAAGACATAAGCCTGCCTTCATCCGTCTCCGTCGCTCCTCCGCAGAAAGACGACCGCCACAGAGTTGCATTGGCTCCTCCGCCGTCAGGACCGGGCTCCACGTCGGCGTAGAGGCAGATGGTGATCCGACGAAGCCGTCCGCACGCAGCGCTGCTGGGCCGTTCCGCAACGACGACCCACGACGACCCCGCTGCTCCAAGGCTCGTTCCCGCTCGCGCTCCTTCAGTCGATTGTCCAATTTCACGGACAAAGAAATCAGTTCTTCCAAGCCCGAAGAATCCTCCCGGGCCGCCAGCTCGTCTTTCACCGCAGACGACAGCCCCCGTCGAAAAATTCCACACAGCGCAGCCTCGTCGTAACCGCACTCCGCGGCCAAAATTCGAAAACGAATGGAGTAGTCCGCCACGCTAAGATCGCCTCGAAAAAAATCCAGCAGGCGGCTGCCTGCCTCCTTGCCTCTAACCGGGTGATCAAAAACCCTCACAAACTCTGTTTTAAAAGTCTCGAATGACTGACGGATTGCGGGATTAGCGTTGCTTACCGCCATTGCCCAAGTTGCCGCTTTACCGGCGAGGAGACTCATAGTATACGCTACACGGGACCTGTCACTCGCGAATGTATACGGCTGTTGGTCAAATACAAGGGAACACTTGTGCAAAAATTGTTGGCAAGCGCCGGGTTCTCCCTCATAACGATCTGGGTGTGGCAACACCGGCTCCCGAAAAGAAGACGGTGGAACAACCGGAGGCGGGGCGGAGTGATCGGGCGCCGCGGCTGCGTTATCAACACCACCGGACTGAGCAGGTGGGACCATATTTTTGATTCTAGTGGTTAGCGCGGTGATCACGGTCAGTAATTCATTTAATGATTGTTCATGCTTGCTGATCATATGGCCATGACCGGCAAGCGCATGGCGAATAGCCTCGGAGTCTGTGGGATCCCTGGTCGGACTATTCTGTTACGAACGGCAAGCCGTTAATGTGGATCCAAAACACAGACCAGGAGATCAGAGAGCGAATTTAGTATTTAATGAGTACAACAAAGGGAGCACGCTAAGTAACGCGAGTAAGAAAATACAACTGAGAGAGCACGCTAAGTAACGCGGGTAAGAAAATACAACTGAGAGAGCACGCTAAGTAACGCGGGTAAGAAAATACAACTGAGAGAGCACGCTAAAACGCGAGTAAGAAAATACAACTGAGAGAGCACGCTAAGTAACGCGGGTAAGAAAATACAACTGAGAGAGCACGCTAAAACGGCGTGAATACAACAGTACAAAATTACAATTACAAAATCCCAATAAAACACAAAAGTAAATGAGATCAAACCAGAACACGATCGAAGAATGTCGGGAAGCACCAAGGGTGACGATGAGCACACAGAAGTAAGCAAAGCCGTAACAAGCAAATGCAATAGTCCGACACTCGCAGACGGTGACAGGAGTCCTTAAATAATGAGCGCTCCTAATGCGCCACAGGTGTGCGGCCACGGCCCCGCCCATCCAGCTGAATCAGATGCTGGAAAGAGAAAACAACTGAGAAGGCATACAGATATGACAGCTGTGAACTGCTCTGATTAGTCAGTCGGTATATTATTGGCCTGGTGGGAATTGGTTATTTTGCCGTGACGTGTTCACGGCTACATAATGCTTGGAGGCGAATTACCGGTTACGGCAGAAATAATCATTCCGTATGTACTACCAGTTTTCTTAGTTCCACACAGTACATATTCCACGTAATTGATATAGGTCAACTTACTGGGTGACTTTATGAGGTAGTTGTAGATGTTTCCGAACTGCACTGCAGGCCATTCCTTTGGATTGTTCATCCAGCTATCAGCTGTGACTTTGTATGGGCAGATTTCCAAGTCAATACACGGTAATTTTAAATTGTATCGCCTCCTCGCGTCTGTCGGCAGTGAGTCGTGATAATAGTAAGCCATGTTTAAGATGTTTTTATGAAAAAAGACGCAAAAAACACCTGAAATATATGAATTTCAGACATTTGTCTACGGAATGTTTAGCTGTGCGTGCTCCCTTCTCAAAATGGCGACACGTTGCTAAGCAAGGTGACGTCATCGTGACATCACGCCGACTTCCTCCATAAGGTGTGGTATGAATTATGAAGATTAAAAATCACAATAATGTTGATATGATGACATTAGGATTGAACAAATACACATCGGTCAGTAAACCAATTTACTACAGTGATCCCTCGCCAACTGGCGCTTCAAAGTTTGCGGTTTCAGTTATTCGCACATTTTTGAGGCACTGTATAAGGCTCCCTTGACACCTGTGCATTCTATCATCTTCATCATATTCATCGAAGTGCATAGGTGTTTCGTCATCATCATCATTGTCAGTCAAGGAAGGAAGGAGCTGCAGGAGTCTTAAATTGTTATTTTATTTAAAAATATTAGGATATATGCATGTGTACATATACAAATGATTACATTTGCTGTGCTTAAAGCAGAAATGTGAAGTAATTTCATAACATGCCAAATAAGGTCACAATTAAAGTAATTAAACATTGTCCAACAAATAAAGCATGAAAAAATAATTTATATGTTGTAAATTTGACAAAATAATCGCGTTTCCGAAGTTCGAGCCTGAAAGGGGACGAACCCGGAAGTGATACGTCACACCGGGAACAGCGATGGCAGCTCCATACATACGGCCGCCATACAAAGCCCGTCAAACAATGATTCAAACAGCGATATAAGCGATAGATCGAGTGCAAGGGAGGAGATCCAAGTTTTTGAAGAGTTGGAGGAAGAAGAAGAGGTTGGAATTTTATGTTGGACCTAACATGTATTAGCCAGAGGCTAATCAGGATGCGAACAATGTGCCTAGACTACCTGACATGAAATGGATACAAGACCCATCGAGATTACAAGATTAGTAAAATATAGGCTGTTATTATTTTCATGATCTGAAGATGCAGGCATTTGCACATAATTTTATGTTTTTGTCTATCTGATGACATTGTTAAAAAAAATAATTATCAGACTTCATGTTCATTTTGGCAGATCCGGCAGCTCTCATGCATATAAAATAATAACATAAAAACGTTGGGGGAAAGAAGGAGATGAGTTGTTGATGGCTTTCTCCACTTTATTGTGGCAACAATAAGAAAACAAAAGGAAGCACTTAACTTAAGTAAGCAGGCATCTTCGAAGTGTTTGCAGCAGAGAACACTACTCGATGATGCCGTGAAATTCATTTGCTTCGTGCGAACGAAAGATGTCCATTTACGTGCCCTGCTATCCTTTGGCCACTCATACAACTTTTCGTTTGAGTGATAACAAAACATCGCCACACACCGCCGTAGCATCTTACCGAGAAGCAATGCAACAAACAATACTGTTCTATGGCAGACTTCCCTCGCACTTCCCGGTGTGACGTAATTTCCGAAGATTTCCGAAGATTGCCGAAGAAAAGCATTTTCGTTGTCAAGGGCGTTGCTATGGGTTAAACAAAGAATCTGGAAGGGTTGCGTTAAAAAAAAAAAAAGAAAATATGCTTATAATTGTTTAGCCATTGATATTATTCAAAAACATGGTTGGCCAACCTTAGTTCACATTTCCGCTTTAAGAAACATTTATAACTCTACTTCGCAGATTTTTTATTTTCTCAGTGGGGCGGCCCTGATTAACAGCGAAAAACAAGGGATTGCTGTCATCATACTTCAAAATTATCCCTAACTGTAAAACACACTTCATGTAAGGTAATTGTACTGTGGAAATAGTAATGTTTTTGTTTTTTTAGTTTTTTAGACAAATTTCATTTGGAGATCATAAACATATTCAATTATTTTTCTAAGATATGACTCTTTAAAGACCACCCGCAACCCTCTTCGAGCTGTGCTTCCTGTCATTAGAACAGCCAGGTGGCAGTCTCAATGCTTTACATTGTATAGGTGGTAGTCGTTTCACTCTAGAGGTGTTTTGACAGTTTTCTTGTGAAAAAACCTAGACTTTTGTGTCTTTGGTAGATCCAGTAATTTACAGGTGCTGGTGTCTGTCTTTTTCAAACGCCAATGAACAAAAAACTGGACAAAATTCATGCAGAAAACACGAGTGTGGAAAGAGCACTTAAAGTGGGCTTCCTGTTTATGCTCAGCGCACTTCGAATCAAATTGTTGTGAGGAATGAACTGAAGGATGGACTGAAGGTTCCATCACTAATGACTATCAATGATTTCTCTGCAAGCCGTTCTTTAAAGAGAAAAGAACCATTTGGATGGATGAGCAGACTCCTGTTGAAAACAATGGCAATAGCAGAGCAAGAAAACAGAAAATACGGAAAGGTCTCTCAAAGTGGGCTTTCTCTTCATTATGCTTGATGAACTTGGAAGCACTCGTTTTGAACTGTGCAGCAGTGATAGTGGAGTCAATCAAAAACAATGGCGTTAGCCTAGTGTTGTTAGCTTCAACTGATTGACTGGTTGCTGGTGAATACTAACAACATCGAACAACACAACAGATTGAGAGTAAGTAAACAATGTTATATCCTCTTGTTTGAATAAATGTTCCACTTCATTCAGTTTGCTTGGAGTGACCAGATTGCCGTCCCTACGCTTTACACAGTGCTACGCTGTCGTCTGCTCTCCTCAGCATGTCGACTGTTTACTGGTATTTTCTGGAAACATCATGTAACAATGTTACTATTACAGGAAACAAAACAAATTCTTTACAGAGTAACTCTTATGAAATGTATCGATTTGCAAACAATAGCTAAGTTCCATACATGCTGTGCAATCTTTTGCATGGCAACAAGTTAATTGGCAGGTCACTAAATAAACAGCACCTCGACATAAAAGACACGAAAAATAATAATTTAGGCTGAAAAATATCCTAAAAGGTGTCTCGTTTTGCATCACTTCTCAGTTTGTCTTCCACAAACCATCATTCATCTCTTTTTGTTCTCAGAGCCAAGCTGAGAGAGAGGCTTTAGGGCAGGGTTCACCAAATCCAGACCTCGATGCCACGATACCTTTTCTTTTTTAACCTGTCCTGTTTAGCTGCTTGACACAGAGAACGAGAATCTGAATGTCCTTACAGTTTTAATATATCACATGGAGTATAAGATACTCCTATTGTGATGATTATTCATTGTATTTCATTTATTAGGAGAAAGCAGCGAGCAGGAGGGGTTATGGGGGGACAGAAAGAAAAATAGAAAAGGAGACAGAGACAGAAGAGAAGAACAAACAACAAAAAGAAATACATTCAAGGCCTACACTAACTATGAATATAGTAATGCTATTGTTAGCTATAGTGGTATGACAAAATATCGAAATGGTGATACGTATATCGTGATACTTTGTATCCCAAAAGGTTATCGATATGCTCCTGCCAAGAATCGAGATATCGTTTTAAAAAGGCGTCAATGTCTACAAAAAAATAAATGAACCAACAAGTTGCTACCAAAATCTTCCACCATAATAGTGTCTCAGCTAACTCTGCATTGACGGTGCTTGACGCCCAATCCATTTAGACTGGGAACGTCCGTTCATTCGAAACCAGAGCATTCACAGTCATTCTGTCCGATTTTCAGGGCATTTAAAGGGCACTCGCTGTTCATTTTAGGGCATTTACAGGTAATTTTCTGTTGAGTTTGAGTCACTGCCTGTTCTTTTGGGTGATTCACAGGTCACTTCCTGTTCTGTAACTCAAAATAAACACGAAGTGACCCACAAAATACCCCAAAATCAACAGGAAGTAACTGAAAATCAACAGGAAAATGACCTTAAATGGCCCAAAATTACATCATTGCCTGGCATTGGCTTCCACTACCGCCCATAGACGTTCAATCTGTTTGAAGTGGGAGGGATGGCAGCGAATGAACGAATGTTCATTTGCTGCCACCCTCCCAGTTCAAATGGATTGGACATCTACAAGTGATAAACTCATTCCAATTCACAGCAGAAGCTTGTTTTTCTGTTCATTAGTTGTTTGTAAAATATCCTAAATGATTTCCTGACCAATCGCTGTATCGTCAGATCATTGTTATCGTGAGCTTTGTATCGCAAATTGTATTGTATCTTGAGGTACCAAGAGGTTCCCACCCCTAGTTAACTATTTGCATTTCCTGTTCACACAGTGTGTGGGGGCGGGGGGGCTGAAGACTGAGGAGAAAAGGTGGGAGAGGGAGGTCAGAAAGAGAAGTGATTAGGTGGGTTTGAGTGTACACAAACCAACAATGTGAGGTGTAGAACCAGTTCTGATGTGAATCACTTGTACATGTGGATATGTTGACATCCTATTCTATGCTGCCTCATCGCTAATCCTGGCACCGATAGTTTCTCTACTTAAGTGTGTCTAATTGCACCCAGTCATGCGTGAATCCCATCAGACATGTGATAGTCCTGCAGACAAGTGGAAATGCTTCGCAGCCCAGGGCCACGGCTGCCCCCCTGCCAATCAGGGGGCGCGAGCCTGCGCAGCCCGTCCCTCCTCCCGCGACTCCAGCAAGGCACATGCCGTCATCCACCCAGAACCCAGGTTGGGCCCCCGGACCATCCGTGCCCCCATCAAATGGCCTTCAGGGAATGAATACAGGGCCACCTATCCTGTCGTGTTTCCATGTCTCTTTCCCCTAACACACCTGGATCAAACGATTATGTGATCAGCAAACTCTCTAGAAGCCTGACAATGATCCTGATTATTTGATTCAGGTGTGTTGGAGCAGGGAGACATGGAAAACAAGACAGGAAAAGTGGCCCCGAGGTCCAGATTTGGTGAAACCTGCTCAAGGGTCTTGGAACATTTTGGAAGACATTTGCATACTTGTGAGAAGGTACCATATTTGATATCTGCCTCGTCTTACAAAAAAAAAAAAAAAAAAAAAAAAACATTTGGGATGAACTTTAAAGATGACAATTCTTCATCAAAACTGTTGCAGGTCAGCAATTATGCTGTACCTCTTTATTTTAAATGTGAATGTGACATTCTTTTTTTCCCCACTATTAATAGGAAATAATACCAAATTAACTCCCAATTCTGAATGTTTTGTTCAAAGCAAACGTTTTGCCACTTTTGGCATCGTTCCAACCCCACAATTGCTCCCATACTGTGTAATCCTTATTGTGTCGCTTAAACATTTTATGACATTTTCATTTTTCACTGTCTTGTCAGCAAGTTTTCCTAAAAACATCTCACACTGCACTAGCAACAGTTTACACTCAAAGTTATAGTGATGATCTATTTTGACAATAAAGCCTTCACTAGAGCGCAACCAGTAAGAAATCACCTGCAGGTGTGTGGAGACAGAAGAATTTACACTGGCTAATAGTGCATGCAAATACACATTGTCCATTATACATAAGAACAGTGGTTTTCAGGCAGGATAGATTCTGGTTGGGTGTTGACCATAAAACTTCCACATTTGTATGTACGCATGATCTGTTTGAGTCTGAGAGTAACCATTACAGTTGAAAATGTAATGAAAATGTAGTTGAAAGTTCATTTTCTACATGAACTAGTTCAAATTGCAGTTCACAAGTTTTCTCATCAATAATTGATGCAAGCTATTATTATCAAAGTCGATATAGAACCACAGACAGCAGTTATTTTATCCACTTTAACACTAAAATTGTATTAGATTTGTTTTCATATTTAGTTTGAAATCAGTACTGACCTTTGACTAAAATTTGGATACTTCTGATCAGAGCTCTTCTCTTTTCATGGCCTCCTAACCTTCTTTGCCCCCAAGCAAACTGTCATCAGCCATGCTCACATTTCTTATCAGGTATCCCTTGTTACGTATCAATTCCCTTTGTCACCTTTATGACTTTTATTTATTTGTCTGCTACGTCATGCGGAACAAAGCCGAGGGAGTCGCTCAGGTAGATGGATGATAACTCAAGTGATGCCACTCATCTATCTGGGAAATTTGACTTCCTCAATCTTATACAGGGGTTACTGTCACTTTATGGCATGGCGTGATCAAGATCAATGACATTTTAAATGGTCGCCACTTAGGGCTGATCAGTGGCAGTAAAAGGCAAGTTACTCGTCAAACTGTCTCAGCTCACAGACAGCCAAGCTATTCCACTTTCCCAATGCGAGGAAGTCGCTTCAATAAATGAACTTGCAATCGCAACAATCATCCTACTAAATGTCATACACTGACTCTTATTGATTATACGGGAATTGTTCAACAGTGAACAGCTTTATTACTCAAGAATTACACATGTGATTTTTGATGGCAAATATTGCACTCATTTCAAGTGATTAAGTCATTTGCTTATACAGTATTTATTTATTTATTTATTTGTTTTGTAGTGTTTTCTTTTTTTTTCCTTCGGGCACCACCATGTTTTTTGCTTCTGATTTAAGTGGGGCTGAGTATTCTTTTGGTTGCTTAGTAACCAGTCACTGAACCAATTCTGTTCTGCTAAATACTAAACTTGATCTAATATTTTTATGGAAATTACTTTGTAAAGATGCCAAATAAATACAATGAACTTCAAGGGAAATTATGATAAAATTACATGTATTTTCATGGGAACAATTAGTGCAGCCTTTGGTATCACAACAAATTAAGAGTTCAACAAGGATTCGGAGGATATGAAAAAGAAAAAAAATATATAAATAACACAATGTTGTTTTTTTTAACCTGCTCAAATTATCTAAGAAAGATGCTCAATAAACTCATATTTGAAGTTAAAGGCTACAGCTAATTAATAGTCTCATTATCTATCAGTATATTAACTTTGCATCCCCAGCGGAGCACTGATGTGCACAGTGAGTGTGCACCAAAGCAAACAAAAGCTCTCCTTCTCTTTCCCCGCGGCGAGAAACAACACACGCCGCTATGATGAACATTTCCTCCCGTTTCGTGTTTAACCCTGCTCATTTCCCACAGTCAGAACCCCGGAAACAGCCAGCAGCTTGGGGGGAAGATGACGGATGACCACTTGTCATCGTGTTTGGGACCGCGCCGACTCTGAGCCTCTCGGCTTCTTGGCTGCGGAGGAGGCGGTATGTAGCGCAAAGATGGCGGCCTTTGCCGGGCTCCAGCACGTTCCTGCATGTGCACTAATCTCCTCATATCAGCCGTTTGCACAGTACTTGACTCGATTGATGGTTATGGCCTAGGAATTGTGGCAGACTCCATTTTACAGTGAAGGAAAAGATAATTATTTGAAGTGTTAAATGCACAGTGAGCAGGACTGGACAAATAATTGTTATCAAATAAATTATGTTATTAAAAACCACGTACATTAAGATGGACTAATAGAATTGCTCGATGCTTATACAGTAAGTATACTATTACGTACGTATTAGATACTGTATACTAGCTGTATAATAGTTTACTTTATATGTATTAGGTGCTTTTTTTCGTCATATTAATTAAGCAGGTTTTATTTGGTGTATTAATTTCACATCACAGGGATCCAAATTAAACCAAACTGTTTCTTTTTGGAATAGCCTTTGGGATTTATCAACTTATCTTCCAACATTTTTAACTACCGTAATTTCCCGAATATAAGGCGCACCCGTGTATAACGCACACCCCAACTTTACCTGTAAAATCTAGAAAAAATTCTTGTACCCGTGTATAAAGCGCACCCTAATTTTAGCACCAATAAATATGAGTCTCGTGTCTCGAACTTTTATAAAGTACGCGGTTGCAGCATTTTTTAATCCTTTTGTCAAATATTTAAAAAAAAAAAATAGAATATTAATTTTCTGTGGTAAAATTGCTCACAGTATACGATAATAATTTTCACAAAGTAAGGAGTTGTAGCGAGTTTTAACAGAATTCACCAGCGGAACTAATGTTGGCAAGTTGTGTAGTTCCCGGGAGGAAGAGTTTAGTTAAGGGAAGAGCCGGAAGTAAACAAATGTGCCGCAATTTGCGTGCAAGACGTACGTTGTTACTTTATGAGTTTCAGTGTAAATAAAACAACGCGGCTTGGCTCAGTGGTTCGACACTCTTCCTCAGACTCCTGTCCAAGCTCGCCACACGGTCAACATTTATACGAAACGGTTCGCCGTATACGTTCTCTTCAAGACAACATCGCCGTGTGCCGGCATGTTGCAACGCAAAGGTTAGTAAAATGTAACGGTAAATAATAAACGAATAATACAAAAAAACGTTTTAATTTTATTAGATGTGAAAAATATCATGAAAGCAATTATTTACCACATGAAACTTGATTATTATATCACTGTCGTTCGGATTAGGTAATATTGTGCTGGTCCATGCTTACAATGGAACATGAATCATGATGAATTTTTTCTGTCTCCGTCCCTGTACCCGTGAATAACGCGCACCCATGATTTTACGAGTAAATTTGGGGAAAAAAAGTGCGCGTTATATTCGGGATATTACGGTAGTTACTATGGGTGTAAATCCGGGGTTTCCGAACTGGTCTTCAAGGACCATTTTAGGTGTAGGTTTTTGTTCAAGCCCATCCTGCACAGAGAATTTAACCAGTGAGGTTTCTGCTAAAACACCCAGCACCTGGCTGCAATTGTTAAGTTTCCGTTTTAAGTCACCATGCAGCTCCCAACTTGGAAAAAGATGTGGCGTCAGCCCAGAGTGGACTGGGATTCACTCTAATGAACAAAAAGTTTTCTTTCCTGTTTTTATTTTAAAGATTGTGAGAACCGTTCCCCTATAGCTGAAAAAAAACGGCTGCCTCTCTGATTCTATTTTGCCAATGTCTCCAGCTGCACAGGACTGCATGCGTCAATAGGCCAAGCATGTCAGGAATACGCGGGCAAGCAGGTGGTGTGGACCCAATTGCAGGGAAACAAAAAGCAGCAAGGCAGGTGGTGAACTCAAAAAATGTTTTAATAACAACTAACCAAAAGCACAAAGTACAACCAAAAGGACTGGGGATCAAAAAGGCAATGTTCAAACCAAAACTTACTTAAACAGAGGGACTGGTACACGAGGGCTTGGACAGGACTTGAAACTGGCGTTGACATAGACATAGACACTGACATTGACAATGACGCAACAAGGAGTGAAAAGAAACTGGGTGCTTACATACACACATGCAGACAAAGGGTAACGAGACAACAAGGAACAGCTGGGTAATACAGGAGGACTCAGTAAGAGCAGGCATAACAGGTGAAATCAATGGGTAATCACAGGGACAAGTCACACTAGGAAATACCAACACAAAACCTAACAAAGCGAGCCACCACCATCCTGCGCTGCTTTTACGGATCCGGGTTGCTAAATAGATGATTGGCCAATTCCTTCCAGTTGTGCATCGTTTCCATGTTGCTTGTATACGAGTGATTTTCCAGTCCCTCTGGTTGTCAGCTCACTCCTGGTTTTTCTTGATGTGTATCTTTCCAAGTTTGACTTTACACCTCCTACTCGATCTTCCCATGGAGACGTTGGGGAGATAATTTTCATCTAAGGCAAACTGCTGATCATTTAGGTTTCTTCCGACTTTATCTGTTCTTCCACATCCTTGTCAAAGATGGCGGCTTGGATCTTGTTGACTGGTTGACCTTGCATTCTGTTCATGGTTTTTTGTTAAAGGGATGCAGTAGCTAGGGAAGACCCTGATGGCTACATCTCTAACAACGCCTTTTCTGTCGGGATTGGTGCTGATGACTCTGCCAAGCATGAACTGCCCCCTCACTGCATTTTGGTCGAAAAGTCAAACAACATCACCCACAGCAACGTTCCTCTGAGCAGTGTGCCACTTGCTTCTGACAACTAAGTTTGGACTAGCGAGTTGGCTTCAATTCCTCCAGATCCTCATCAATTCTGCCTGCATCGCTTGGAGTGTCCTATAAGGGTAGGTGGGAAAATCGAACGTGACAACATCACCCCTGTGAGAGGCTCAACCAAGAAGAGTACTGGGTGTGATGTATTGGATGCTGTCCTCTCGGCTTTGCATTCTGGCGTCAATTGTGCATTTGTTTGTGAGGTTGGCTGCTAAGGAAAGTGTTGTTTGAAATTCACCGAAAGGCTCTGGAGTGCCCTCTTCGTGATGCATACACAAGCTTCTTCAGCACCATTCCTGTGTGGATATTCAGCACGATGAAATTTCTGTATGGAGAATCAGCAGGATGAAATTTCCACTTCCACTCTGTCCCGTTTTTTGCAGCTCTTTCTTCCTGTTGCGCTTTGTCTTGGCTGTCCAAAAATCTGTGCAGCTCCTCCAAGATTGGCTTTGCTCCAATAGAGTTAGTGCTTGGACAAGACCAAATTTTCCTTGGATGCCTTCTGACATAAAAAATCCTTCTACAGACAGTGTTAACTAGCTCGGTATGGATGGCTTTGCTGGCCATACAACTGAAGACAACTCTGCAAGCTTTGAGAGTGACTCTTTTCCTGACGTCATCTCTTACTTGGTAAGGTCCAAAGAGGTCAACAAATGGTAACTCGAATGGTTCCGCAGGCTCAGTTCTTTCAGGCGCTAAATCACCCATCACTTGTTGGTATTTCCTGGTTCTTGCCTTCCTGCAGACAATGCATTCATCAATGACCGTTTAAATAATTTTCCTCCCCTTAACAACCGTTGCCTTCCTTCTAATTCTAAGCAGGGTTCCAACTACTCCATGAAGAGCCTCACTGTGTGCCTTTTGCGCTATCAATGTTGACACCCAGGAGTCATAGGCGAGGATAGGGATGCTGACATGATCTTCACTGAAGGTTTGCACTATGCCTCCACAAAGTAACAGCCCAGATTATTGATCTTTGGAGACCTGTATGTGGTGGTGTTAGGGAACTTAATTCTGCTGTGCCGCATGAAAAATGTTACTCAAGGCATTCTCCTACTTGCTTAACAGAATTTTTTCCAGTTGATGAAACTGCCTCCCACTTTGGATCTTTGGCGGCTTGATGACGCTCTATGAACCTTTTTGCTGCTCTCCAGACCCATGCAACTGTCTTGACCAGTCTGGTTAATTTACCGAACCGCTTCATATTCACACGTGAATGGCTGGCCCTGCAGGTGCCTTTTCCCCCACTGACGGGATCTGGTCAGCCTTATTCTGATCATGGCTTTGCTCAGATTCTTGTTTTGGCCCTTGCACTTTTGCTTTGGCTCTTTTCACAACAGCAACAAATGCCTTCTTTTGCAGCTTATTGATGTTCTCTCTTGCTGTAGCTGTGAGTTCCTAGGCTGAGCTCATTGGCCATTCGCTTCCTTGGGGGCTCAGGAATTTGGGCCCATTTTGCCACTCTGAGCCTCATCCAGGTCTTGAGGGTTGTCTCTTCTTGTGACGATGTCAGCTATGTTTTGAGGGACGGGAATCCACTATCATTCCTGCAACGGTGTGTTATTTCGTATTTCTCCAATCCTGTTGGCGAAAAATGTTTGGTATCCACAGCTCTCACAGTGGACTTCACCAAAAACTGCTTGGCTGTCCACAAAATAGTAACACCTGTAGCAGGCCCTCTCCGAATAAGGTTGAGACTTGACTGATGATTTGTTGTCTTTTATTCTTAAACCATGCAAAATTTCCATAAATTACCACAAGAAAATAAAATGGTCACCACAATCACCTTAGAAAATGAAAACGATGACCAGGATTAACTTAGAAAATAAAAACGATCACAACGATCACCGTAAGAGCTTTGCCTCTTCCACAGGGGTCGCTAGAAATTATCAAATCACCCACATTTACCTCAACTTCTTCCCACCCATCTCCCATTGCAGAACAACTTGAAACAGGATATATACCCAGATAAAAGCGTAAACGAAAGTCATAGCGGATTACAATATAAAATACATTTGGAAAAATTAGGCTTGGTTATGTACACCACCTCTTGACTTGGATTTGTCTGAAGTATGTTTTTCAGACGTGAGGCAAACACTGCTCCACACATCTTCACTTTGACAGCATCGCCTTTTTGGTCCAAAGCAGTTAGTTTGGCTTTGGATTCCACCAGACTGATGATCCGCCCTTGGCCCGAGTCCCACTTTAAATACATCACTGTTCCATAGGCGTGCTCACTTCTATCAGAGAAGGTGATTGCCGATGGGCCATCCAGGAAGAATGGCGGTGTCAAAGCTCTCGTGAACTTAACTTCGCCAAACTAGATGTGACATATTTTTGAAAGAGTTTTACTGCATTCTCTCTGAGATCCTTGGAGAATGCTGTGTCCCAAGTATCTCTCACTGAGGATTTGCTTCTTGGAATGTTCTACGTACCAGGATGGCTCCCCTCTGTTTGACAGGAGTCACCAGTCCGGCTGGATCAGAGTCCTGATACTTGGCTGAGCAGCTCTTGATGTGTCAGAGGGTTTGCCGTCTGGGTTTGATTTGTTCCAGAAGCTGGTCCTGGCCAAGTCTCATCTTTTTCTTTCTCTTTGAGAAGTTGATGCCAATCATGAAGTGCAATTTGTCCTCTTCTACTACATAGCCTAGGCCGAGTGCCTTGTTGTCCTCATCCCGCATCTGATTTGGTAAGATCATGGTATTTGCCGTTTGCTCAAACTTGTCGCAGCATTCTGTCTGACTTTGTCCAGAGAAGACCCAAGGTTTAATAGTGAAGCCGACAACTCTTAATATACCTTCCACATTTCCCGTTAGAGTTTTCAGATGGTTGAGGTCATCATGAGATGTAAGGATGTTATCAACATAGCTGTCTTGATGAAGAACCTTTCGCTCCTTCTTGAGGTGGCAGAAAGGAGAGAGGTTGGCAGTTTCACGCATTGCTAGCCGTGCAATGCACCCTGGTGGCTTGTCTCCTATGTTCACTCTCGTGATGGCATATTCCTGCAGGTCCTCTTCCTCACTGTCACACCAGGTTAAACTATTCAGCTGCACCTCTTTGTCCTCCAACCAGATGGAATGATACATTTTTTTATGTCTCCAATGGCAGCATGTACCCACCTCTGAATCTGAAGAGAACGGGTCGGATCTGGCTCAGCAAGTGTAGGCCCTTTATCAACAGATCATTTGGACTTGTCCCCTCAAATTTCTGGCCACCTACAGACTGGTTATACATACATACTTTTTACAGTCATTTCATGTTAAAAAAAATGTAGTGCTTTTCACTGTGGTTTGCTGTTAATCTGGCAGGAAACTACAGTGGTATGAAAAAGTATCTGAACCTTTCCTGAACCTGAATTTCTCACATTTCTGCATAAAATAACAATCACATGTGATCAAATATTTGTGAAAATAACACAGATGAAAAAACAGTGTATGCTTTAACTAAAAGCACCTAAACATTTATAGGTTTTCATATTTTTATGAGGATAGCATGCAAACAATGACAGAAAGGGGAAAATAAGTAGGTGAACCGTCACATTTAATATTTTGTGCCCCCCCCTTTGGCATCAATAACTTCAACCAGACGCTTCCTGTAGCTGCAGATCAGTCTGGCACATCGATCAGGACTAATCTTGGCCCATTCTTCTTCTCTACAAAACTGCTGTAGTTCAGTCAGATTCCTGGGATATCTGGCATGAATAGCTGTCTCTAGGTCATGCCGCAGCATCTCAATGGGGTTCAAGTTTACACTTGACTTGGCCACTCCAGAATGTATATTTTGTTCTTCTGAACCCTTCTGAAGTTGATTTACTTCTGTGTTTTGGATCATTGTCTTGTTGCAGCATCCATCCTCTTTTTAGCTTCAACTGTCTGACAGACGGCCTCAGGAGTTCCTACAAAACATCCTGATAAACGTTTGAATTCATTCTACCATTAATGATTGCAAGCTGTCCAGGCCGTGAGGCAGCAAAACAGCCCCAAGTCATGATGCTCCCTCCACCATGCTTCACGGTGGGGATGAGGTGTTGATGTTGGTGAGCTGTTCCATTTTTCCTCCACACATGATGTTGTGTTACTCCCAAACAATTCACATTTCGATTCATCAGTCCACAAAATATTTTACTAAAATGTCTGTGGAGTGTTCAAGTGCCTTTTTGCGAACATTAAGCGAGAAACAATGTTTTTTTTTTTTCGACAGCAGTGGCTTCCTTCGTGTAGTCCTTCCATGAACACCATTCTTGGACATAGTTTTACATATAGTTAATGTGTGCACAGAGATATTGGACTGTGCCGGTGATTTCTGTAAGTCTTTAGCAGACACTCTAGGGTTCTTTTTTTACCTCTCTGAGTATTCTGCGCAAAACTCTTGCCGTTTTCTTTGGTGGATGGCCACTTCTTTGGAGAGAAGTAACAGTGCCAAACTCTCTCCATTTGTAGACAACTTCTCCGACTGTTGATTAAAGACATCCAGACTTTTAGAGATGGTTTTGTATCCTTTCCCAGCTTAATACAAATCAACAATCCTTGATCGCAGGTCTTCAGATCGCTCTTTTGAACGAGCCATGATGCACATCAGACAATGCTTCTCATGAAGACACTTCTTATCAGGTGTGTGTTTTATAGTGGGCAGAGCAGCTTTAAACCAATCACCGGTGATTGGGCACACACCTGACTTCAATTGTTTGGTAAAAATTGGTTTCAATTGCTCTTTAAGTCTCCTTAGCCAGAGTGTTCACCTACTTATTTTTTCCTCTTCTGTCATTGTTTGCATGCTATCCTTATTAAAATATGAAAACCTATAAATGTTTGGGAGGTTTTATTTAAAGCAGACTCTGTTTTTACATCTGTGTGATTTCGACAAAGATCAGATCACATTTGATGGTGATTTTATGCAGAAACGTGAGAAATTCTAAAAGGTTCAGATACTTTTTCATACCACTGTAGTTACTATTTTTTGTTTTTTTCTTCTCAAAAGGACGCTTCTGACATTATATTTGCCGTTTTTTATTTTAAGTTTACTTTTTAAATCATGTGATCTACAGCTAAAAAGAAAAAAAAAAAAGACAAAGATACTAATTAAACTGGACCTTATTATTTTGAGAAATTTTTCATTTTGTTTTACAGTGCTGGATAATAAAATGTTCAAATATGTCCCTTGGTTCCACACCAGTTGCAAGAGAGTAGCAAAAATCCCTCACAGGTTATTTGGATTAAGATGCCGATCACCGTCAATGGAGGTGAATGAGTTGACAATTCCCAGGTGTCCTTGTTGGTGCACAGTAAAAAAATAAAATAAAATAAAACAACCTGAATTGACGGTGAAATACTGGCAGCTATGGTTTCCAGAATTAATATCGCTAAATATGTTTCTCTATCTTCACCAGCCAGTACTCTTTTAAGCTCTCAGAGAGTCATGTTTGCATAATCTTCTGCATGCACAGCATTTCCACCAACTGGTCTGCAGTATATCGGTAGTTAGCACGTTTGACTGCTAACCTAACAGTATTGGCTCTGATCCCAAATGGAGCAATGAGGGACAATATGAATACTGGTTATGTGACATTCTCACCACCAGGACTGGTTAAATGTCAATTATGATTGTAGATTTAAAGGCAAGGCAAGGACAAAAAAATCGACAAAAGCCAACCGTAAAACCGTATTTACATTATTTTACACTCTTCCCATTTTTTTTTTTTTTTTTTTTAAAATTAAATTTGGGCAATCAAAGCTGCCTGTATTTTACGTTACATTCAAGTTTTTTTGTTATTTATTTAAATAATTTACAGTGCGGTGGAGTCTTTTTGGTTGGTAAACAATCCGGTGTGTGCGCTGCCAGTTGTCCAACGGCCAAGATAAGGTTCCAGTATGCCTGCAACCCTAGTGGGCATAAGTGGTCTAGAAAATGTATGAATATATTGATGTAGAAAATTTCCCAATCTAGGAATCAATTAATACCGCTTTTCGATTTTGATCTAAAATCTATTTGGAAGAGTATGCATAATTTTCCCATTTTTTGGTGTCATTGCTTAAAGGTGGTTTTCTTCATGTGATTGTGTGTGGGCTCACCACACCTTCCCTCTGACATCACTATTATTCACAAATGTCAATATTTGAAAAACACTGACACGCTCCATCAATCAAACACGGTCACCTCTCTGCCGGTCAATGGCACACTTCACTATCCGGTGATGTCTCGGCGCCGCTCCAGGCGTTCCTCTCTATTTGTGATTATTTGATCCCAGCCAGTCCTTTCAACGCAATGTCGCATTCTGGCTATGTCTGAATGACAGGCTTTTTAATTGCGCCTACATAGCTGTCATATTCAATTCAATTCAATTTTATTTGTATAGCCCTCAATCACAACAGAAGTCTCAAAGGGCTTTACAGAGGCAATATGATACACAATTAGAAATGAAGCAACAAAGATGAATAGATACAGTTCAAGTCCTGGGTATCCCCTATCCTTAAGACCCTCCATGCCGGCAAGGAAAAACTCCAAAAAGACATAGATATTCATACTGCTAGGTGCATTAACAGCGCTTGAACTCTCTGGCATCTGGTGATGCCCGTCTGTTAACATGTGTTAAATCTCAGTCTCGTCAGGGTCAAGAGCCCACACATAATGAGGTCTGAGTGCGTGTGCCCCTGTGAAGGTTCAACTCAATCCTTAGACGTATGATGTAATCCAACCTCCAATGCCTATTGACACACATCAGAGCATAAAGGGTAAATAAATTAGGATCTGTCAATATTGGCTCTCTTTTTGTGGCTCCGGATGCTGCCACCCAAGTGTTGCCACTTTTGACTTGGCTCCACTATAAACAATGGATTGATTACAAATAGTCTAGAAAGTCTTTACTATAAAGATTCATGCTGAGAGATGGCAAAACCAAAAAGAAATTAATTCAATGCTATAAAGACTCAAAAGTGCCCTTCAGGACAAAATAGTCAAGTCTAGTTTACTAGCCCAGGCTTCTCTCTGAAATCATCTGAAACATACTAGCAACCATTAACCCCAATCTGTTCAGTAGTTTTGATGCAGTCCCCATCAAAAATCCTCACTGAGCTACAAGAGCTTTGAGCCCAGAGTGTGATGTCACATGAGGTGTTTACACTGTCACGAGGCCACACTTCATTATTATTCTATTCACGTCCATCCGAGTCCATCCATGCATCTGTTTAGTCTTTTTTCACAAGTGATTGGGTATAATGGCATACACGTAGAGCCTGGTGTGAGATCATGCACGAATTTCTAAAAGAAACCGCAATGAGGAATGCTTGGAAGTGTTTTGGATGCAAGATGAGTTGCGTGAACCATTAAAATTGACAAATTTCTGCAGTGAACATTTGACTCCCGACTGCTACAAAAATTGCCTATTGTCGCAGATGAGTCATGTGTCAAGGTTTGATTTGAACGTTGCAACTCAGGCTGTTAGCTTGTGCGACACGAGCTACTATTGTTATTGTAATTCACTACTACCTTGTTAGCAAAAACAAACTGGAGCAGACATGGGCCAGATGTACAGCAAATTTCGGCCCAATTTTGTGAAACGGATCCACGTCAGTGTCTCTTTGAACGATGGGCCAAACTCAGTAGGGAGTCACTTGCCGGATCAGCAAATAGTTTTGGGCCAGAACTGGTCTAAAGCAGCAGACACTACATTAATGTATGGCCCAGATGTGGCACACGCTACCCAATCTGGGCCAGATTTGTATCACAACCATTTTCTGTAATCTGGGCCAGATTTGTATCACAACCATTTTCTGTATTAAATTTGGGGTTCATTTTTTTCAATGTATCATACTGTGATGTGTTTATATTGCATATTAAATTTGTCTATTAATAGCAATAACGACAAGACTTATTTTTCATGCCGTTTATTAATGCTAACATAATTATGCACCATAACAATAAAACATTGTTTTTTTCACAAAATATTTTAATTAGAACAAGCAACTCCACATTAAAGATGGCCCATTTTTAGACTGTAAACCACATATTGTATTTGTTAAGGTTCTGGGGTAACGGGAGACCTAAGCGTAGAGACAGAGGCAAACTGGTAGTGGTAACAAGAGTTCATTGACGATGAGAGGGAGTTGCAGATAGTGCCTGAACAATCCAGTCGGCACTTTAGTGATAGAATAGGTGAACAGGCAGGTAGGCGTTCTGGCAGGTAAGCAGTATAGGACCTAGGGGAAAAACAAAAATAGCTCAGTATAAAGATTCTTTGTTAGCTGAAAGTAATTTAGGTGTGATGTTGTCTGGCGATGATGTGAGGCCAAGGACCGGTTTAAATAACCTGCTGACGATGATCAGCGGCACCTGGTCCTAGGCTCAACAATCTGTGCAATCAAGGCAGTGACACAAATACACAAACACAAGGATGAGGGGCTAAGTTTGAATAATAGGTTTCAAAACATTTGCCACGTTTACATGGAGCCAAATATTCCAATTACAATCGGAATATTTGTTCAAACCGAATAAATGTGTTCCATATAAACACCTCATTCGGAATGAACAGGCCCAAACCGAATGGAATTTCATTCCGATTCACAGGGGTGGAATATTCCTTTTCCCAAACCGATTAGAAGTAAAATTATATCATGTAAACAGGGAAGCGGAATGGTGTCTGGTTGCGTTCTTTCTGCGCATGCTCCGTACTGACGTGGTGACGTCACTTGGTGACGTAAGTAACGTCACTTGCAACATGGCTTCCAAGCACACGCACAGCGCACCCACACAACTTTTTAAATGAACGGCGTATCATTCTGAAGTTTTGTTTCCACTCGAAAAGTTAAAACAGCAGCTGATCTGACGATCGATCTCCATGTTTTGCAACGTGACGCTTTGTTTTGATTAATCTGCGCATGTCAGACGGCAGTTGTCAAACGTCCTTTCGGAATAAAGGCATTCACATGTAAACGCTGGATCGGAATAGATGAGGTGACATGTAAACAGCTGATGTGAAATTTCCATTCGGAATGATTTGAATCGGTATGAATAAAAGTCAGCATGTAAACGTGGCTATTGAAACATTTACAGTACAGCAACACATAGTAAATGTTTTCTCCCTCCATATGTTGTTTTGCAACAAATTTTGAATTACTTAACTTGCAGACATTGCAGATCACTTGAATACACCTGCCATTTTATTAACGCTCGGTTGAATAACTTGTTTAGCAGTCAAGAAATGACTTCAAAACACAATTATGACTTTGAATAGGCACTTACCATAAAAATTTCCATACACCGAGATGATACAGTATGTCATGAATCCTGCGTGGGATGTGAACCTGGCGAGTTGATGCCGGATCCGGCGCCAAGTCACCTGCTATCGGAGTTACCATAAAAAATTTCCAAAATGCTGTGTGCTGACTCCTGTGTGTTTTCCTGTTTAGTGTTGCAATGTGGATGCCCACCTTCAGGGTGCTGTGACGTCACACGGCGACTGTTAATGTTCAGATTTTGAGCGTGTCCGGTCTGCATGGTCCACCCCGGAACAGTGAGTAACTGTAATTTGGACTGTCATATTGATGATCCCGACTGCATCTGGCGCACTGACGTTCAGCCGGCGTAATTGCTATCTGGATCCTGCTAGCTGAGGCCTGATACGGCAAGAAGTTATCTGCTGTTGTGGTACCTTTTAGCCTACGTCTCCCAGTCCCCACGCCACCATATCCTGATATACTTACTGCATATAATGATGTTCACTGCTGTGCAAGGATAAACATATCTGTACTTTGGCTGTGTGCTATATCTACTTACCAGGTATATACTGTTATAATGTGTACTATGCACTCAGCTTGGGCTAGTGTAGTGGTATCTCACTGTGATGTAAATGATGAGTCAACTTGACGAGCCTCAGATTAGCAAAGTATATTCTCCATTCTATTCTTTTCTTTTCTAACTGCCCTTACAGTTTGAATACAGAATATCCTGTATGGCAATTTGGATTTTTATCAACATAAAGCTTTTCCTGTTTAATGAGCTCCAACGTAGAGGAAAATGCCTAAAATTCATACATTCCAAAATATTGAGACTGTGTGCTAATATTTTTGGAGGTTGAAACTGGTATGAATCAAGTTGTCCATAAGATTATAAGTGTCCATTAAGTGCAGTGATCAGATATCAAGCGGCATTAAGCATTTATTTGACTCGTCCAAAAGTTTCTACCAAATACTATGTGATGCTTGTGGAAGCATATCCAAAACTATTGACACAAGTCAGACTGTTTAAAGAATTTTCAAATTCTCATGAAATTGGTGACCTTGATGAAGGTGAAAAAAAATTGTCCAAAAAAAAAAAAAAAAATCTCGTTATTCTGGCATTTAACAAACTGAAATAATTTGGGCAATTCGAATGGATTTAATTTGGAACAGTTTAGTTTGATTACACATCAGAAACAAAAAGCATAAGTACTGTACATTTTCTATAATGGATGTAAACTTTTAGTTTCAACTGTAAATCGGACTCCAGAATAAGTGAATTAATTGGCTGTATTTCACATAAGTTTCCATCCAAATGTGTGTTTTGGGGGCAGGCAATCTGTCCTGTACAAAGATTCTCAGTTCAATATTATGTTTTAACCGCATCCTAAATGCGACATTATAGCCGGTGTTGTGGAAAGGTGCACTTGAAATATGCAAATCAAACATATGGTACTCGAGAGCATAGAAAGATTACTGTTGTTGTCCTACAAGATAAAAAGGTGACTCGCTTTTAAACATCATTTGAATGCATCCTGCCCCCTTGGCGTTGGAGGCTCTTGCATTTTATTTCTCAGATTGTTTGCATAAGAGAGAATAGACATTGCCTACACCTGTTCTCACCGATCTTCTTTTGCAGCCCCTTCTCATAACGCCCCCCCTACCCACCAGACCCCACCTCTCTCCACCCTCTGCTGAAAGCCATTACAGAAATACAATTTCTAATACCTCCGCACAGGCCTTCGATCGACCGCAAACAAATTTATATTCAGCCGGTAAACAGAGCGCTGCAGAGATTTATTTATGGAGTGTGCGGGAGAGAAACAAGCAGGCGCGTGAACCCTGAGTAACCTCGGAGGTGACGTGAAGATGGATCGGCGCCCCATGCAAATGCATCTATTGCACTCAGTCATTCAGCACATCTCCGCCTGTAGAATCCCATTAAGTCTCGCAGCTGAGGCCGTATTTCCAGGCTCGAGAAGGTGTTCATTACCAATGGAAGAATTTTGAGATTGCAAAGAAAATAACTGTTATTGAAAGAAAACATGAATGTTTTTTATTTTTCTTATTGAGTCATTAAATCACTAGAAAAAGACAACTGATAATAGTGCTGTTATACGTTATAACCCTTTATGAAATACAGCTCAAATACTGTATTTTTAGGCATATTTTGATTTCTAAGTATTTTCTAAGTGACTGAAAATGTTATAGTATCAAGAAATGTAACGTGTTACCACACACTTGTGCCCAAATACACTGGATAAATATTAAAAATGAAAAGTTCTTGTTTTGGCTGTTGTTGTTTTTTTGACCGTGGCAATTGCAGTTCATTGAGTTTGTTGCACTGAAATCAATCAAGTGAACCCGTTCAGCAGCTCGTCAAGAAAACCGAATTTCCTGCCTTTTATCGCAACCACCTACTTCTCTAAAACTGAGTCAAACTATTTTCAGTATTTGTCTTGCCAGATTTATTAAAGAAAAAGTAAGCTTTTATTGCCATCTTCGCTTTTGTTAATTATTTGCAAAAGTTTTGACAACCCCGCAGATTCACGTGACAAGAACAAAGATCCATCTCTTTTCACACTTTAGCTAATTAGAGTTTTGCGCATAAATTGGTACCGCTTGCTTCTTCTTCATTCGGAGTTGATCTCTGACGTGCAGAGCAGATGTTTAAAAGCAACAAACGATGTATATTTGCTTAAAATATTTTTTAAGGCGACTAGCCATGCATCTTTGAGTAGATGAAAAAATTACTTGCACTGCCTCAAATTGTTGAGACAAAATTTCGATAATCTGCAGCTGTGATGCAAGAATTTTTGTTCCAACCAATGACTTTAATGTAAAGAAACATTATTTCTAGAGATGATCAGCATCCCGATCGATCGGGTCCAAACACGTCATTTTCAAAGTATCGGAATCAACAAAAAATATCGGACATGCATTTTTTATTAATATATATATAAATTAAATCGTTTTCTAATTGTATTTAGCGTTACAGACATAATATGTTACACTCATCCAGAGTCTTTAGTTTAGGCTTAAAGTAAGGTTATCAAATTTATCCCGTTAACGGCAGTAATTAATTTTTTAAAAAATGTATCACGTTAAATAAACGCATGCGCTGCACGACCCACTTACGCAATGTCGCGTTCAATCTGAAATGGCGCCGTTTTACCTATATATAGAGCTAAAAGGCAGCGTAAAATTAGTAGAGTAAATTTTGGCAGCCTTTGGAGCCTTTTTTTAATTGGTTAAAGCCTTACAATCCCTCTCCCTACAATTAGAAATATCGTGGGAAGCAATGTGGGGAAGAAAGGTAGTAATTGATCTTTTTCTTAACACCCTATGTTATTTCCCAACGCAGAGAAGATATATCAATTGGTACCACTACGCACAGTCATGGTTGCACTTCCCATCATGCATTTGGGCAGAACAGTTAAATGGCTACAGTACCATTTACTGAAAGCTCAACAAATACACTAGATGGCAATATTTAGTCACAATATACAAGGTCACATTTATCCCTTAAGAATTACAAGCCTTTCTATCCGTGGATCCCTCTCACAGAAAGAATGTTAATAATGTAAATGCCATCTTGAGGATTTATTGTCATAATAAACAAATACAGTACTTATGTACTGTACGTTGAATGTATATATTCGTCCGAGTTTTATTCATTTTTTTCTTAATGCATTGCCAAAATGTATATGATCGGGAAAAATTATCGGGAATGATTGGAATCGAATAGGGAGCAAAAAAAAAAGCAATCGGATCGGGAAATATCGGGATCGGCAGATACTCAAACTAAAACGATCAGGATCGGATCGGGAGCAAAAAAACATGATCGGAACAACCCTAATTATTTCAACTGTACATGCTCATATTCCAGTTACAGGTATTTCACCGCTGTGTGGATTTATAATGCCATTAAACAACAATACATTCAAAGGTAACCCATAAATTAGATATGGTTTTCAATATACCACAAAAGTAGTTTTTAATTTGTTTTAATGATTGTTGCTAAAGATCTTGAATTGTAACTCTTTAGTGTAATCCCCTTTCCATCGCAGGGGTTATGTTTCGGACTGTAATGAAAAACTGCAAAATGGTGATTAAAAAACACCCCAAGTTTGTCTGTTTGTTGGGGGGGTGGGTAATATACAGTAGTATTCACAGCACTTAACATTTTATTTCAATATTTTTAAACACATTTTATCCTACTTCAAAATATTCTAGAATTTGTATCATGAAACTAAATTGTCCATAGCTGTGAGTGTGTGCGTGAATGATCGTTTGTCTCCTTGTGCCCTGCGATTGGCTGGCAACCAATTCAGGGTGTACTCCACCTACTGCCCATAGTTGGCTGGGATAGGCTCCAGCAACCCTGCGACCTTCGTGAGAACAAGCGGCTTGGAAAATGAATGAATGAATTGTATAAGTAATAGAGTGCAACTGCAATAACACATAAAAAAATAAAATAAAGGATATTGATGAACTATGGAAAATGAATTTTCATACAGTTTACTATGTGCAAATACTGTATATTTCTCATACACTAATATATGTTCAAGCCCCAGAAATTTGCTCATGTTTAATGGTTTAACCTCGAACTTGGTTAAGTAAATCAAATATCATTTCAGCTTTTCTTGGTTGCGCTTCAATAAAAAGAAGCCAGTGGGACAAACGGGTTCACTTGCAACTTCTTGATCTCTGTTTATGTATTTGTTGGGGACTAATTACAAATCTGCTAGGGCTGAACTTCTAACTGCTTCTAAATACCAGCTGTCACGACCTCTGACCCCATTAAGTGTGCCTTTCACATGACCCGAGCTGAGGAGCCCCTTCCATTTACATAAACCATTAGCTGTATCAATGTGGGCCTGTATGATGCAAATGAAAGTTGGCATTGTCTCTGTGAAAAATCATTTCGTTGGTTCTGTATCTCCAAAAGGATGCATGGGGGCCCCCACGAAGGCCCCCATGAGTTGAGCAGAGAGCTCATCCGTGTTGCGTGACCCTGCTCGACTTTCTTAAGTTTCAGTGGACGACACACACATGTCCAGCTATTGGCTGAGACTGGAGCGAGCGGGGGTAGGGGGGCACATAATCTCCATCCATCCTCGGAGAAAATGTCCCCTCTCCTCGGACACGCGTGACTGTGTGCCACGAGGTGAAGCCCCGTCCAATGATTATGCAGGGCAGAGCCGATCAGGACTTCCTATCTGCAGTAGACGGCCGGAGGGCAGAGCGGGCCAGTGCGGACAGGCTGCAGACTAGACGCAAAGGTCACAGAGCGTGTCCACGGTAGACTCACCCCAAAGTCGATCTGGGCCCTGCGGATTTACTCATTTGGCAACTCCCTTCGGATCGGCGCGCCGCCTCTCCTCGAGGCGCAATCTTCATGGGGGAGCTTCTTCTCTACACACGCACGGCCCCCACTTGTGTCGTGGGCGCAGGGCCTGGAGGACGCACGTCGAACGGAACCGAGTCCCTAATTGTGATTTGAAACAAGTAAAAAGCGTCTGAAGAGCTCGTAAGAAGTTCACGCTGACAGAACCAGAGTGGATCGAAGAAGAACAACTTTGGAGTGGATGAAAGTGTGGGTAAGTTGATGATGTGAGGAGTGTGGGGGAAGATTTTGTACACATTTGCTAGACGTGGGTTGATAACAAAAGTTTAGTAGAAACTTTGAACAGAAATGTTGACGTATGTTGTCTCTGTCCTTGTCACTCATACGATACTTTATTAGGTCTATGCAAACAACCAAATTTTGTTGTCCAACCACATGTGATTGACTTTCAAAGCTGTGTAGATGCAGGATTAAATTACTAACTGAAAAGTTGTTTTTTTTCCACTAAATAAAACTACAGATCCAAGTTTAAGTTGCACGAGAACATTTGTTATTGTTATTTTTAAAATGGATATTACTGTCTTGTTTATTTCATGCTAAATTTCTTACCTGACTTCTTCACCCACTTGCTGTCCAATCACATCCAATACAACAGATTTGAAATAAAAATGTCCTCAAACAAAAAGCTAATCAGTTTCTAAATTACATTAAATTGTCAATTTGACAATATATTTTGTGATTGAAGTGTAAAAACGTAATTTGAGAACAGTTTCCAACACGTCTGATTATTTTCTTGTATGGCAGGAAAGCAAATATTCAGAGTATAGCGTCACTGCACCATCAATAAATAAAATATACCCTTGCTTTCTTAAAAGCTATGAAATTGATTATCATACACCAAAAGGATTAAGCTTAGAATAATATAATAAATATGCTTTTCACGTTCCAGTACAACAATCCAGAAATTTGATTGACATTCATGTCATCATTCCTGTGGGTGAACAATATCTTCACCTCATGAAAGAGGAGTGCAGAACAGTGGCCATTTTAACCTCAGTGTATATTCAAGCCAAAGTGTGATCAATTATTTCGCCCCGTTCTCATTAGCTTTTGAATAATGCATCACACTATTGGCTGCCATGGCCACAGAAAGTTGAGTAAAAGTTAAGTTGGAGTGCGAGCCGACTATTGATTGCTTGTCTGTTTGTAATGAAAGCCTTTGTGTATTGATTTCAGTTTGCACCACCTTTACACATGTCCACCTTTTTAACATAATTGCTGTCACAGATCATCATTGGCCTGAGTGATGAAGCCCAGGCAGAGAGCAGGATGAAGAATACATATTCCTACACTTAAAAAAATACCAATAATGTGAAAAATGCCTGTCAATGCCTCATTTTGTTTCACTAACATAAATCATTTATTTCATCAATATTGCTCTCACAAAAATGACATCGAAGAACAATATGTTCAATTGGAGCTCTCGTCTTCCAAGCTATCAACTCAATTTGGGTCAAAGCAGTTAGTGGGCCATAATCTTTTGTTTTAGGTTTAGGTTGATGTAACCATAGCAACGAAGCAGTCGTAATACTTTACTTTGGCTGATATTGCAAAATCTGAGGGAGTACAAAAAGAAGTACTACGTGACTTGCAGTCCGTAAACCGCTGAGCTTTCCTTAGAGGCGACATGTTCAAAAACGCACATCCTTTTGCAGATGCCTTGATTTTTGTTTTAAATGTATGCTTTATCGAAACACTGGATAAAATGTCAATTATCGATATACTTAAGATGTACAGGAATAGTAATAGTTGTCAAGCCTGTTTTTGTTATGTTATGACAGTAAATCCACATAAAATGGTCAAATAAGTTGTTGAGTAATCCAGTTTGAAATCAGATGTCACTGGAAAAAATGTATTTATTGCTATTTTAAATATTATACATATACATACAAAATACATTGTTAATGATTGAAAACAACCGTGTCTCAAAGAACCGCAGGGGGCTAACTTCGTTCATTTAATTTTACAGGATAGTGATCGAAAGTTTTAATTTCAAGTTGAACGCAACAGTGGTCCAAGTCCAAAAATCCATCAAATCTATCAGTATTTCATTAAAAAGGATGAACAACCCTCAGTTATTATGTGTACAATTCATGCAATGAAGCGCCTTGCCATTATATGTCAAAAGTAGAACTAAACCTTGATTTAGACCAATATTTAACTGAACGAAAAGTATTTTCAGTTTTCACCATTCAAATATGCGCTTGAGGGCTCTTATGTGATGCAAAAGGTGACAAAGTCTGCATGACGCAACAGAAAAAGAAGGCCAAAGGTAATTATCCGGCCCCTGCGACTCCTCGGACTGCTTGTAACCTCGTGGTGACCACGACGACGAGTCGCTCATTACCGCAAACTCGTAAAAAGTCAGCTGCACGTTTTTTCCGTAACGGTTCTGTCAGTTTTGGCGTTTCGAGGAGGCAGACGAGGCGTAACCCGATCTCCTTGCTGAGTGTATATACTCCCTGTGCGTCATTCTTCAATTATGCTCTGACAGCACCTGAATTACTGCGGGCTGGATGCCCAGATGACTGAGGCAACGTGTATCGATCGCTCCTCTTTCCTCCTCGACCGAGGCCGAGCGTCCCCGCCGCTATTTTGGAAGCCGGCGAGTCATTGCTCAAACATTTAGCCTGATTCTTTTTTGCCTTCTGGCCTGCATCACTTCTATTATCTTTTCAGCCATTAATCAGCAGGGGCGCCCGCGATTTGCAATCCTGGAAGCTAAAGTTCTTAATTACGCGCACCTTCTTCTCTGTATTGGTTCTTCATAGTCGTTGCCCTCTAATTCTCCAACTCACTTACCTTGACATTCATTTTCTTAAAACACAGCGTCGACATTTATCCTATAAGCGACCTTTCCGTTCATAGCGCTCTTCCGAACGGCTAGAGGCTTGTTAACCTTCCTTCCGATGAATTGTGGCGCCAGACGTACTGAATGACGCTGTGGCAAAATTTGAGCACCGCCGATGAAAAAGCAAGATTGAGCTGCGCTTGCTGTCATTCATTCCGATAAGTAGCACAAGATGCTACTTTAATGCCTAACCCAGAAACCTCAGAGGGAAAAGAATGGAGGCATTAGTCAAGAGTGCAGCATCGGGGAGGAAGTGTAAACTGTTCAAGTCGTTGACACAGAAAGACCTTGAAGCAAATTACCAATGCGTCTGATGAATCCATCTGTAAAAAGCTGCAAAGTTGTTTTAAAGGAGCAAACGCTGCCGTAAATCGCGCTGTCCAAATCTGCAACTCGCAGCTGCGCATTCCTCAACTCAGCAGAGCCGCACGGAGCCCATTTTGTAGCTGCGACACCTGTGGAACTTTTCGCCAGCCCATAAACGTGATATGTTCAAAGCCCTCACAGTCAGCGGCGGCCATTACCATCTGCCACACCTTTTGCGACAGGCATTTGGGGTCTGTTTGCCTCACCGTTAAAGTGGTGTGGGGATGTCGCTAGAAATAAAACACAATCGTCCGTCGGCCTGCTTTACAGCAGCAAAAGATTTGCCACGTGCCCGGAGGCTTCTGTTGAACTTGCTGGGATTTGCCCCTATTACGCAAACAAAAAAACGGCTCCTGAAAGATCACTAGAACCTTTTGTCTTGGGCAACTTTTTCCAAAAGAATTACCTTGTTTAATTAAACAAACCTGCGAATATTCATTAGTCTTCCTCATTATCACAGCAGGCATCCACGCAGAAAATGGGCTCAATTTTCTTGCACAAATTCCTCTGACTTGCAAATATTGACATGACGTTTTGACTTTTCAAAACGATGCAACATGTTAATCAGTAAATGGCTTTTTAATTTTCATTGTACTCTAAAATAACTAGTAACTTTTCTTTTAATAAGACACAAAGACTGCCATTGATCTGAGACGGAAGGAATGATTTCTTAAGGTTTTGCCCAATATTGAAGTGAAGCTCATTGCAGCCATTATAGACTAAATGTGCTTGTAATGTGCTTTTGTTGTGGTTATTTATTATAATACATTCATGTGTTTAGGTGTGTGTGTGTGTGTATTTTTGTACACATTTATACATGTTTGTGTTTACATTTAAAGTTTTATAACTATTGAATAGAATACAATGCAATACAATATAATAGAATTTATTTATCATTATATACAGTACAATGAGATTAAGAATAGCAACTTCAATTTCAGTACATCGCACAATGAATTAATGTCATACATGAATAAGTAACAGACAATAAAATTTACCAAAATATATGTAAATATTACCTAAAAAAAACAACAACAATGAAACCACTAGCCAATTTATGGAGGTAGAGTGGTGATGTTGAAATAAATAAATTGATGATATCCATGGAGAATTATTGGCAGCAGATCATCATAATATTAGTAGCAAGGTCAATGGTTACATGTTAGCATTAAGAGAGTTGACGGCTATGGGGAAGAAACTGTTCTTCAACCTGTTTGTTCTCACCGTGATGCACCTAACGTCTACCGGAGCAAAGCAGTTCAAATAGTTGGGACCCAGGATGGTAAATGTCCGTGAGGATGCTGAAGGCTCTGCCGAGGCAGCGGGAGGAGTAATTTACAAAAAAAAAATAAAATGTAGAAAAAATGATTTCATTCAAGTTACTGCTCTGATTCCAAACTCAGATATTACACAGAAAGTAAGAATTGGCTTGGTACTGTATTTGATCAGTTCGGTAAGAGAGGGCAAGAAAATGCTGTTTAATAGGAAAAAATTACTTACAGTTATTTCATGTCTGTTGTACTCAATATTTTTGAGGCACTCAGTTGCCAGAAGATGTTTAGGCTTTGACTCCCAACATAAACACATAAATACTGAGTTTTAAAAATATATACTGTATATGTATTGTGCACATATTTGCACATGGATGTCCGTTATCGTCAATGGCACTGAAAGATTTAATAAACATTTTCAATTTACTGAAATCAAATCAAATCCTATAAATAGAAACTAATCAAAACTTTTACGTTTGAGAAAAACGCAACATTTTTAAAGTTCATGATTTATTTATCTATATATATATATGACGGAAAACACTCAGGTGACTTGAAGTTCCGCTCTGAGACACTCAATTTGGCCGAATTTCAAGATTCTCCTATATGCATGTGTGATACATCATCGGAAAGCTTAAAATCTCAATTTTCAGAGGGAAGAAATTTTTGAACAGGAGGGCATTTAAAAAAAAACCTTGTTATTATTATTATTTTTTTTTTAATACAGCAAAATCCTAACTGGAGGTGAGAGCACACGAGAGCATAATTAAAGACGCCATAATTTTAATGAGATATTATTGTGGATCGTAGTGCAGAAATTGCAGACATCAAGCAGTGGTCAACGTTTTTGTTTTCATATATTTACCCTTTTAAACTTTTTTTTTCTTTGTTTGAACCGATTATTTATCATCTTATATATCGTTGAAAATGCGACAGTAACAAACAAAAAAAAAAACAATTAAGTGATAGTTATGAAGTAGATATCCGTGACTTATTTAAAGACACCAATTTTTTTCATTGTGACGTAATTTGTTTAAAAGTTTACAATATGCAAGTCATTTTTTAAAGTCGTTTTTCTTTTTTTAAACAAAATATTAGACGTCGAATAATGATTCTAAGCTAAAAATGACAGACATTTTGAATAATAAATATAATTACTTACCTTTTTTTATGGCTGGATTGAAACAAAAGCGGTTGCACGATGTCTGTAAACGGGGGTTTCCAGGGTAAAACGGACAAATTAAAAATAGTTCGGGGCTTAATGTGCCATGAATCTGCTACGGCAGCATATAGACATATTGTTCTATCAAACACAACAGTTCTTTTAGAATACAGCAGTTTATTTTAAAGAGGGGTGCAAGAGCAGAAGTAGCAATAGGGAGAATGAATTGAAGGAAATTTTCAGTAAGTTACCAGAACTCATTCAAATATATACTATATATATATATATATATATATATATATATATATATATATATATATATATATATATATATATATATATATATATATATATATATATATATATATATATATATATATATATATATATGTGTGTATGTGTGTGTGTGTGTGTGTGTATATATATGTATATGTATATATTTATACGTATATATATATATATATATATATACATATACATACATATATATATGTATATATATTTCCATCAATTCATTCTCCCTATTGCTACTTCTCAAACTGTGAAATCTATCACTGTAAAAGTATCACGTTTAAAACGGGATATTTATCATCTGAAAGTATTGAAATGATCATGTCAGAACTTGGAATTGACAATGGAAACTGAAATTGATCAAGCAAAAACAAGATATTTATCCTATCAAAACATTATAAATTGTTACATTTCTTTTGTTATACCATGTTAAAATGTGAACACCATCACTTTAAATCATTAAACGTGAATTTATCACATTAAAATCTTTAGAACATTGAAGTCCTCACGTAAAAACTGAGATTTATCACATTACAATGTGAAATTACAGAATAGTGAATGTATTTCGGGGGGTTATTTCTTCGGAGGTGGGTGGAGTCCTTCGTCCAATAACAATTTTTAGATTAATTATGTGGAATTAGATCTTGCCTCGTTGCAACCCCGTTGATCTCTCACGGTAGCTTGTTTAAGAGTCACTGCTAAGAATGTTTCTTTTTAATTATTATTATTATTTATTTTCTGATTATCTTTAATTCTGGATTGTCTGCTGCATGGTTCCTAATTGACATTACTCCTTTCTTGTCTGCCGTCAGGCCTCACGTGACCATTCGCCTTTCTATGGGGGCAACTTCCATGAGTTACCAACGCGATAAGGATGTCCTTCAACAAGTCGCCCAAGCACACGCAGGTGACTGGACTCCTAAAGCAAGAAGGGGGTTAATAACATTTGGATACAGAATCTATAGCAGGAGAAATACACCCACCCCCTACCCCTCACCAATTCCGACACGCGACCATGCAGACGACTGCCCTACTTCCACACCAGGATGTGAAATGATTGCTTTTGACCAGCAGAAAACTTTATTATATTCGGTCATCGTGTTCGGCTTTGGTTTAAATATGAATGAAATCATTATTTAAGTAATCAAAAAACGTGAAGGACGCAGTTCTGGCAAAAAAAAACCAACAAAAAAACAAAAACAAAGTTGATTTAATTCATTAATCGATATCTTGTTTTAGATTGAGTTTTTTATGAAAGTGGAATTCCCACGAGCGTTGAAATACAGAAATGTGTAAGCTCCTTCCTTTTTATTTACATATAACGTCCAACAAATAAAAAAAATTACATAATTCACATTTAACGCTGTTAAATTTTTACTAATAGCATTTGTGCAGTTTGGATGAATGTATAACAAATAAAATGCCCACACGTGACGATAAATTCATTCCAATAAAAGTCCTGCCTCATTTTTTGTGGTGCAAATAATTAATAAAGGAGCATTTAAGCGTGAGTGTATGCGCATGTTAATGTTCTGTCAAAACACGTCGACCGGGGACTTGGTGCGCGTCTTTATTGCGCCTCCTAGTGCGCCGCAAAATGAGACTAGCAGACAATAACAGGCTGTCTGGGCTGCTTTGCACAGCCACCAATAAAGCGCAAGTATATTCCTCCCAGATTTACATCTCATCCACCGCAAATGATCGTAAAGCCGCGCGGCCCCTTAACGCCGTTTCGTTGGCACCAAAGGCAAAGCGTTTCTATCATGTTCACGTCTATTTTAATATCGCGAAATGGCCTATCAGCCTCTTTCACTTAAAGCAATGGAGTGTTTTGTTTAATCCAAGACGCGACGGGCTTTCTAAGCAGCACCAATGTGACAAAAAAGGGGAAAATTGTCACTTACTTCTCGCATATGCTGCTTGGAATTTGTATGCCAACAAGACAAATACGTGCGCGGGGGAAAGGCCGTTAATGTATGCAGCTCAACCAGAGTTCACCTTTGACTTTCTGACCCACGTCCAGCCTCGGGACAACGATGACCCGGTCACAACATGAACTATTTACGTACTCTTTTGAGTCAACTTGACGTCTGAGCTCTCTTGCTCTCTCTTTCTCGGCCATATCAATGATAATGCTGCATATTATAATTTCCTAGCAGGACGGATCTCTTGCAGCTAACCTCTTTTCGGCTTCATCTCTTATTTTGATGAACCGAAAAATATGCTGGCTTACTTTGTTACCTGGATGAAAGTGCCACATTGGTTAGGGAGGCTGCACCCACTTGTAATAGCAACGCTGACAAATGGAATTTATGTAAGGATAGTTTACAATATTTAATAGGATACAGCAAACCGGAAACGATAAACAATTACCTATATGAAGCCCGTCAACAGTTGTTTTGTTTCACCTGTAGAATTTGTAATAAATAGCTTTTGAAATGTGTTCCAAAGTGTGTATTAATTTTGTTATGTATATGACTATACAAATCCAGTACATCAGGTGTTTCGAATATTTTGTAGTGGGAAAATATACAATTAACACAATAAACATGGTTTATATTAACACACTTATTTGGTTTTAATCTAAGGGAAGTATTTTTTACTGGCAGAACTTTGTATTTCCTATATTTTGTACAGCTGTGAAGGTGTACCTAATATAATGAATTTGGCAGTTATTTGAAATGGAAATTAAATAATAACGGGAAATTATAATAATAGTAATAAAAATATAGTAATAACACCAACAATAAGAATAATGGAACTATATACGCATAGTTTGAAAAAGAAAGAAAGAAAGAAAGAAAGAAAGAAAGAAAGAAAGAAAGAAAGAAAGAAAGAAAGAAAGAAAGAAAGAAAGAAAGAAAGAAAGAAAGAAAGAAAGAAAGAAAGAAAGAAAGAAAGAAAGAAAGAAAGATAACAAAATCAATACCATTTTGTCTTCGAATTGGTTTGGAGAAATAAACACATTTTAACATCTGCGCAAAAAACGAACTGTCAAATAATTCATAAATGTATGAGTAAAGTCATATAGTGCATATTTTGCGAATGACCTTATTTCATTTACTAATATGCAATAATGTTGCTGCACAAGAAGTGTTCATTTAGCACATGACTCATAAGAGGGAGACCAAAGTGAAAAGAAGAGTTTGCTTGAACTATCACTTTCATTTCATTGTGTGGCAGCCTCAGCACTTAAATTGATGAAGAGCATTGTTTGCTCAGACCTGACATTTACTTCCAACGCATTTGAGTGTGACGTCGCTCTGATGAATTTTTGCACTTGTGTAATTTGTGTGTGTGGAGATGGATGCTCGGCCCATGAGAGTGACAGCTCACATACACGCGCACATGTGGGAATGTGTACGAAAGGTAAAGTCAATTGTAATTTGAATAAGTTGGACATCATGGCAATTTTAAACGCCTTTTTCGAATTGAAAAGTGCACGTGAACTATTTCAATTGATTGTGTCAACTAGAAACATATTCACCCCTTGACAAATATTCATGTGTGTAGCCATATAATGTGTAGCCATATTTTATGACGTAATACTACTATTTATGTGTCATTTATTTGTAATAAGTGTGGACTCAGTTTCGTTTTTTTTTCATTGTGTGTCAGTGGACAAAGCCTCAAATGTGCACTAAATGCACAGACATTGTAGAACTCACATTTTCCGGGAAGATGTATTTAACACATAGTTGTCAAAGTCAAATGAACTCAATGCATAATAAGCATGTCCCCAGTGCTACACAAGGGGAATTAAATGAATTGATCAAATCAAGCTTCCTGCATATTCATGTAACACCCTCAAACATGGAACAATCTGCAGTTTGAATATTTTACTAGTTCCTTCTCTCGCCTGATTTTACTAAATGCTGTTCTTATTATTTCTTATTCTCCAATTTGACTGTCAAACAAATTGGAACTCAAAGTTGAACCGATCTGCACCTGTGAAGCAAAGTGTGTTTTCCTCCGATACAAAGCACCTCATTTGAATAATCGCCAATTCGCCATACATAACAAATGGCGACAGAGCGCCAGCGAACGAGGCGCCCGTGCAGCCACCTCGTCGCTGCTTGCTTCTCTCCACTCCAGGGAGCAGATGCTTGGGGACAGTTTACAGCCTCAGCACATTTCCGTGTGCAAAAGCAAACAGCAGCACTCAGCACTTCTGGCCGCGAGAGAAATCTGCTCTTGAAAGAGTGCATGCGTTCTTTATGGAGGGAGGCAGGGAGGCCTTTGAGTTAATAGAAGGTATCATGGAGAGAGGTGCGAAGGAGTGCGCGCAGAGGTGAAAGTGTGTCAAGGTCGCCCGTCTGTTGCACAGGAGCGTTATCAATTCCCGGACACATCTGGCAGCATGAGCGTGCACGGGCAGGCAGGGTGGGGTGGCGGCGTGCACATATACAGCAAGTAACGCATCGTTCCGTGGTCGTGCAATGATGCCCATGCAGTACATGTGAGTAGTCTAATCTTGTTTGGCTTGCTCCCCCTTAAAAACAAAAAGTGGTCTATTTCAAATTACAGGTGCAGTCACATCAAAGGACCAACAACACCTAGTGCATATGAGCTATATGTGAAAGATGGTATAGCTCAAAGAAGGGGTGGAACTTTAGGGGGTGCTGGCCGCAAAGGGGCCCGGTTTACAGATGTAAAGTGGGCATTGTTGGGCGAGTGGAGGGTCAAACAGAAAAGTAAGATGATGCACGGAGCTGTAATATAATGTTTAAGTGTTAACATTTCTCTGCCAGCTGCTTGGCCGGTTGTTTGGGGGGGGCTCGAAATTTTTTTCTCCACTAGCCCTTCCACCCCCATTGGACAGTCCACTCGGGGGGTCCTGTTTATGCTTATCGCACCCTGGCCTTGTTCACATTTGTTCCGCCACTGGCTCAAATTATTTAAGACTACAATTCGCAAAATTAGTAGACCTCCGATACCAGAGAAAAAAAATGTTTAAACAAAAAAATGGAGTCACAAAGAAGGACGAGCAACCTGGGATATTTACATTTGGTTGGCTAAAATTGTACCACCGGTGATAAAATATCTATCAGCACTAAGTACGGTCACTTCGTGGATATGCAGGCTTTTACCTATGTTTGTTTCTCAACTATTACACATCAGCAAAATGAAATTGTTTGTTTCTTTCAATTTATTAAATTTGATTCTATCTGGAGGGATGCACATTATAAAGGTGTTGTCTGTCACTCTGGGCCATTGGCTGCCATCGACAGTGTGCAATTCCTGTAGCTGGGGGATCGTTTGCTTCTTGCCAGCCCTCCCAGTTCAAAAGGATCGGACGTCAATCGGCATCAGTGGCAGCCAATGAGTTAATTGACGAAATGTGCTAAAATAAAGCTTTATTGTTACTTTCCACAATGTTTCCTTTTGCTCATGTCCAATCATAAGCATGCGAAATGACCTCAAACAGCATGTTATTATCCCTAAACAAACCATCATAAATGAGCCTTGTGATGCTTATTTGTCTGAGCTAAAGCAAAACACTCTCCACACTCCATCTCCTCCTCCCCCGTCTTCCTCTTCAGCCCCCGGAGCGAGGTTGCCATGGCGACAGAATCATAGACATATGGGAGGAGAGGAGAAAAGGAGGGTGCAGGTGGAGGGGGGACTGAGGAGAAAGGGTGAGAATGCACGCTAGTTGGAGGATGCGCTGATGTGTCTTTCTTGTCTCATCCGTCAGCCGGCAGCATCGCGTCGGCCGAGGGAACAGTTCATGAACTTTTCTCAATCAGATTCCTGTCAGCCGCCATCTTGGCTGTATGTCATGGAGGAGGCAATTGATTGTCACACTGTCGTTTACTGCTGTGCAGTTCACAATGCTTGCATTTACATGTTGCATTTTGTAGTTGATTGATTAAGTCTTTATGTTGAACTTTAATCCTGCACTGAACAGTGTTTTGTCTTACCAAATATTGTACAGGCAGTCACCACATGTACTTAAAAGACACTAACAGTGTATACATTCACCTTTCATTCATTCATTTTCCATACTACTTATCCTCACGAGGGTCGCAGGGGGGCTGGAGCCTATCCCAGCTAACTAATGACAAGGAGCAGGGCACACTCTGACCTGATTGACAGCCTATCGCAATGCACAGTATAGACATACAACCTTTCAACCTCACAATCACACCGAAGAATTTAGAGTGTCCAGTAAGTCTACCATGCATATTAATGGGATGTGGGAAGAGACTAGAGTACCTGGAGAAAACCCACACAGGAACGGTGAGAACATGCAAAATCCACACTGGAAGGCTGACGCCAGTGATTGAACCCTTGAGCTCAGAAATGTGAGGCAGACATGGTCGTCACCCAGCAATTTTCTGCCAGTATACAGTATATACACCAATACTTGGGGTGTCACAGTATTCACAATGTCACGATATCACAATAACTAAAGGGCCTCAATATCCTAAATAAAGAGCTGATGCTGCTTAAAATGTTTGGGGTTTTTTCAGATTATCGTATTGTGATATCAAAACCGTGGCAATACGGAACAGTATAGATGCAGGTATCATTAACTCATTTGATGTCACTGACGGCAATAGATGTCCAATAAATTTCAAGTGGTAAGACTAGCAGTGATCAATCACTATCACAAAGTTACTTATACAGACCTCACATATGCAACTGTAATTTCCCACATACAGGACTGTGAAGTATCATCTCATTATCAACACACACACACAAAAAATTGGAGCTCCTGTCTAACAAGGTTGACATCACATCAGCCAATCAGAACAAAACTTGCGAGAAGTGGACTGAATTTTTTCCTATTTCAACATATCCTGGTTCTTCTACCACTCATTTTCTTTCTCTCTCCACATCTCTTATTCCCATTATATCCTCATCACAGTGCTGCCTGCTCTCCAACTGATATGAGCGAGTGACGCCCCAGTCCCTCAGGGTTCAAGTAATACAAGGTCATTGGCAGGTCATCTCTGCTCACTGACTGACCTCCAAAGAGACTTCTGCAGAAGGCCAATCAGATCTTGCCCACTCCCACCCGCGCCGACTCAACCTCCCGAGCTCATCTACAGTCTCCATCACATGACCAGGCCGAGGCGTCAGAGGGAGGATGATTAATGATGCTTTTAGTACCTGTTTAGAATGAAGCTGTCCACGCCGCACTGTAATTACCCACTCCCAGGCGGCAGCTGCCCAACATAATTGCTTTTTGTTTGTTGACCTGCTTTATTGTGCAGAAAGATGCCTTTGCTTGGTTAAGATGGGATGTACGGTGGCGTATACAAAACATTGTGCTGGAGATTGGGAAATTGCGCATGTGATGCTGGTCACGTTACATATTTTGGCACATACAGTTAAGGCCAAGCATGCACAAAACTTTAGCACACAGTTGTTGCATTCCACAGACGGGCATATTTACCATGAGGCAAACAGGGCCCCCATATGTCTCATAAAAATAGATTAATCAAGTTTTCTCTTATTTAAACTCAGCAATTATCACTGCTTTTAGTGTTAATTCACATGTTTTCAAATACATCCTTCATGATCATTATGAATGCTTCCCCTTGTTTCTTAGGCAATGGACTATGCTATCCCACTGTGCATGTGCAGGCTTTATTCGGGAAGAACAAATTAACTGGTTGCCATGTTGTGAGGAAAATTAAGCTGAGCTGTCCCAGCAGAATCAAACAGTTTTTATTAAACTACTTAAGATTTCAGCCTTTGGTACTTCGATACCGAATTTGAATAACTGGCCGACCAGGTGCTCTTGCCACTTGTAGTGGCACTGTTGTCACTGTCAGCTGTGGAGGAGTCAACAGAGAAAATGTAGGTCTTTTTTTTAACTGTGACACCAAATGTGCATAACTGACCAGCAAGATACTCTTACTAGTTGAGGTACCGCTCCTATCAATGTCAAATTAGTAGAAGTCGATAGCGATAACTTAGAGTGTGACACAAGGGAAGCTTTTTATTACTAATATTTGAGTACTAAAGCTGTCAAAACACATACAGTATTTATAGTTTAGGTTAAGTTTGACTGATAGACGGCTAAACAAGAATATAGCGGTACCTAATATGCAGATGACATAGCCCGAATTTTTGCAATACCTTCCGCAGAATTCCAGCGTTCTGAATTCCAGGCCCACCTTCTCCCACCACATCTTTGGCTCCACTCCCAAGTCAAGTATGAAAATGTCAGCACCGGCGACTGAGTAGTAGGAGTGCATTGACAATGACGCCCAGATAAACAGCCTCCCGTTTGACCTATGGAGGACATAAATTTAACATCCATAAATCGCCGCACGTTTCAGCTGCATTTGCGGTGCTTCTTCTCTCGCAGCCCATGAGAAGCAAGTGTCAGATATCACAGCCACCGTATGAGCAGCTTTCATCCTAGTCGGAGTTCTCACATAACTCAGGCCCCCGAGCCTTTATCGCCGCCTCATAAATAACTTGGCTATGGTCTGATAATGTCCGCTTAATGCCTAGTCAATAAAGTCCATGGTAAGAGGGGCCTTTTTTAGCCTCTGTGCTGTACATAAATATAAACAACAGCGTAGATTGATGTGATGGGCAGCTCCTTCTATGCTGGCACAAAAAGGAGGCAGTATACAGGCCTGGAAAGCTGAAGGTGCGCTCCTAGGCACAGGTGTTTTCAGGAGATAGTGCGATGTAATGAGGGGGCTGCAGGAAAAGGGCTGAGTGGATAGCCTTGACTGATCACCTGTGAAAGACATAGACACACACAAATGGTAGTGCAGGGACACCAACACACAAAAGCAACCATTCGTTTACTTCGACACACGCACCCACATACACACAATCATTAGATGGACCAATGGTGTCGTTTGCTGACACACAAAAGCACATCCTCCCTATTTGAAGGTCATTATTGTACATTAGCATATTTCCATTCCCAAATGAACTTTTATTTCTTGTCGTTCAAGTCAGGTTTTGAAGCAAGTGGGAAGGAGGTATTTTTTTGGTTTGATTGAGGGGTGTTGAGATGTAATGTTTGCTCTCAAACTCCTTCGAGAGTTCTCAAGTGCAAGAAATGTTCATTTATTTCCTGTTGATTTTTTATATATCATGAAAGTTAGGTCGCACCCAAATTTCTAAAAGAACAAAAAAAAAAATAGTCTGTGGTGGTAGGATTAGAGAATAGATTTCATTCACTCGTAAGGTTTGAAACTGGCATTACAACACCGTAGGTATCACTTTGATATCAATCAATCAATCAATCTAATTTATTTATATAGCCCTTTACAAAACCCGAAAGGTCCCCAAAGTGCTTTACAACAAAGACAAACATGGCTCATAGTAAATAAAAGGCAAGAAAGTATTATACAATGACATTAGGAAGAAAAAAAAGAAAAACGAAACAAAACAACGCATCACGATAAAAGTCAGACAGCAAATAAAACAATAAAACTGATACAATCCGAAAACATGAAAAACCCTAAAGAAATAAAACCAGACTAAACTAATCTTGGGGAAAGGCGAGTCTAAAAAGGTGTGTCTTTAAACGAGATTTAAAAAGGCCAAAATTTGTAGTGGTGCGGATTTCAGGGGGAAGACTATTCCATAACCTGGGCGCAGCAACCGCAAAAGATCGGTCTCCCCACTGTTTGAGTTTGGACCTCGGAACGTGCAATTGAAGTTGGCCGGTAGAGTGACGAGTCCTGCCAGAATTACGGATGGTTAAATTTTCTGATAAGTAAGGAGCCTGGCCATTAATTGAATTAAAAACAAACAGTAAAAGTTTAAAATCAATTCTAAAATGGACTGGAAGCCAGTGGAGCGATGATAGCACGGGAGTAATATGTTCACGTCTAGGTGTATCTGTTAAAAATCGAGCAGCAGCATTTTGAACAAGTTGGAGACGAGAAATTGAGGACTTGGGAAGACCAACATAAAGTGCGTTGCAGTAATCCAGCCTTGAGCTTATCAAAGCGTGAATTGCTTTTTCAAGGTCATGGCGAGTAAGAAGAGGCTTCACTTTGGCCAAGAGACGGAGCTGGAAAAAACTTGCTCTTACAACAGAACTAATCTGTTTTTCAAAGTTGAGCCTGCAATCGAATATCACTCCGAGATTTTTAACATGTTTTAAAAAAGGGAGCCAGAGCGCCAGGGTTGGGCTCAAGGGCATTTAACATAGAAGGTGTACCAAAAGTAATATATTCAGTTTTGCTTTGATATGATTTAAACTAGAGGTAGTTAACCTTAAATGCCATTTTTGCTGTCTAAAACACAAAAATCCCCACCAGGAGCTACAAATCCCTCATGATTTAGAAAGTGAGGGTACTAATATGCTCCTTTTTTATGAATAAAAGAATTACATTTTGTAACATTTTTGATTAATTGATATTAATTATTGCAACTACAACCACAAAATAGTATTTAGACTGTAACAAAAAACATTTTGAACTCTGGGGAAAAAAAGGGATCTGCTAAATCTTATATTTAAATAAGTCACCCAGCATCTATGGAAATGTATATTATATTCAGCGCATATAGGCCTAATTTAGATTATACTGTACACCTGCAATGAAACCAAAATGTAATATTTTATGTGAATGGTTATCATTTTATTATGGTAAAATAAATAAATAAATAAATAAATAAATAAATAAATAAATAAATAAATAAATAAATAAATAAAATAAAAATCATGTATAGACTATTGTATGGCTCGCTGTCAACTTGAAAAATGTAAAAACAAGAGTTCATGTTCGCAAAATAATAACCAATTTGAATATTTATTTTACTTTGATTATGTGGATTTTCACCCTGAATCCTAAATCTTATTTATGTTTTTATCTTAATAATATTATTTATGCATTAATATTATTTATTCATTAATATAATTTATCATTTTATTATGTATTTCAATTAACTTTCCAAACATGTTTTATTAACTATTTGAAAGCAAAAAATATACCTTTTCATTTATTACATTTTAGCATCAAGGGGTTAATGTTGAGCATAACTTTTAACTAGGTTTGAGAATCTTTGCCATGAGGCCCATTCGGTATGTATCTAGATCAGGGGTGGGCAAACTATTCCACAGAGGGCTGCAATGGGTGCGGGTTTTCGTTGCATCCCATCAAGAGGACACTTTTTCACCAACCTGGTGTCTTACAAGTGCAATCAGGTGATTTTAGTTAGGTGCTCCTTGGTTCCCTGGACCCCTCATTGGTTAAACTGCCTGTGCTGGATCAGCTGTAACAAAGACCAGGGCCCACTGTGGCACTTGATGACTGGCTTGCCCACCCCTGATCTAGATACACGGATTGTGGTTCAATTAAAAAAAAAAAAAAGGTTCAATGACGATTCAGTTCAGTTTGGAAGCGATTCGACTGAATACGATATAAAGAAACATAAAACTATACAATTATATAAATAAGTTTACTGAGCGAAACATGGGCAGCACCATCTTTGATCATTTCTGCTCCGAACTTCCGGTTTAGACAGAACAGTATGAAGTGCGGTTGAAGTAAGCCGTGTGTTGACAAAATCAAACCAGAGAAACCCACGGAATCTCCAAAAATGGATTCAGCACGACATAGATGAGACTCCCAGACGTTCTGTGCTGTGCATAAACTCCTGGAAGCGCTTATATATATCGTTCGAAGTGGAATGTTTTGATCAGCCACCAGCTAGTAACTACAATGCTCCAGGGTTTTTGGATCTACCTCGCCATCTTCCCGCCTGAAATCGGGGGAGAGGCGTGGCGCAGTGGTAGAGTAGTTGTCCCCAAACCCAGAGGTTGTAGGTTCAATTTCCCGCCGTGATTAAGTCGTCTAAGAGATACTGAACGCCACATTGCTCCTGGTGCTGCGTCACCAATAGGTGGATGGTGAGATGTAAAGTGCTTTGAGGGCCTTGAAAGGTGGAAAAGCGCTATATAAGTATAACACCATTTACCATAAATCGAAACCAGCTGCAGACAATAAGTTAAGTGCTTTAAATCTAAGGCTCGACCTAAAAGATTGTATATGTGTTCTAAAGACTTCGTTGAAAATTTGTGGACAAAATTATAACAACCTGTGCAGCATGCGATAACGTGAGGTGTAGATTGATACACCGGCCACTTAAGTGACCAAAATGAGGTGAAATTACAAATGATATTACAGTTGCCGAATGCAGCAGGGCTGACATGGATTTTGTTGTGTCAAGGAAATTCTACAAGGTATGTACCTATAAACAAAAACAGTATGTCATTCTTATTTATTGCAGATATTGATCACGATAAAAACATTTGGACAACATGACTCCATTTCTTGTTTCATTTAAAACGACTGGTTTATGTGCAAAACAGGTAAAAAAAAATCACAATTTTAAAAATTCTTAGAGAAACATAAATGGAGTTGGAGCATAAGTCGAGCCTTCCGTCATGAAAGTAGAACGCACGTAGTCTCAATATATGTCCATAGACGTACAGTAAGCGCTGTTGTGAGGCCCATCAAGTTGTCTTCCCTTGCCTAAAAGAGTTTTCCACTTGTAAACAAACGAACAAAAAACTTATAAGATTTGCATTTATGCATTTACATCAGTGGTCTCCAAACTATTCCACATAGAGCCGCAGTGGGCGCAGAATTTAAAATTCCAACAAAACAACACAACACCTATGCACCAATCTGGTGTTTTACGAGTGTAATCAGTTGATTGCAGTCAGGTGCTGATTGTTTTAACAGAAACTTCATTGGTTAAACTGTTGGTACTCAATCGGTTGGAACAAAAACCAGGACCCACAGCGGCCCTTGAGGACCGGTTTGGAGACCCCTGATTTACATAATTGTGCCATCCTACACATAGTGATTAGCAACAGGCTTCCAGCAGGTAGCGTGTGTTGCAGCCACAGCAGTACAGTAATTGTAGTAAATAATAATAAACATCATCATAATTACAATCATCGTAATAACAATATCAAAGACAACAAAACGTTTCATGCATAAGATTTTAGCTTCAGTATTTTTTGAGCACCACACACATGAAAATGCAGGGATAGGAAGAACATACCTTCCATGACACCAGTGGAAACATGACTATATAAACACCCGGTCTTTGTGGTGGCACGGGCTTGGTTCCACATCTGCCTTCATGAACATGTTGTCCTCTCATGTCGTGATGATGGCAGATGGAAGAAGCATTTCCAAATAGCCTTTTTTGAGGGATTTTGATGACGGATGCCACTCCAGCTCCACTGTTGTTTTGGATGGAGAAAGTGTAAATTGGAAGTCTCGAGCAGAAATGTGGAAGTAAATCGAAAGTACCTCGGAAACCTGTCTTTAACACATTGAAAAAAGCGATATAATTTTTTGAATTTTTTTTTTAATATACAAATCAAAGTATTTCCGAACAGATAAAACACAAACTATTAACTGTAACAAATAATATAATCTCAGGCAAAGAAAGACACTAAAATGGAAAATGGAAAAATTGACTCATATGGCTTGTTTTTATTGGATCAGAGAATTTAAGAAATGAAGAATACAGTGGTACCTCTACATACAAATTTAATTCGTTCCAGGACCTTGTTTGTTAGTCGAAATGGTCGTATGTCGAGCAGGATTTTCCCATAAAAATACATTATAATTCCATTATTTCGTTCCACAGCCCAAAAACCTACACTAAATTAATAATAAACACAGGTAGAACTATTACAAATGGCAGTTACACATAGCAAAACAAATAAATTAAAAATAAAAATCAGAATAATATTACAATATAATAATAATAATAATAATAATAATAAATAATAATCCTTTGCAGAACAATAGGGCCTCACACCTTGTTGGTGCGCAGACCCTAATAATTCCTGTAATAATGTAACCAATCAGATTGTAATTCGGCGGATGTGTTATGCGATCCGTACCTGCACGCACCGTGTGGCTGACGTGACAGAGTAATAAGGTGTCAGAGTAAGGTGCAGTAGGTTTTACTTTCTTTTTTAATGTTCTCTTGTTTTTGGCGTCAATTGTGGCGAACAGTAGGCGTGTTGTGTTGCTCAAGTTCTGAAATAAATGATTACAAACTTGATTAGGTTGGCAATTTCTTTGGCGATGTTACCACAATAATAATTGTCACCATAAAGACTGGCAAAGGGAAGTCTGAGGAGGACCGTCAAGATCATAGACATTCTTTGGCCGTATTGTCGAGCCAGTTCACAGACGCCCACACCACGCTGATGGTTTTCTATCATTTCCATGTTCATTCCAATTGTAAGTGTCACTATTTTCCTTTTTTCATCATCTGCACTCACCTTTTGGAACCCATGTTTGTTTCTCTCACAAGAAATTCTGTCTTGCAGGAAAACAAACTGCAGCGCTGTCATATGTCAATTTTTATTTCGAGAATGTCGTCAGATGTAGAAACAAATGGCGAGTAAAATTTTTCATCGGATGTCGAAAAGATCGTGTGTCGAAGCAATCATATGTTGAGGTAACACTATACATACTTGTACAACACATACTTATTTGGTCGCGATCAAAAATCCAAAATTTCAGCTTAAATCTATCCTCGTGCTTTGGCAGGTGGGGGAAAAATGTGTCAAAAAAGTGCATTGGTCTGATTTTTGCCTAGTTCTTTAAATATAACCATAGACTTCATAATACTTGACAGGACACAGGAAACGGGGCGATCTGTAGGCGGCCTATTTTCAAAAACTTCAAATTCAAATATTTTCTAAACCAAAGCGTCTATCGACCTAAAACCAAAACAGCTATATGCTGTATGAGTCTCCATGAGCAGCGGCATAAAAAAATTCAAAGTCGTTCACTTATCAAATCCCGATTATTTATTTTTATATAAGTATAACAAAACTTAAAATGGCTATAAAATTCTCAGATTTTACACTAGATGCACAAAAATCACCAAATGCAGAGATAATCATCTATATTTTCAGGATCAATAGCAATATTTAACAGATCATATTTTGACAAATTTTTGACCAAAATAGCAGCTTATTTTTTTAAATTTACTGCAAGTTTTCAACAGCTAATAAATCACTCAATTTAACATCAGTGTAGGATCCACAACGTAAAAAAGCCCTTCAACCCGACGCTTTCCTCTTTCCTTCTCCCCCTCACACCGCTGGACAGCGGCAAAGAAAAACTGTCACACAGCTCTTTATGTGTTCGTTCTTTAATCCAACAAAAAACTCCTCCACCGGGCAACATCCAAAAACGTAAACAAAAGAGCAAATCCGAGCGACATCCAAAAACGTAAACAAAAGAGCAAATGAGATCCAAAAACATAGAGAGTAAAGAGAGAGATTAATCCAGAGAGTTAATGAGGTAAAGAGGTAAAGGTCAAAAAAAATATTTTGGGCTCTTATGCTTCCTCCTTCCTGCCTACGCCAACTGACTTACCTAAACAGCTCGTTACGTTAACATAGTAGAAAACACATACAGAAAGACACTTCCCCCAAGCAGCTTCCTACCCAGGTTAGCAAGTTCACACAGTTTAATATAATGGTAATGCTAAACTGTGATGCAGGTCGGAATTTCAGGAGCAAAAAGCGGGCGGAGGAGGCGGCATGTCGACATGTAATGTAATTCTGTACTGTGATAGCGCGCGCGTGTGTGTGTGTGTGTGTGTATGTGTATGTGTGGAGGGGGGTCAACTCATGTGCCAATTAAACCGGCTTTTGAGGGAAAAAAACATGGATTGGCTCATTTAGCAAGTGTACAAGAAAAAAACAACTCAATAATGGTAGGGTAATTTTTATTGTTACAACAAATGGGAAGACAATCTAAAAGACCTATATAACTGAACACATTATACAGTATAATGCAAATAAGGTTGCTTAAAAGTTGGTGGGGACAATTTGAGCATCCTGAAACGTTGGTAGTGTTTTGTCCCTACCCTCGTTATGCAAACCTACGCCCTTGGTGTTCACCCCCTCCACCTTTTTACATTACCTACAGTGGCTGCTGCTGGCGGAAAAGAACTTCTAATATCCCGTCTTCGAAGGAGGCGGCATGTACTGTATTTCTGTCGGGGCCCATGACTGCGTGTGTGTGTGTGTTGGGGGGGTGGGGGTCAAGTCATCAGCCAATCAAACGTGCGTTTGAGGGAAAAAAATGGACTGGCACATCCAGCAAGTGAAAGGGGGTCAAAGTAATTCTGAACATAATGAAAGTAATTCACTCAATAATGGTAGGGTCAGTTCTATCCTTACAACAGATGGGAAGACAATCTAAATAACATATATAATGAAGTCATTATATAATGCAAATAAAGTTGCTTAAAAGGTGGTGGGGACAATTTGGGCATCCCGAAAAGTTGGTAGTGTTTTGTCCCTTCCGTCCCTATGCAAACCTACGCCCTTGTATGTAGTGCGGTGGGATGCTGTTTTGAGCACGCTCGGCATTGAAGTCTTTGCAGCTGCTACTCATGTGACCACGCTTCAAACAAGCAAAACGCAACCCTTTGTTTTTCAAAAAGTCAATTCTGTCTTTGTGTGGCTTGCTCTTGAACATCCTGCAGACTATGAGGTTGTGTTTATCTCTGTCACAAAAGGCACAAGGTCTGACACTGGCATCCACTTGGACAGGTTGCGCTTTTAATACTGCTGGTTTGTCATTTTCCGTCGTCGGTGTCACTACGACTGTCGTGAACACTTTCTTCGGCTTGAATGTCGCAGTGTTTTGTGATTTTGGCTTCTGCCTTGTAGGATGAGTCTTGTTTGAGTTAAGCTCCTTTATATTTCCATAAAGCAGATGCAGAAGATACTTAACTTGTCTGTTCAGGAAGTCGACAAAATCTTTAAACTTAACTCTTCTATTGCTTCTTTCTTGCAAATCGCAGGCGAACTTCCTCCAAGATTCCTTGATCTTGTATGGAAGCTTGTTTGCTAATGCCTTTATATTAGCTGAGTTGTCCAAATCTTCCATGTAGTTGATGTCAGCCATTGTGTTTGAACAGCCCGTCAAAAATAATGCAAACGACTGAAGTGCAACGCTGTCTTCTGGTTTGATTGTTGGCCACTCCAGGGCTTCCTGTATATGTGCTTCAGCTATTTTGAAGTCATCACAAAAAAAATCATTTGTTTTTCTGTAGCATATCCTGTTGTTGGTTCCAAATGGACGCAGCTTTTCACCAACTCATGTGGCTGTCTACTGTATACTGCTGTATACTGCAGCAAAAATTGAAGCCTATCACGACTGTCCACAGTACGGCTTTCAATTCCATGTTCCTTGGCTCCAATAAATGGTTCCCTTCGAATGTCGGAATAGCAAGTTCGGGAAGTAGGGACGCTTTGTGACTTTTCACAAAATACTCTGTAATACTTGCATGCTGAGATATCGCTTGGCAGAGCCCATCAAGAACTGGTTGTTGTTGTTCTCTATTTTCCATCCTTGATCATTCAGCCGTTTGAACTGCTGTCGTAGGTGCATTGGGTGTTATGCTTGATGTTGCTGTAAAAGGTGGTGACGGTAATTGAACGGTTAGGTTTGAGTCTCGTCTACCGCTCATCTCAACAATATTAATTCCACCATTTTCTTGGGTGTTTTCATACTTTTGAAAAACCTCCAATTTTGCCTTCAGACTTGGCGAATGCAGTTTGCATTGCCTTTGCATTGCATTTCCTTCTTTGCAGCTTGCAATGCAATGCAGCTTTTTCTTGCTCAATATCCAATTTTGCTTGTAAAGCTGCAGCTTGTGCTTTTAATGATGCACGTTCCATTTCTGCTTTTAATCTGATTGAGGATGCTGACAAAGACGAACATCTGCTATGATATGATCTACTTTGACACCTACTAGTCAATTTTGTTGACGTGGACCTGTATTCTGCAGGCACTTGTTGGCTACGTTTTGAATTTGGGGAAATTCCTTTACATTAACTTCATCCATCCACTCATCACATTTTTAAAAGAATTTTTCCATTCACTCGTTTTTGGGACGAAACCAATTTTTGTCTTCAAAAAGCTCCTCTTCAGTCATGAATTTCTTAAGACTGTTATTAATGTCCAAAACCTCATAATGCATTCCACAAAAGTTCACACGAAGCTCATTTCTCACAACGTCAACATTTGTGTCATCCTCCATTAAATTTTCAATGCGCCATTGCATGCGAGCCAATCCCGCTAGTTTATCTCTGTGTGCTTTTAGCTGTTTAGCCTTGAGCTCATCTGCAGCATTCACATTCACTCTTATTGTCAATTTTCCACAATCTTGTTCATCCATTACGAATCAAAACTCCCACAAAGTTCCACAAATTCAATAAGAATGCCAAACGTTACTGCAGCATCGTATTTTTATGTCTTAGCCAAAGCAAAGATAGTTAACAAGTCTTTTGCACACGGCACTCACTACTTGTTGCGTTAGCCATTCCAACGGCTGCGGCGCACGCCACTTTATTTCCTTCCAACATTGTAATCCGTTGGCGCTAGGGAGTCCACTTGATCCACGAATAATCCACAAAGAGACAATTTTTTGACTTGAAATGCAGGATCCACAACGTAAAAACGGCCTTCAACCTAACGCTTTCCTCTTTCCTTCTCCCTCGCACACCGCTGGACAGCGGCGAAGAAAAACTCTCACGCAGCTCTTTATGTGTTCGTTCTTTAATCCAACAAAAAACTCCTCCACCGAGCAACATCCAAAAACGTAAACAAAAGAGCAAATGAGATCCAAAAACATAGAAAGTAAAGAGGGAGATAAATCCAGAGAGCTAATGAGGTAAAGAGGTAAAGGTTAAAATTTTTTGGGGGGCTCTTATGCTTCCTCCTTCCTGCCTACGCCAACTGACTCGGCCAAACAGCTCTCGCTTCACATTTATATCGTACGACTTCACGTCACAAGTCCGTCCAACGAAACCAAACAAACAAATAAAAACTTGTTTTATAGAACCAAAATTAAATTATTCAAAATTAACCTGAATAATTAACTAAACGTTATTTAGGCACCTACAATCAGAAACTTAATACTTGAGGAAAACATGCAGAATCAATTATAAATAATTTGTAAATAGATTTTTAATAAATTCTATATACAATCACAACTTATTATAGAATAGAATACCCCTTTATTATCATTATACAGTTATACAATGAAAGTGTGGAGCATCCCTTTACAGTGCAGGATAAGTTAAAATCTCAAAAGTGACGTGAAAGTATGAAATCTAAATAAACATAAATATAAAATGTGTATGAGATAGTCCTATAGTTCAGGCAGTGCAAATAATTGATGCGGTGTTACCAGGATGTGAGCTTCGTCTTTCAACAATCACATAGCCTTATTCTATGCCTTACGTTTTTGTACAAATCCCTGTTCCTCACCGTCTCCTTTCTGCCCTCCTCGACTCCTCCTTTTCCTGTCGGTCAACCACTCCAAGGACTTGTTCTTCCTCTCTTCTGAAGTCTCATCCTTGGAAAAGTTTGCACCAAAACAGTTGAAGAGGGACCGGCGGGAACTCCAGCAGGTGCTCTTGCGCTTCCTGCACATCAGGAAGTTCCACAGCGACATTCCGAAGGACGCTATGTGGGCCATGGGGAGAGATGGCCGCTTGAAGACCACCTGGCCCGTCTCCAGTTCTCCCTTGTCCTCTGGAAAAGGTCCAGGATGTTGGCCTTGTGTATCCCTGTGTTCCTCCTTGCAAGTGGTCATGGCGAGGATCCTCAGCCCGGCAACTGTATTGGGGTTGACGACCACAATGATGAGCCCAACGCTCTGCTTCTCGATCGAAGAGCACGCCAGCATCTTCTGGGTCGAGAATCAGGCCGTCCTCATCCTCTCAGGCTCCCAAAAACATGTTTGTTTTAGAAAGATAGGTGTTTTAATTCATCTTTTTTATAAAGTGAAATGTTTGCCACTGACTTCAGCCCCAGGACACCTGAGCAGCACCATACAGCCGTTGTTGTGGAAGCTGCTGTAGATGTAGACGTCAAAGTAGATGAAGATCTGCTTGTTGCCGTCGGCGTAGGGCTTGGTAGGGCCCTGAAGGACCAAATTTTGTGGAGACTGATCAGGGTCCCCAAAGTTGCCTGCTCCTTCGAGGAGTACCAAAAAATCGATTATTACATGCATCGCTATTCGACACGTGACGATTCTATTACGATTCATAAAGGTTCAAAAACTATGTTTTTTCCTCATAACTTTATGCCAGCCACTCGTAGCAGAATGAAATTCAAAACACGTCTGCCGCCGGGTACCGTTAACGGACGCGCGCACGTTATGTTGGATGCTGCCAGTGACTGAGAGAGAGATTTACTCCTTTTTAAAAGACTGGAAAATAAATTTATGTATTAGACAAACAGAAACAGAAGCGCGACCCAGTGGTCATGCTTTTGTGCGCAAGTTATTTTTTTGGAGCAAGAGGGGAAGAGAGATAGTTCGATGCTCCCTGTCATTTAGATGTCCAGCAGTAGTTTTAAGGCATTTCAATTGAAAAATGTCCTGAATAAGTGTTTAAATCACTGAATTCTTTATAGATATGGACGTAAAACAGTCTCGATTCTTGGTTTAAAGCAAAAAAATGGGCAGTTGGCAGTTATTTTACGTAAATATTGCGAGGTATAATGCCAATGCTGTGGCGGCTAATTTCTCCCATTGATTTTTTTCCACAACGTTTCAAAATGCATGCATGTACGAAAAATATAATAATTACCTTGAATCCTCGAACAATTCACTCCTGAGACAATCCTTCCTGTTTGTATGCGGTGCAACTTTCGTACTTTATCAAAAATCCGAATTGGGCTTGCAGCATGTGCTGTCTGTGACTGACTACTACTAAATGAAGTGGAGTTTGGTCCAGCCCCCTATGGTAAGGCGTTGCGCAGGGTCCGGGGGAAGTGACATGTCAACACAATTATGGAGTCTATGCTTTAGCCTTTAAAGGTCTGTGCTGAGTGATCATCACACACTAAATGTAACTCATTGCGTTAGCATTGCATTCATGTTTGCATCAGCATTAGGCTACTGCTGACGGCAGACGTACTTTTAAACTCTCGGAAAACTTTTTTTTACATACAGTTCGTGGTGTCCAGGTGGGTGGATTGAAATATATATATATATATATATATATATATATATATATATATATATATATATATATATATATATATATATATATATATATATAATTTATTGAAAATAATGTTTCGTTTTCCTGCTGAGTGTGTATTATCACATGATAGATTTGTAGATGCTTGTAAATGCAATAATATGTGGAGTGACTTTTTAATTTTAAAGACGGAAATTTTGAGTAAATGTCGACTAAAACTAGACGAAATTAGTCTGAGTTTTCGTCAACAAAACTAGACAAAGACATATTTTGAAGTGACTGAAATATGACTAAGACGAAAAAGTATTATCGCCCAAAAGACTAAGACAAAGACGAAAATTAAAAGTGCTGCCGAAAACAACACTGACTGGCAGTTATTAAGTTAAATGGATAAAAGATAAATAGCAATGTTTCTACTGGCAGTATGCATTATCATAGCGTAATGTACAATGTTCAGTGTTGAAACCAGTATTTTGTGATGTAGCCCTTCATTCACTGTTTGTCTAACGTCACTCATGTCTACAAAATCTTGCGAAGTTATACATGGTTAGAGTGCACTAATGTTACACAGACCTATTTATTGAACTCAGCTTGCGAAACGCCACACTCCCCTATTCAGCACATTTATTAAGTCGCAGTTTTTTTTCATAGTTTGGCAGAGGGTGCGTCTTATACTCTGGAGCGACTTATGTGTGATTATTTACGGTCGGGTCGGGGTGACTTCTCTCTCGCTAACGTTTTAAAATAAATACATATGTATTCACATACTAGTATTTATACAAAACGCTGTATGGATGTTAAATAAAATAAATAATTTGGATTAAAAAAAAAAGAAGGCGCTGTGCATGCCTGCGCACGTGAACGCCGTGGCCCCGCTCTCTTTTCAATCTTCCCCTCCCGCTCTGGCGCCCTCGGCAATTTTGCATCCTGGTATTTCCTTTTCGATATGGAGCAGCTAGCAGTGAAAAACAAACTAAAGACAGGAATTGAAAAGCAAACAACTACAGTAGGAGTGGGGTATGGAAAGGATTCAAATTGATTGTTGAAGATACAGTGGTACCTCTACATACGAAGTTAATCCGTTCCAGGAGCTTGTTTGTAAGTCGAAATGGTCGTATGTCGAGCAGGATTTTCCCATAGGAATACATTATAATTCCATTAATTCGTTCCACAGCCCAAAAACCTGCACTAAATCCTTAAAAAATACTGCTGGTACTATTACAAATGGCAATTACATATAGCAAAACAAATAAATAATAAATAAAAATCGGATTAATAATATAATAATAATAATAATTCCTGTAATAGTGTAACGAAATGGGTTCTAATAAGGCGGACGTTTTTTTCTGTACCTGAAGGCACCGCGGCGCTGACGTGACAAAGGGGGAGGGGAGCGGGTGAAAGTTTACTTTCGCTTTCAATGCTTTCTTGAGAACATCGTCAATTGCGGCAGACAGCAGGCGTTTTGTGTTGAATAAGTTGTGAAAGAAATGATGAAAACGTGGCGAAGCTGGCGATTTCTCTGGAGATGTTACCACAATAAGAATTGTCAGCTTAACTTATAAAGACTGGCGAACGATGGTCGGAGGAGGACCGTGGAGATGTATTGTTGAGCCATTTCACGGATGCCCACCCTACGCTCATATTTTTCTGTCATTTGCATCTTCATTTAGAAGGTAAGCGTCAACTTTTTCCTTGTTTCACCACCTGTACCAACCTTTTCTGAAACCTGTGTTGATTTGTCACACAAGAAAATCCGCCATGCATTCGTCTGTGGTGCTGCCATTGTCGTCGTATTTCGAGCATGTCGTCGGATGTAGAAACAAATGGCGAGTCAAATTTTACGTCGGATGTCGAAAAGTTCGTGTGTCGAAGCGATCGTATGTAGAGGTACCACTGTACTATACAGAAACATGTGTCGGCTTCGCTGAATGTAAACGAACGTGGCGCTTTGGTCTCATATGAGAAATATATTCAACAATCTTTTCCCACGTTTATTTTGTTGTGTAAATGCATTTATAATGATCATAAAAATATGTAGACTATTTAGACATTGAGAAAACTTTCGTTTTTTTTCTTCCAACTCGAAAAGATTAAAATAAATGCAAAATCCACTATTCGCCTGTTAGAACAGACACACAAATATAAAAGATATAAATGTTTATTGAATATCCATCTTACAGTCTTGTTTAACTGGGAGAATCCATTACAAAAGATAGGCTTTAATTTGTTATCATTATGCATACACTGTATGCACAGGCATCGTCACAATGTGATCACACAAAATGCAACCACGCATCGCATCCCCGCATTTCCTCCTTCTCCTGAGTCCTCACAGATAAAACATAAAATTTCGGGGGGGGTTTCGGGCTCGTGCCTACAAATAAAACAAAAAAATTTGGGTTTTTCGAGTTCGGGCAAGCAAATCAAGTTAATTGATCGGGCTCGGGCCGGGTCGGGTTTTAATACCCGCGGGCCAGTAGGGTCGGGCTAGATTTATTTAGGCCCGATCTAACTTCTAGCGTCATGTAATGGTGGCATACCGTACACCTATTCAGCCTGTTGTTCTCCATTGTATTTTCAATTGCCTTTCAAGATGACAAGTCTGTTCTTGGTGCTGGATTCTATCAAATAAATTTCCCCCAAAAAATGTGACTTATACTCCGGTGCGACTAGTATTTGTTTTTTTTACTTTTAATTGCAAATTTTTTGGCTGGTGCGAATTATAGTCCAAAAAATATGGCACATCAATACATGAATGCAAGATGGTCTGTCTCTATGAAAAACCCTAACCCTTTCCCCCAAGATCTGGAGTGGATTGATAAAAATTCTATTCATTTCCATGGAGAAAATGTATTTAAAATTTTATATGTGTGCTTCATTTAGATTATGGCAATAACCCGGTAATAAATTACTTGCTTCATAGTATTTTGTTTTATTTTTATTTTGCCTTGTGTGTCTTTCATTAAAATTGTCCTGCTTTCTTATTGTCGTGAAACCCAGGTAACTTCTATAATGGCCTGTGTTCAGTTCATAAGTCAAAGCCCAACTGTGTATCGTTGCTTAAACCCAAGTAAACATTAGTGAAAGTCAGCTACAAGAGCTCCATCAAAGGTGAGGGGTTTCTCTGTCTGGTGCACATCGAAAGGGACACTTATCGAGCGGTGGCACCAGTCACGTGACCATCCAATTGTACTGCGGCGCCAGGAGGCTGCTGTAGTCAGTGTGATGGCTGGAATGGGATCAGACTGAGCCCTAAGGAGACAGAGGACATTGATGGCCATGTTGCTGGTTTGAGTGAGGATGTTTGATTGTGATCCATGAGATAGCTAGTGCAGCTGCAACGGAGCATAGAGTGACGAGTGGCAGTGATCGGCTCATATCGACATGCTTGTGGGGCTCTAAACTGGCAGCATTTTGTAATATAATGGTGGACTATGTGAGTTTATTCATAGAAGTGTTGTGGTATGATTTTAAAAATGAGGCTATATTGGGCGACTGGTTTTCACTTTTCATTCGAGTCACAGAGGAGCTATTGAATAGTACCTATGCGTCTCTTATCGAGACTGTACTGGCCTTTTTCTTCTTTTTTAGAGATCCAATTATTTTGAGGCATGAGAACTTCGAGCAAACTCGGGAAAGACATTTTTTTAACCACATGGAATATAAACCAACTGTATTTATCTTATCTTAGATAGAATTATAATCTACTTTTGAGTGAACATTGATAATATAAGAATTTAATATTCTTATATATTTGTATACTATTGCATGTGTGTGCGTGTTGGTGGGTGGGGGTGCGTGCGGGTGTGTGTGTTGTATGATCTGTCACAACAATCATCAACCATGATTTAGGCGGTAGGAAGAGCCGAAGAAGTCAACTGATTGACTGCCATTCACGTCCAATCCATTTGAAATGAGAGGGCGGGCTGTCTATGAATGATCACTGCCAACCCTCTCGTTTAAAATGGATTGGACATATATCACTGTCCATGGCATTCAATGAGTTAAAATATACATTACTCACAAATATACGCTGCCATACTCCCCCTTGAAGCAAAAGCAAGCACATTTGCGGTTGTGCATTCAAGCTAAACCCAAAACAGCATGAGCATGGAATGCTCGAGGAGAATAATGAATTCATAATTTATGCATGACACGTACTCTGGTGTAATACAAATTAATGATTTGCCAACCAACCTTGAAGTTGCTGGAAGGACTATTTTCCCTTCTATAGAGATTCTCGATGCTTTTAATATGCCAGAGAGTTTGTGGCATTGCAGCAGCTATTTTTCACCAGAATGCAAAGCGAAAGAATTATGAAAAGATGAGTTTGTCCCTCTCTGAGTAATATAATAAACTTAAATGATAAAATGTGTGCTTTACTTAAATGCACTGCGCTGCATGTCCTGACAAGAGCACTGTTGTCATCTATCACTTCTCAATGCAATTTATCATTATTTAGTTTTAAGCGCTGAATGTGCAAGGAAGACTATTGGGTAGGCAAAGCCTATGGAACTACACTGATGCATATTTTTAGGGCAAATTGTGGTGAAAAGTGCCCCACTGCAGCTTTTTTGGAAGGACAATTACCTGATGATTTGATCTTAAATAGGGTGAGGGACTATTCAGAGAATGGTGCATTCGGAGTCTTGGGGTCCTATTTCAAATACTGCAGGGTAATGGAGACAGAACTATTACAGAATTAGTGGAGACATTAACAGGGATATCAATAAATAAAAGCTCTAATTGGGGGAAAAAGAAGCAGTGAGCAGCAGCAGCATCACTAGGGGAGAGTATCAATGGCAAACACATATCTGTATGCATACACATCTCTTGGGTGAGGAGGCGGGGCCGACGTGGGTTTTGCCAACAAAATTGGCTCGCCCATCCGTTGCCGACCGCCCTAGTGGCAAGCGTGCCCACTCTTGACTGTGCAGTGAACCCAATGCGGCCTCTCCTCCCTGAGCCGCCTCCCTTCTCGCCTTCTAACCAGCTTATCTGTACGCTGCCCTGAGTGTGCCGCTGTGTGACTTGGCCGTGATTGATAGTAGTGGGGGTCCTCCACTCCCTGGGTGAAAGGCAAAATGGAGGAGGGATAATAGGGGGAGTAGGACTGAGGGGAATGTAGAGAAGTCCAGAGAAGCAACAACAACAACAAAAATCACATAATGGAGGACGTATAAGTTCATTACTTGATTGATATTTGTAAGAAAATTAAAATAATAAAATGTGAAAGCACTGACATACTGTATGTGTGTTGGGTTGCCAGCTACCTGGGTGCTAAGGTTGAGGGCGGAGGGGTTACGTGCTGCTGACCGTTCCCAGTCTTTTCCCCTCTGTTCCCCGGAGGGTAATAAAGACTGATGACACTGATGCTGTGCCATCCGGCTCCACAGTCTCCACTGCACAACCATTTGCGCCATCATTTATCCCGCGCCCCCCTCCCCGCTCTAATTCTGCTTTAATAACCGCCGGATCCATTCATCAGCGTATTGACGGGCATGACAGGTGCTGCGGTACACACTAACTCTCTGCCCTTTACTCGATTCACAGCCGGGGTCATCGGGAGGTCAAGCAGTCAATAATCAAAACACACCTCTGTCACCTTGGAGCGACATCATGGCATGCATATCGATGTGTGTGCATGCGATAGCACCAGCCTTTGTGATCTTTGTTTTTTATAGAGGGCTGGCTTGAGTGGAAACACAAACATATTTTAAACGTTGTAATGTGCATTTCAACTCATAGGCATACAGTGATAGATGTCCAATTCATTTAAAATGGGTGGGCTGGCTATTTTAACTTGACTGGACGTCAATCACCGTCAATGGAAGGGAATGAGTGAATGAGGACAAATAGCTGATATTGTACCCTTAGCCATTGTGAAGTCATACTGTTCATTGAGACGTTGCAACTCCTCTCAGATCATCAGTGGGCACTATTATTAGTTGGTCTTCATAGAAGATAAACAATATGTGACAGGACACTGTTGTGTTCTGTTTCTGCATGTGTTACTGCGCTTTTTGTATTCGATCTATTAAAAAATTGTTATAGCTCTGCAACATAGATGCAAATTAGCTTTAGCATTAAATTTGCAGACAGGTATGTCAAACTATGTGGTTGTCATAAATTTGCTGTTGTAAAGGCAGTGCCATGTCAGGTTTTACAGTAAGGCCCGCAATGTTGAAAAATGTACTTCCTACTTCTTCGAAATGTCCGGTTGGTTGTGCAAGCAGTGCAATCCTTTACTGTGGCAGCTTCTTCTTCCAAGTGGGAAGCTCTTTTCTCCTTAGGCGCTCACCTTTTCTTATGCAAAACATGTCCTGCTGTCCTCAGACTCCAGAGCACTTTGCTGCGATCACACATTTTTTCTTCATTTCAGCTTGACAGTGACATTTATGTTCATTTACTCGGCAATTGTGAGGCATCTGGAGGGGCCGCCTTCCCCCGTGTTCCCTCCCTTACCTTTCCCCCCTCTTTTTCTCTCCTGGCAATAATTATTAATTCAGATTTGCATGCCACTGTGACCAAACTCCCTGATGAAGTGTCTGAACAAGAAGTGAGGAAACAGGGAAGACATAACAGATCTTGAACTGAAGGAGGAATGGCGGGTTCTATGGCGCGAACTTAGAGTGTATTTTATATTTTACTATGTGAGTGGAGATAATACTGAAAGAACAGAAGCAAGCATCATGTACTTCATGTTTTGTTGCAGAGCACTGGGCCAGCCAAGTGGCACCTGTGCGATACCTCTAATGCGTGACCCAGACTACATGATTTTTTTGGTCGGTTCCAACGATCGCAGTGTCAGATTGCAGCAACACTTGCAAATGAGTTGTTGAAAAAGTTCAGCTTTCAAACAGGACCAACCGAACTTTCTGAGTAGCATCACGTGGATGAAAGGGGCACTCATTGATTGGACAAATAGAAGAGAAAATACCTACTTCCTGGGAGGGGAGAGAGCGTGGAGCCATGCTGTGACGCTGCATGTTATGTAGAATAGCATTATTTTTACATGTTAAAATGTATATAGTAGTTTTTTCGTTACTGTCTTTTATTTTGCAATGATAATATAACCCTGCATCTGTATGTGTCAATTTTTTTGTCAACTGACTGTTTTGTGGTTCATTTCACCTGTTGTGCCTCCCCCTTGTGTGTTGACCACTGCGCTGCCTCTTCTGTCACCCACCTGTGCTGCCTCATTGTCTCGTTTCCCCATGTCTGTATTTAAGTTCTTGTTAAGAGTAAGTTAGTACAGTAGTCTAATTTTTGGTTTACCTTCGACTATTTGGATTCTGCTCTTTGCTTGTACCGTACTCTTACACGGTATATTCTTCAACAGCATGCAAAGCACAATCGCCACATTAGAACCCGATTCTGTGTATCAAAGACAACTGCTTAGCACAGCACAACAACATTTGGCCATGGCTAATCGTGTGTCATCTTGCCATTGTTGATTTTGACTACCTCCGTTTCCAAGGATTCCCCGCGTTTACCCTCACAAGATGGAGCAACACAACTTCAAGCTATAACGCTGCAAATAAAGTAGCAGAAGCGCATCCTGCTCCGGTTGCATTCACAAGCGAAGCATGGTGCACCTAAAGTGGGCCAAGACCAACGAAGTGGACAATCTGAGAAAAAGTACTCTGGTCCCTTTGAAACTGACCAAACAGTGCTAGTGTGAAAGCACCGTTAACTGAAGGGGAAGTGACATTGCTTGGTCCCTCCCCCTCTTGCACACAGGCTCCTCATTGGCCGCTCGTTTTAGATTCAGAAGTGCGTGTCACTGAGTGACAGATGCTATTATTCCCCCTATTACTCCCTCCCCCACCTTTGCAATAGTGATAGAGAACTTCCACGGTGTCTGTCATGTTTTTATCAGATCAAAGTCATGGCTCATACTTGCATTTTGATTTAGGACACGGTTAAACATTTTCCTCTTTTAGGGGGGGGGGGGGGGGGGGGGGCACGTACTTTCTCTAGCATGATCTTGATCAAATATACAATATTGCCCCTACCAGCCTACATGACACGCTTGCTGCGGCGTGACTCAAATAAAAAGAGAAACCAAAAGTTTAATTTCTAAATATGGAATGACCAACACCTCATATTTACCTCACGCTCTGATATAATTTTGTTTTGATGCTCATGACTATTATTTTTTGGTAAATATTGTTAAAACTAAGCGGCACGGTGACTGAGTGGTCAGAACGTCCGCCTCACAGTTCCGAGATCAAGGGTTCAATCCCGGGCTTTGGCCTTCCTGTGTGGAGTTTGCATGTTCTCCCCGTGCCTGCGTGGGTTTTCTCCGGGAACTTCGGTTTCCTCCAACATCCCAAAAACATGCATGGTAGGCTGATTAAACAATCTAAATTGTCCGTATGAGTGTGCGCATGAATGGTTGTATGTCTCCTTGTGCCCTGCAATTGGCTGTCAACCAGTTCAGGGTGTACGCTGCCTACTGCCCGCAGTTAGCTGGGATAGGCTCCAGCACCTCTGTGACCCTCGTGAGGAAAAGTGGCATGGAAAATGAATGAATTGTTAAAACTGTTAATTTTTGAGCACTTGAGTAGCACAGGATGGACTCCACATTAGTTTGTCAAATTTGCTCCCCAACCAACACCAGACACGCTCTGACATGAAAAAATATTAAACACTCGGGAAAAAATGACATTTAAATACTGTTTCATTGTACATCAGTGTTATTGTGATCGTACTAAATAGTCATTTTTTCTATTGCACAGATTAGATAAAATTCGCTGCCATGAAGTCCCCTTAGCCCAGCTAAAGTCTGACAGCTTTCTCCCCCGCCCCCGTGACGTCTCCGCAGCTCAGCTTTTGCTCGCCTTATAGTTTCTGGCGAAAGAGTTTGAAACTACTGTAAAGTTGATAGTATAACGTCATATGTAGTCTAGAGTCTGTTGAGAAAAGTATTACACTAAACCATGCTCACTATGTTTGCGTGGTGTTTTTGTGCGTTTGAGTAGCATATGAAGCCTTCAGTCCTTGGCTCGTTCACTGTGTGACTGGGAAGTCAAGTTACGTTGCAAAACGAATAATCTCAGCAATCTCGGTCAGGACCGAGTAAGTGAACGGCAAGTGACATAACTCAGTCTTGCCCCCTGCCTGCACGCTGGCTGCTTATTGGCGATTAGTTCAGTACCGTCCCTCACAACGATTCATTCTTTTTGAACGAATTGTTCGCAACCGACTCAACACTAATGGACTATTGCGTTCAAATTCGTAGCTCGGACAGCTGCATTTATTGGCATAAGCTTCGGCAACTCTTCCTTCACAAAATACAATTGAACGCTATTGACATATAAGAGAAATACAATCGAAAATAATATTCATATTTTTAAATATTCCAAAAAAGTGCTCCAATCTATATTAATGAAGGCCCTATACTCACACAGTTAAACCACTATGCAAAGAAAACAACTGGTATTCGCAAAGTCACAGTCAAAATTGATATGCAAGATACACATAAAACTAACTCAACTTTGGTCAAACTCTATTTCAACATTTTAGCATCTTGTTTAGCTCAAAAAATAAACTGGTTGGCAATATTTAGTCACAATATCTAAACAACGATGCTTGCAGCTATTAAGGTGTCTTACCTTTACAATTGAACACAAGGCAAAATGGCGCCTGCACTGGGGGATAAAAAGAATACTACGGTGTAAGTCAAGGGACAAAATTCACTCATTGGCTTGTTCTCCAATTAATTTTAAACTCGTCATTGACACCTTTTGGCATATTTATATTACTACCTTCACTTCTAACGAAGTTGGGAATGGTTAAGCCAAGATTTTTCCATTTTAAAAGTCGAAACTATGCACGGTTTAGTTATTACTGTTTTGAATCTGTGTTTACAACCGATGTCCCGCCCTCCACCATTCAGCCAATTACGAGATCAGTTCTTTGTCTCCGCCTAGGTTGCTAGAGCTCTGTAAACTAAGTAACCAAGGTTGCTACAACTTTCAGTCAGAATTAACGTCCACCAAAACAGGAAAAAAAACTCGTTGTGAATCTCTAATGAGTCGTGACGTAATCAGAAATAAGTCAAGGATTGCCTTCGCTCAATGGTGACAACTAAAAAGGAAGAAAAAAATTGACAACAGATACCAAAGTTGTACGACTTCTCTTCAACAGTTGATATACTTTGGAGTTTTCCGATACTAGTTTCATGTATGGTTAAAAAACGTTTGGAATAAGAACAAAGTTGGCATGCTCGTGCCACGTAGTTTAGTATGTGGCTCCTTTGACCAGGGAAAGGAAGCGTCTTTACCCAGGTGCATATGTTAGGTATTATACAGTCACAAAGGTTTAAAAGTAAAATTGTAAATGTACATCCATCACATTTACATGTAGACACTCTGTATACCTCCCCACACACAACCATGCTGTGCACCCCCCACACTTTCTTCTAGCTGAGCAGCAGCAACCAGGGGTGCGGATGTTTGAGAGCTCTAATCTGTGGTGCAGGTCCCATCGGCAAGGATCATTGAGCTAATTAATAACGTGGCACGGAGAGGGATGGCAGTCATTAAAAAGCTACGGCTGTGCGTGCAGAGACGCTGTGGTCTTCTGCATGGAACTTTCAAAGTATGTGTGTTTGTGTGTGAGGCTGGTGGGGAGGAGGCACCGTAGGCGCGGGGACTCACCCAGGCGTGCAACCCTTCGTTTCATACCTCACAAAAGGACACATTCAAGCACGCACCTTTAGGAAGCTAGACAAAGACAAATGGATGCACAAAAGCATTTTGTGTGCTTTACTGGGGAATAATACAGAGTATCACTTCATAAAATGTGGATATATACTAATTAGGTTAAAGTTATAGCTTTTCTTCAAAGGTTGATCATTGAAACTCTTTATTCATTTTTGGTTAGTTACAATTGTACAATAGCTAAGGGTGCTATAGATGTCAATGACTTGTTTTTAATGGAACAATAAATATTTTCATTTGAATTTTTTTTGTTGAAAAGTACAATATATTAACTCTTTCACTGCCATTGACAAGTATAGTTTTTCGAACAAGGAGGTTTGAAAACAAGCTTTTTGACGCACAACTGCCAGCAGACGGCAACCATGTACAATTGACATATAAACTCAGCATAGTTTTTTTTTTGTTATCCTTGCTGAAATGGCTGTATTTGATGAAACTAGCCAGTTCTATCATTGGTTAGCAAAGAGGCGCAAAATGTGTAATAAAACGTTATCCTTCCAGTAAGAAGAAAGTGCAGTAAGCTTTCATTTGATAGTTTATATGATGCAACATTCGACGGGTCAAAATGTTATGAAATGACCTACAAAAATGGCTGAACTGGTGGAAATGTGATTTTTATTAGCAGAGGGCAGTCCTCTTCGTAAACGACACGTCTCCAATTTGCAGCATTACATTTGAAGGCGTTGCATACATCAACGATATTTATCCTAGACTGACTAAGAGCACTTAGTTGTGTGAGGAAGCCCAATAGCTCAGACTGAGCTAATGAAAGGAAGCAACAGGAGCAATTAGTAGTGTAAACAAACAGCTCTCTGAGGCGCCTGTTTCCTGCATCCCGACCCCCGACTGGCAGCCTGGAGTAGGAGGTAATTGGGGGAGCCGGGAGCTGAGACAAAATCAATGGCGACGCATGCACAACCGTAGCGTGATTACTCAAAACTGGGTGACGCGGCCCCAGGGACAGCAACACGACAAGGCATTGTAGTTGCTTTGACCCAGCAGAGTTTACACATCTCAGGACAAGCTCATACCCCGGGCCAACATTTAACTTAAAAGAACAGACAGAGGACTAAGAGACATCAACGTCACTCTAGTACCAACAGCTGACAACTCACTTTGACCAACCAGCAGCCATGCAGGGGCCTCAAAACTTTCCTTTCTAAGTCTCATTGATCTCATTTCCATGCCATTTATGTGTCTGGCAGCCAACTAATGTCTCCTGTTCAGTCATTAATTGGGAAGTCTCAGCATCTATACAGCAAGCGTGCGGCTATGGCCTGCAGACAGCTGCGAGTAAGCCACCGCCAAGTATGTCTCCGACCTCTCTCAGAGTGGAGCCACGAGGCAAAGTAGGTACACTAATGCAGGAAGCTGACTGGGACTTTCACTCTTCGTATTCTGCTCTGGGCACTGGGCTCCTAATGTCTGGTCCAACTATCGTCATAACGGAGTTATCAAAGAAAAAGTAGCCACCCAGCAGGTCTTGTTGGCTCCAGCCTTTGCTAATGGAATGGCATATTTATTAAAGCTCTAATGAGAGAGGAATATTGAAATGTCTTCAAATTCCATTGATAGCATCTGGTAATAGATGCAGACACAATATATCTAACATGCAAGCTAGCACAGTAATTATATATTAATAAAAGAGGCAGAAAATCTGATACCAAGCTTACTGTCCGAACAGGTTGAAGCCAAACATTGACAGCAATGAATGAATGAATGAATGAATGCCTTGAGGTCTCAGGTGTTATTACAACATAGGCAAAGTTGATTTGGATCAAAGTAAACCCAGGAAACAGATGTGGAGTGATGGGATTTTATTTAACAAAGGTAAGCTTTTGAGCGGCTGCGCGGGTGATTGTTCAGTCTATGGCTGGTGGCTTCGAGGGCTTTGCTAGGTGGATGTCCTGAAGGCAAAAACAGACATTCATTCATTCATTTTCCATGCCGCTTTTCCTCACAAGTGTGGCTGGGAGGTCATCCCAGCTAAGACTGGGCAGTAAGTGTCACACCGTGGTGAGGTTTGTCGTGTCATGGTTATTTCCTGCTTTATTTTGAAAGTCTTTCCCTCCTTGTTTCAGAGCACTTGCCCTTCCTCATGTGCTCCCTAATGACCAATTTGTTCCACCTGTTCCCCATTACCTTCTGTGTGTATATATAGTCAGTCTCCCCTTTGTTTTGTGCCAGAGTGTCTTCGTCCGCTGACGTGGCACCCAAGCCTGCTAAAGTCCACAGCCTAAGTCAACACCAGAATCAAGTCTTGAAGAATTTAGTAAGGCTTTTGAGTTTGTTTGCTATTTTGTTTTTTGATGGTAATTTTGCCTTCCTTGTGAAGTGAATTTTTGTTGGAGAACCTGCTTTCTGATTGTGAATATTTTGTAAGCATTTCTGAGTTTGTTTGCTACTTTGTGTTTTTGATAATGTTTTTGCCTTCCTTGATGAAGTGAATTTTTGTTGAAGAACCTGATTTGTTTGTTTTCACCTTAAGAGAGACTTTAATAAATACTTTTTGTTAACAAAGATAACTCTGCATTTGGGTCCTCCTTTGAGTCCAGTTCTGACAGTACTCTGGCACAAAACAAAGGGGGGACTGACTATATATACGCACAGAAGGTAATGGGGAACAGGTGGAACCAATTGGTGATTAGGGAGCACATGAGGAAGGGCAAGTGCTCTGAAACAAGGAGGGGAAAGACTTTCAAAATAAAGCAGGAAATAACCATGACATGACAAACCTCACCACGGTGTGACAGTAGGTGGGGTACACCCTGAATTGGTTGCTGGCCAATTGCAGGGCACAATAAGACATACAACCATTCATGCTCATACTTATACCTACGGACAATTGAGTGTTCAGTCAGCCTATCACGTATGTTTTTGGAATGTGAGAGTAAACCGGAGTCCCCGGAGAAAATCCAGGCAGACAAGTGGAGAACATGCAAACTCCGCACAGGAAGGCCGAAGCCCGGGATTGAACCCTTGATATCAGAACTGTGAGGAAGCCGTGCTAACCACTTGGCCAACATGCCTCCAAAAGCAGGCAATGCTTCAAAAATCACATTTGTCAAAGATGTTAAGAAGGCGTAGTCGACAAAAGTAATGCTTGTGACAGGCAGAATCATTTGGCACCTGCTTGCAGCCCAGGCAGCGCCTTAAAAGCAGTGTTGATTGCTGATTAGCTGCAGGTGCACTCCCAGGTCTGCCACACCCAGCCGGCCAAGGTTGAACTCATGCCACACAAAACAGGAAGGGTCACAACAATACAAAGTAGTGGGGAGTCTGGGCTAGGACCACCATATCAGGCCAGGTAAAGCTTTAGCTAAAAGTATGGGAAGTGTAAGAGCCATATTTGTTATTGTGTTGGAAACAAGTCTGCAACGGCACGTTTTATTCTTTATTACTGTTATTGTTGTATTCTATAGTAGTACACTGAAAACGTCAAAATAATTGTCCAATTAATGAAAATAGGTTGATTTACCTTAAGTGAATAAAGTACCTCGAACACCACCTCAACAATATTGTCTCCCCTAATCTCGGGAATGTTAAAAAAAAAGTTTCAGTCAAATTATTATTTTTTTGATTATTTTTTTTTCTCACTTTAGTCGATGTATCCTATGATTGCCTGCCTTTATCTGTCATTCTTTGTCTCTTCATCATTATTAAAGCATCTAGTGGGGCATCGGACTATAATTAGCAATGATATGTTTTGTCCAATACCACATACTATACGTATATCGGTATCGGTTTGATATCGGTATTGGATTTTGGATTTGGACAACATCGGGATATCGGTTATCGGTTAAAAAGTCATTATCAGACAACTTCTAGTGTTTACTGTTCATGCCACTGTAAGGAGCATCATTGTGCGGTTGCAATACACCAAACCGGTGAACTGATTGTATTTGCATTGAATCACCATGAAATGGGTGTCTTTATCACTTTTTCTCTTTACTTTTATGGCCAAAAATTTTAAATGAATGACTTTTTGAGGTTTCATCTTGGGAGGCATTTACAAATGTAAAACCAAGCAATATGAGAAAAAAGGCTTCAGTTGATGGGAATTTTGTATTATTTATTTGTATGTAATGGTTTTCCATTACCAATTACCAGTAATTAGTACAGAAGCAGTTGTACGTCAAAGTCAGCACAAAAAAATAGAGATATAGTTGGAAAATAAGACAAACATACACATATAGTCTATACACGTATGCTCTATCAATTTCTTCTGTTTTTTTAGCCTGGTTTATTGTTTCATATGAGCAGTATTGGGACCGTTGGTTTGACAAAATAAGTAATTTCAATATGCCAACCTGAGTTTTACATAATTAGAAAAAAATGATTTTTCAGGCAATCCGTTGCCATTTTCTCACCTAAATGATTAAGTGATAAATCTAAACAATAAGCTGCAAATTGATAAATGAAATAATCATTAGATGCATTCCCGAAGGACATGTGAATGAATGCATTGATTTGAGCAGAGTAAATGGCTTCCCGTTTTGTGTCATTAAGCCTGAGTGCTTCTGAAGTGTCATTGAGCAGGGCACACTGGCACTGTGTGGGGTAACTCTGAGTCCTTCCCTCACAAAGTGGAGTCTCTTTTACCAATTTCATCGTGACTACCTACGAAGCATCAGATAGGCTGATTCTGCTCTGTGCACTCACAAGACATTCTTCTTAAGAGCATCAATAAAATGCCAGCATTAAGAGATTTTTGGCTCAAAATGGAACTTAAACTGACTCATATTTCACCATTTGTAATTGGGAAAAGTAGGGTTCATTTCATTCATCACCTATTTAAGCTACATCCCTGATTTAGTGATCAGATGGATGGCTGTAGCCTCTATTAGTACCCTTTAGTACAGTAAACTCTCCAACACAACCCTTTCGGTCGGTCCAGTATTATGGACCATTATGAGCGCAGTAGAGACAAAGGGACCTTGTCCACCTGATGCAACGCAAGCAAAGTGGAGGCCAGCAAAGAGGTACAGTTGCAGCGGGGTCCAGATAATGTTCATGCAGGAGACGCTGCTCCGATTAGGGCTCTAGCCAGGTAGACTACTGTATGCTTAAAGGCATCCCTAATAACAGCATCACTCAACTCTGAGAGCCAAATGTCTGGATTCTGCAACACACACACATCCACATGTGCATTATATACCCTTGTGCTCATTGGCAGAGCTGCCACTCAACACAAAGATGAATCCTCCTCCAGGGACAACTCATGCCTTCTTTATCGACTAATTTGTTTTGCTGATAACTACCAGTGAACACGATGCAGTGTTCAAAGCTGAGTTGAGTGTATGTACTCTTTAGGATAGGGACCATTTTTTCCAATTCTACAGAAAGAATGAATGTCCTTGTCATCCTCTCTATAACTTGTTCAATTCTTCTGCCATAAATAACTTTCCAGGCTAGCTAGCATGCCATACACTGTGCGTAATAACCCTCCTCTTTATGTGAAGTCAACACTGAACAACAAAAGTTAGCATCCAGTCGCCTATCCATCAATGTGAATATAAAAACTTACAAGGGAAATATATATATATAAATGTAAATAAATCCACCATCATGGATTGTGGTTAATTTTGGATATGTAACAGATAAAAAACTGACCCTATGTATTAGTGTGTACATGAACGGTTGGTCGGTTGGTTGGTTTTATGTATGCGTCCTGTGATTGGCTGGCAACCAATTCAGGGTGTAGCCTTCCTCCTGCCCATAGTTAGCTGAGATAGGGTCAACGACCCCTGCGACCCTGGTGAAGTTAAGCGGCATGGAAGATTTCTTTTCTTTATTTTCTTAGACATTTTGAGCTACATATGCCTGTAATAAATATTATGTTATTATTATTACTATTGTTATGTCTTTATAATTATTGTTTGACATGTTTTGTGAAAGCACTGTATAAATAAAGTTGAGTTCTCCGTTTGAAAGACTCAATTGCTTTAACTTCCAGGCTGATGTCTTGATATTGTGCTTCAGTATTTCCAAATAATGTTCTTTCCTTGTGAGGCCATCTATTTTGTCAATTCGCACCAATCCCTCCTGACTTAAAACAGCCCAGTAACATCTTGCTGCCCAGGGCAGCATTTCTAATTTTGCATGGTATTTTCACATTTGCAAGCTTACTTCTTTTTCACATAAGGTTACAGTCAATACAGACCAACTGTTCTTAAGTTTTATCAGACAACAGAAAATATCTCCATAAATGTGAGTAATCTGTCTTTTGATGTTTCTTTTAAAGTAATGAATTCTTCCAGTGGATAATGACTTGCTTTTACCAGCTTCAGCTAGCATCTTCACAAGTTCTTTAGTTTATTTGTTTATATATGGAATAGGGCTGTCAAAATTATCGCGTTAAAGAGCGGTAATTAATTTTTAAAATTAATCCCGTTAAAATATTTGATGCAATTAACGCACAAATACCCCGCTCAAACAGATTAAAATGACAGCACAGTGAAAGGTGTCTTGTTGTGTTTTTCGGAGTTTTGCCACCCTCTGCTGGCGCTTGGGTGCAACTGATTTTATAGGCTTCAGCGCCCATGAGCATTGTGTAAATAAATATTGACATCAACAATGGCGGGCTACTGGTTTATTTTTTGATTGAAAATTTTACAAATTGTATTAAAACGAAAACATGAAGAGGGGTTTTAATATAAAATTTCTATAACTTGTACTAACATTTATCTTTTATGAACTACAAGTCTTTCTATCCATGGATCGCTTTAACAGAATGTTAATAATGGTAATGCCATCTTGTTGATTTATTGTTATAATAAAGAAATACAGTACTTATGTACCGTATGTTGAATGTATATATCCATCTTGTGTCTTATCTTTCCATTCCAACAATAATTTACAGAAAAATATGGCATATTTTATAGATGGTTTGAATTGTGATTAATTGCGATTAATTACGATTAATTAATTTTTAAGCTGTAATTAACTCGATTAAAATATTTAATCGTTTGACACCCCTAATATGGACACTTCAGACTGTAGCACATTCAACTCTGGGACACAGAACCCATTTCCTGCCTAAGCAGTATGAAGCTATATACATTACCATTGTGTTTATTTTCTACTTCCATAACAACTGCTTGAATGTGCCACCTCCAAGGATGTGGAAATTGCACCCGAGACTGACCCATGCTTGTGCAAGTCCTCCATTTTCATCCTGATACCATAATCAATATCTTTTGACTTTCTTCAAATGTTATATAAACATCGGCATCAATAAATTTATGCCATATAACACCAAATTTGTGTTGTAATCTAATCAAGGCGCCTTCACCAGTCTGTACTCAAACCATAGCAACTTCTTCATTTCCGATCACTCTCCCTTCACAGTCTGCGAAAGGACCACTGCACAGATACTGTACATCGGCAGACCCCCTCACATTCATCACATACTCCTCGGTCTTGTCAATAAATAGTCTCCAGGCTGAGCAAGCTCATAATGAATCAGAAGAGTTGCACACATAGAGCAAACTCATTTACTTTATCAGGCCGATTAAAGGAAGCGATAAGATAGTGGCCGTGCACTCCTGGAGTACCAGCCTGCACCGCGCTATTCATCTCACCAAGATCTACAAATAGCTGAGCTCATCCTTCATGTGCACAGTGGCCTCATGGGAGCTTTTATCTATCGGTTAAAAAAAAAAAAAAAAGCACGATATCTCATAAGATTGGGTGTGTTTATGAAAACCTTCATTTCAATATGATTATCAGTTTGAATATCTGATCATAAGTTGTAGGTCCAGGCTGGTTTCTAAGCTCGGTAGTTGCTCGGGGAATATAGGTAGAACCAGGATTTTTTTTCTTTTAAATTGGTCTCCTGTTGACACCGACACACTTGCAATTTGAATTGGTCTACACAACTGGACAGCATTTGGTAACGGCAGCCTCGAGTCCTGTTTAATGCAAATAGCACCACCTATTGCCAAAAAGGGAGAACAGCAACGCACATTTTGACTGGAATTCTTTCCAGTATTACACATATCCAATAGCCAAAAAACACAAATGTGGAGAAATAATATTATTTTGCCATGTTGTTAAATGGATTTTTTTTAATTGAATAAAATAATGTATCATTTTGGGATTTTTTTAAATAAAAAAAATAATGTATCATTTTCCTCTGACATATCTTTTTTTTTTTTTTTTTTTTTTTTTTTAAACAAAGAAAGCCAAATTTGCTTGGTTGCTATCGTGCACAAAAGAGACACACAATGCATATTATTAATCATCTGCCAACCCACATGTTTGTGTGTGGTGTTGACGTGCCACCAAAACTATTTTACGCTATTACTACCTCAAAACTGATAAGAGCCTCTTGAAACACTTGAGATAAGCTCTCTGGCTTGAGTGTGCTGACATTGTCACCAAGCATGTAAGCTGGCTGTATGCAAGTACAGAAAAATGGAAGGAAACACATACACACACACACCCCCACACACACACCAGCCTTCAATGGCAGTAAGAGGGCCAGAATGGAACAGTGAGTCCCATGCAGTAAAAATGACTGTACGTCGATTTATCAGGATGTATTATTAAAGCTGTCAAACATCAAAAGTTTTGTGATCACAGCTCATTTTTCACCAAGACACAAATAGCCTCATTCATCATATTTGTTTGAGCAACAAGAGACAGAGAACGGCAAGACAAGATGACGAGAGCAACGGAGAGCGAAAGAGGCCAGCGCTAAGTGGAAAAGTCACAAAAAGTCCAAACTAAAGATAAGACAACCATGTAGAACACTGACATAAAGTGGAAGAACAAGGGTGAGTCGCACAGACAAGAAACGTCTATGCGAGACTGAAAAATAGCTAACTTTATAACAAAGGAGGGTCATGTCAAATATGGGAGATAATTAATAGCAAGCAGTTTCTGTTTGTAGTTGGACACCAACTGAAGTGAAGACGAAGTGTGCCTCTTAGCGTCATACACCTGTGTGCAGACAAAAATGTACAAAATACTACACATCTCCTCTTCCGTCGTTACATTTTATGGAAGGTAGCACTCGCCTCTATATGACCCCATAGGAGCTTTCATCATGTCACTCACTTCACAAACTGGAATTCACATCATTGATATTTTTACTAACTTGGGAAACATAGTGAGCGCAACTCGTTTATATCGACAATTAAAAATACAACATCTTGCAACGGGATGCCTTTCAAGTGCATGCAGCTCGTGCTTGTTTTTTTTTATACTTCCCTAGGCTCTTGTATTCCCCAAATTGCTACGATAAATAACTTGTAAGTCTAATTATGCAGCAATTAATTGCAGCCCCAAACGGATTCTCATCAATCTTGAAACTTCAGAAACTCTTTTCTGGCACAGTCTGCCAGCCCAAATAAGAAATTTGATTAGGTTCAACATGCACAAATGAGAATGTGTGTGCGCTCCTTAGCCGTTGTGTGTGAATTCAGACGCTAGAGCTCTATCCAAGCAGCTCTCTCTGCAATCTCGGCCAGTTGCTATGGCAGCAGTGGCGAAGGCTCGTATCTGCGGTCAAAGGAAGAAGATGGCATCCCCCGGTAAGAGACCTCCCACTCTTCCCTCTCGTCTCCCTGTAATGTAACCCCCCACCCCCCAAACAAGGCTCCTGACCTGCCGCTGAACCTGGATGGGGGTCGGAGGTCAATGGCTGAGAGCTGCCGAGTGACAGTGAGGGATGATGAGGAGAGAATGAGAACGAGAGGAGTTACAGCATACAGATGGGGAGGAGAGATGAGAAAATGAAACGATGAGAACAAATTTGACTACCATCAAGAGGTGAAGGGAGGGGAACAAAATGGCTGCTGTTTTGTCTGTGAAATGGCGCTGGAATTCCCATTATTTGTTGTTTTACTGTAAAACATTAGGTGGCATGTAAATGTTTCCGTGTATGCGGATTTACGGAACTGTGAGGGTTAAGAAGGAAAAAGAGGGGAAGCAAAACTCAAGTTTCAAAGTGTTTGATTTCAAATGAGCGTTGGGGATGCATTTCACCCGTACAAATAAATTACCAACCAAATTGGAAGCCAGAATGTTGTAAAGATCAATATAATGAAATAAAAGAAAATGCACAAACGATATAAAAATAGGGGAAGGTTTTTTTTTTTTTTTTTAAATAAAACAATACTCAGACATTATTCATTCCCCTTCTATAAACAGAAACGCAGAATTGAAAGGAGCATAAAATTAGGCAAGTATGGTAATTACCATTTTGCCCAAGTTAAATTTAGCAGGAAACTTCTATTGTCAAAAAAGATTCTTTTTTGTTGTTGTCGTTGTTCCCGACAGACCTCACTTCTGTTTACTGTTTACACCAACGTGTAGCACTCATATCTCACTTGCAAGTCAAAGCATAAAGTCCTCAGAATGTCCTGTTTGAACCAGAGAAAACTCATCATTCAGGGCACTGGGACCTGAAGGTACAGCTGCAAAATTTGGTTGTAAACTTATGCAGCATTTCATTTTTAAAAAATCTAATAGAATTTTGTCTCTTTGTGGCTGTGGAATTGGCTGGCAACCAGTTCAGGCTGTACCCCCCCCCCCCCCACCCCACCCCACCCCACCTCCCGCCCCTGGTCAGCTGGGATAGGCGCCAGCATCCTCACGAAAATTATGAGGAAAAACGGGATGGATAATAAATACAAATCCTTGACTGCCTTGAAAGTGTAAAGGTGTGCGCCAAAGCAGTTATGTGCATGTTTCTTGCAGTTGGAATTCTTGAAAATGTCTGAGAAGGAGGGGTCAAGTAACATTACCCCCGACCTCATTGCCACTGGGGTCAGACAGTCTTGAGTTCACTCAGATCACAACTTCCTCACCTTGAAGGTACAACGGCAGCACTTTAAACGCGTTCCTGACTTGGTTTTTCTCCGGCTTTTTGAGTTGATGAGTGCAATTTATTCATATACAGGATGTAATATGAAGCAAACACACTAATATTTTATCAAATATATACACTCCATTGTCATGTAAAATGAAAATTTTATATCTGTCGGAAAACACAGACAATACTGAAAAAGCAGTTTCTGCTCTTGCACTCCTCTTTAAAAGAAACTGCTGTATTTCAAGCTAAAATAACTGTTCTTTGATAGAACAATATGTCTATATGCTGCCATAGCAGATTCATGGCACATTAAGCCCCCGAACTATTTTTAATTTGTCTGTTTTACCCTGAAAAACCCCCGTTTACAGACGTCGTGCAACCGCTTTTGTTTCAACCCACCCATAAAACAAAGGTAATTAATTATATTTATTATTCAAAATGTCTGTTGTTTTTAGCTTAGAATCATTCATTGATGTCTCATATTTTGTTAAAAAAAAAAAAAAAACGACTTTAAAATATTATTTACTCACATATTTCAAACTTTTAAACAAATTATGTCACAATGAAAAAAATGGCGTAAGTCACGGATATCTACCTCATAACTACCGCTTAATTGTATTTTTTTTTTGTTACTGTCGCATTTTCTCGAATATGTTAGATGATAAATACAAAAAAAGGGGAAAAAAACATTTAAAAGTGTAAATATATGAACAAGAAAATCTAGACCACTCCTTGATGTCTGCAATTTCTGCATTGCGACCCTTGTTATATTACCCTGTTTCACCCATAAAATCCCCCAAAAATCCAGCTGTGTCTTGACACTCAGTGATACATGCTACATGGAGATCGAAACAAAGTAGGTACGAGATAATATCTCGTTAAAGTTAAAGTCATGGCGTCTGTAATTCTGTTCTCGCGTGCTCTCACCTCCAGATAGGGTTTTCCTGTTTATTTTATTTATTCATTTATTTATTTTAATGCCCTCCTGCTCAAAAATTTTTCTTCCCACAGAAAATTGAGATTTTAAGCTTTCCAATGATGTATCACACATGCATATCGGACAATTTTGAAAGTTGGCTAAATTGGGGGTCTCAGAGCGGAACTTCAAGTCACCTGAGTGTTTTCCGCCATCTACTAAACACCTACCTAAACCCACTCCCCTTAGGACGCAGTTACAGAAAGCTGAGGGGTAGGAAGGCTCGATTTGGGAAGAGCAATTTTTTTTAAAGACCTACAAAATCCTGAAAATGATGATAGCTACAACAATTTTTCAAAATGCATATGAAGAGAACAGAAATTAGATTAAATACAACACTGCTTTCATCACAATCATCTTTTTTTCCTGCCTAAACGCCATTTAATTCCTCTAATTTTATACATATTTATTATTTTGATCATGTTAGCCATCTATTTATTGGTGAAAATTACACCTAGTTTATGACCCAGTGTAGAAAAAATGATTATGTGTGTGAGTTTGAGCATGTGCATGAGTGATTGTTAGCCTCCTTGTGCCCTGCGATTGGCTAGCAACCTGGTGGGATGGGATCCGGCTGCCCCGCGACCCTCGTAAGGATAAGCGGCTTGGAAAATGAATAAATATATCAACCAACGGCGTAGGTTTGCATAGGGACGTTAAGGACATAACACTACTAAGTTGTCCCCACCAACTTTTAAGCAACCTTAATTGCACTACATAATGAGTTCAGTTATGTAGGTAATTCAGATAGAATAGAAGGATAGAATTGAGAGAATTATTTTCATTATGTTCAGATTTACATTTACCCCTTGCATGTTTGATTGGCTGATGACTTGCATTTATTTAAAATGTGTTTATATATTTTCCACAATATATAGTTCAAAATATTTTTTTAACTATTTATTTTAAAATATTTTATTTGTAGTCTATGCAGAAATTTCATTCAGATAATCAAACATTAATCATAGTCGAGGTAAGAAGCTTTCATTTGTTGTTGAGTTTGCTGTGCTTGTGGACAAAAGCAGTAGTGTTTTACCTGACGGAAGGCTCCATATTTAGTCTTTTCAGTGATATTTAATTTATTTATTTAGACAGACAATGTTGAGTGCGTGGTCTTGAGACACATGTTTATTTTTTGCATTACTGTATATAGTTACGAGCAACAAGTTCATATTTATTGTGTATGTTAATATAATTTAAGTAAGGTTCAAATATTGCAATTTAAATTTGCTTATAAAATTCAGAAATTTGGTGTGGAAGTCTTCTAAATGTTTCTTTACAAGTTTTTGAAAACAAAGGTTTGAATCGAACGGTGTATCGTCTGAACCAATACACATGAAAGTATAAATCAATAGTGATTTATTTTGCATTGATCATTAAGCCTATCAATTAATTTGGTTCATATTCATGAGAAATGTTGCCCAATCATCCAATCTGTTTGGTCTTGTTAATGTCCCGTCCCCAGCAAATGTGTACATGCAGATTATCCTGTTGTATAATCCCTACCAATGTTGAGACCAAATTTACACCCTTGATATCAACAATACTGTAAATTATTGCTTTGAATAAACCAGCTCCACTGATAGATTAGGTGATAAATGTCAGTTGCCCAAGCTTGATTTTTCGTTGTTCCAATGAAGTTTGAACAATCCTGACAAAATATGAGGCACACGCATACTCAGAAACTGCTGCCTATCAATTTGACAAGCTTCTTCATGGTGAGTTCAGTGTACTTTGACCTTCAATGAGGAAAACATTACCCCCTAGTGGTCAATGTTTGCAAGTGCACTCTAAACAGCTATGACTGAGCATCAACAGCCAGTCACACAATCTATCTCCATCTGCAGCACTGTGTGTTCCATACAGTAGCTTTGAAAGGCCCATTCTTTCACTCTATCCGTATGCAATAGGTCACTGGTACTAAGGAAACACTTTGATCGCTCTTATCATTACAGCACCACATCAGCCAACGAGTTCAGTTTGCCCCCCACTGAGGCGTACCGTAGCACCGAGAGGGGTTTGCTCAAAACAGGCACGACACTTTGCGCACTGTTGTCCTTGTCGCATTTTCTCGTTTTTTTCCGCGGCAGCACCAGATGTGGTGTCCTCTCCGTCACCCCGTTCCCTCGCTTCGCTCCACTCGGTTCTCCCGCCCCGAGACTTGTCACAGCCCCTAACCGCATCAGCGGCACTGCTAGATTGGATATACATGATCCGTCCATCCATCAGCGGCAAGATGGAGGTAGAGGTGGAGAGAATCAGAGAGAGGTGGCGGTGACTGTTAGGAGAGAGATGCCACAAGACAGAGTGCAATGGAATGTCATTTTCTGAGTGTAAACAAACATATGCATTGAAGGACAACAATGTTAAAAACGTAACAATATAACCTCACTGTATTTAAACATTTGACTCGAAAATCATTTCATTTCGCCATTGCGTGGTATGAAGATCCTTTTTATTGCCACCGTTAGCCATTAAAGAGATAAGTGATGATTCACATATTGCTGCTGGAGCTGACAAGTATGTGCAGAGAGTGCATAGCAGTTTCATACTTCATCCAGTTTGTCTCATCACACTTCTCCGCACTAGAGCTTGAGTCAATGGTGTAGAATCGCCTTTCCCATTTGCCATTGCCTTCCTGTAGGCTGAATGAGTTGGAACCTTTGTTATAGGCAAGCAAAAAATAAGAATAGATGCTTCAAAATGAGGGCCAATAACTGACTAGCGCTAACCTATTCCTCGATGAATCTGTACAGTACCTACACAGTGGGAGTAAGTTATTTACCAAAACATTGACAAAAAGTACACTTACAGCTTAATGACAGAACTGTCATACTGTGAAACTGAAATATTTTGACACGATTGGGGGGGGTCTCAAAAATTTGCTTGTTTTGTTCTTGTTCTTCTTGGGGAGGACACTAACTAAATTTGCTACTCTTCCATTATTGGTGGATGGATAAGAATGAAATTTGGTTGGTGTATTCTAAAGATTTATACACATTGATCCTCGGAACCGGACCTTTTATTCTTTTATTATTTGACCACCTGGAGGGAGGTTATCAAGTTCTCTCTCACTTTGTTACAAATTGAGACCTACTCCTTCGTCATTCGTGAACCCATCGTCTTGAAACTTGGTAGCTCTGTAGCCTTGGACAGTATCTATCGATCCTCTGAGCCCATTTTTTTCTGTATTAGGGTTGGTGAATAGAATAGAATAGAATAGAATAGAATAGAATAGAATAGAATAGAATAGAATAGAATAGAATACCCCGACCCTCGCTGTACAAGCAGTTCAGATGATGAATGAATGAATGAACAGAACAGAAGAGTATATAATAGAAAGACTCTATTGTCATAATGGAGAAGATTAAAAGCTTCACCATCAAAAGCACCACATAAAACAACAGTACAATAAGGTTCATATAAAAACACAGGTTACAGGTACACAGATTAGGAATAAAGTGCATAAGTGACTAGCAGCAAGTGGTGAGGTAGTAATATAACAGTGCATGTATGACATTTTACAGTACAGTACTTAGATTAGGAGGCTTATGGCTGACTTGATATGAGTTTGTTCCTAGATATTGATGTAACAATGCAAAAATGCTATAATGTACCAATATGAATATTGCATATGCAGTACCCAGTTTATGACAGATGTCTGACAACATATTAGATATTACTACATACTTATTATTTAATTAGTTGCTGAGTTAGAATTAGGAGTTAGCCAGTTAAGAGCAGCCTTCTGTATTTTAGGAATTTGCTGGTTGAAGGAATGTGAAAAAAAGCACATGGATTTATTGGTGCCAGTGTTGCTTGTTAGCATATGAGTTAGCCAGTAGATGGCAGCTTTCAACACATAGTAACACATACTCTAAGTGCTTACTCTTCTTGGTGAGGACTCTTAATTAAAATTGCTACTCCGCCATTATGCATGGACTGATCACATTGGAATTTGGTAAGTACATACTAGTATATTCTAGGGACGTATGTGCATCAATCCTCCAAGCCGGATTTCTGTTTTTTTTTTTTTTCCCAAACCCCACCTGAGCCTATTTTATTGGAATTTGCATGCCTTTGATATTGTCTTTATATTTCATTGCGCAGTTTATCCCTCCTACCACAGCCCAGCAAAGTAGCTTTCTCTCCCCCCCCCCCCCCCCCCCCATTCACCACCCACCCCCATTTTCACATTACGTCCATCCTTCTAGACCTCACAATGGCTCCTGGGATATGTAGTTTTCGTGGTGCTTTCAGTTTAGAAAAAGGACAAGAAATGATGGAAATGTGGACATAAACACATGGTCCATGCAGCGTTTTTATGATTATTTATGAGGGCAATAAAACTATAAAAGTCAAATGACATTTTCTCCCATTTTACTTGGTCGATTGACTTCTAGTAAAAACGACAGTGGACCTCAACTTCCGCACGTTCAAATGAATTAATTATTAATTAATTGCTAAATTAAAATTACTACTCCGTCATTTGTGGACAGATCACAATTAAATTTAGTAGCTATAGTTAGCCATGTACGCGCATTGAGCCTCGATTTTTGAATTTCTTTCTCAGGATTCATTAATTAGAATTAATTGTTTGCGGAATTAAAATTGCTACTAAAGGGTAGGTATATTCACCAATTGTTACAGACCGATTCTTACTTTTTTGTCTCAGGGCTGATTAATTACACTGATTAATTGTGAATTTATTGTTGCCTGCAGCTTCCAGGTTAACCAGTAGAGGGAATCTGCCCTCTTCGGCTGTGCTTTTGATGCCTCTGGGCTGATAAGACGTTTAGGGAGCGAGACAGGCGGTCGTAGTTCATTTTGAATTTGTTCTCATCGTTATTATCCTGTCAAATTTGATGCCTGATGCAATTCAAGTAAAATAAATAAAGTCAGGGCTCCCAGTATTTACAACTACATTCAGCATAACGGTGAGGTGTATAGACCCCACTCACATGACGTCACAACCACGCCTCCGCACCATATTGTCCGTCAGCTCGTCGTGTTTACGCATTACCGCTACGTAAATTCCTCCTATTATGGCGTGGTTTTCTGCTCGTTAATATTAATAATCAAAGTGGTGAAGGCGTGTGTGGCGGTTGGTTGCAGTAACAGAGAAGATAGACGGAGAGACTTGAAGTTCCACTGTATTCCGAGAGACCCGGAGAGGAGAGCGAGATAGACTGCTGCAATTCGACAAGAAAACTGGACACCAAACGATCACCACAGATTATGTAGTAGTCATTTTATAGTCATCTGGTAAGATGCATTTAATATATATTTAGAGGGTTTTGGGCTGACAACCACAATTAAGATCATTGCGAGGCTAATCGCCGACAACATACAGTTTCAAATTCAAGATGCTTATTTCTTCCACCATCATTATTTTGTGAATAATATTTAGCTGGTACCAAGTGAAAGAAGCAGGGAAGCTGGGAAGCAGGGGTGTCGAAACTTTTTGCAAAGGGGGCCAGATTTGGTGAGGTAAAAATGTGGGGGGCTACCTTGGCTGATTTACGTAGAACAATATATTTAAACAAACTTTAGCAAGCCCTTCTGTGTGTCACATTTGCTTTATTATTATTGTTTTTAATTCATAATTTCAACAATCTCGCCTTTGTGGCGTTCTCTTTCGACACTCGGGCTCTTGCGAAATACTGCTGCTGTGAAATTAAACTAGCTTCAAGTTGCTTTCATTTCTCGCTGCGTATCTTCCCTGTAATGTTGTCGTACATGTCAGCATGTCTTGATTGGTAATATCGCGTCACATCGAACTCTTTGAAAACAGCGACTGTGTCTTTGCAAATGAGGCAGACACAGTTGTTGCGTATTTTATTGAAGAAATAGTCCAATATCCACCTATCCTTGAAGCGTCGGCCATCACAGTCAACTTTTTTTTTTATTGATTGTCGCCATTTTAGAAAATAGGAAGTAAAGGGTCACACGGGGTAATGTTGCTTAGAGTGCTGCTCTTAAAGTTTCTCAAAGTTTCGTGAGAATAGGCTGAGTTTCTGTGGACAAGATAGTTGTAAATATCAGGGTAGCAGATGTCAGGCAGAGACGGCGAAGATAGCGGGTCAAAAAATATCGATGTAGGCATCAAATATGGATCTGGCGAATGGATCGACCGAAGCCTTTCCACATAACGCCTTTTATGCAACACATCCAATGAGTTTACAGCGTCTGAAAGCACCGGGGCTTCCATGAATTGCACTATAAATTGCACGATAAATTGAGACCATTGAGAATACGGACACACAATGACTGACAATATGGCGGCACAATACAGCGACACGTCATTGTGTGACGTTGGTGAGTGGGGTCTATAGTGCTGTAACCCATGCTCCTTCCTTTCCGCCATTGCAGGTCCCAGATTCCCTCTCCCGATATGCAACAGATTTTTTGGGTACACTTTTGTTAAGCCGTTTGTTTTTGCCTCAAATATATTTGGAATGTATTTGAAAAAGACTAACACTGTAAATTCGACTAAAGAAGAATAAAAACAGGAAAACATCAAGTATTTTACACCTATGGAGAGCAACAACTGCGGCATAATTTAGCTCATTTGCTGCCATTGATCCTTTTCAGTTGTGACTGCGATCACTGCCAGCCTGCCCAATACAAATGGTGGGAACATCTATCACCATCAATGCCAATGAACAGTGTTGTTAATCTTACTTTAAAAGGTAATTAATTATAGTTACAAATTACTTGTCCCAAAAAGTAATTGCGTTAGTAACTCAGTTACCTGAATGTAAGAGTAATTAGTTACTTGGCAAAGTAACTAGTGATAATTTTCATGTTTTGACCCCCCCCCCCAAAAAAAAAAAAAAAACTTTAAGGTTTTTGGGACAATTGGCCCTATCCCAATTCTTTACCCTAATTTACCCTTTACCCTGAATCAACCGTTAAAGTTGTTAAAATTGCCCCCATTGTTGCATTAGTTCCCTTCTGTCTACTTTGGACATGTGGAAGTTTTAAAACTGTTTCATCATTTAAAGATAGATTCAAGTCAAGATTTTGCCGATTTAGGAGTATCTTAGATAAAAGTTACTTAGGTTTTCTAGGAAGGTTCTCTACAACAGAGCCTTGAAGTCTACTGCTTTAAGATGGCGGTTGTTTACTAACATATCTAGTTCCTATACTGTACATGTTGCTAACGCCCCCGTGTCTGTCATTTCGCATCTAGTTCTATATATATATGTGATATCTACCATGTCTACCATATCATGTGGGCGTAGTTTGTAGGCTATCGGCTACAGTCAGGTATTACTGGAGCCACCTAGCATTGCGTTTGCTCGGCGTCACAACTTTTTTGACTCCTCCCCACTCCTCTCAGTCGTCTCGGTGAGTCCGTCTTCCTCAGACTTTTCAACCAAAATAGTAATGCATAGTAACGCATGCCTTTCCATCCTCAGTAACGGTAACGGTGTTGCCAAGATGAGAAAAGTAATCAATTAGATTACTCACTACTGAAAAAAAATAACGCTGTTACTAACGCCGTTATATTCTAACGCCGTTATTAACAACACTGCCAATGAATGAGTTAAAATTAGTTTGGGGGAAAAAATTGTGTAAATGGTGTATTTCTATACAGTAGCAACCTCATGAAAAAAGGTGGACTACCATGATTTACATCATTATGTTTTTTATGTGTATAACAGATCCCCTAAATGTGTCTTTACATTGAACCACAAAAAAGTTTGGAAAGTCAAGAACTGCTGTCTTGTTCTGAAAAAAGACCAAAGACATTTTCGATGAATTGACTTTGCCTTTGATCGCAATAGCTTCAACTACGAAAAATTGTTGGTGTTGGCACCAGAGTTTTACCCAGTACAGTAAGTCCAATAAAACTCCTGCCTTGTCTAAATGTGGCAGCATTTAATGTTAAGGAAACAATATTAAGAGGGTTCAGCGTGAGGTTGCACTAACAGTCCTTCAGCTAATCTCATATATTCATCAGTCTGCACCTCATACATACAATCCCAGGTGATGCCGAAGCACATTTCCACCCTTCCATCTCCATCTTGCACCCCCGTTTCCTTTCTTCTTGTCCCTCCACCCCGCGACACTTTTACCTTTTTCTATATCTCCTTCCATTTTCACAAAGATGCCTCACATGCAACCCTCTCTCCTTTTCTTTTCGTCCCCTCTCCTCTCTCCCTGTCTTCTGATGAATTGCCTTCCCCTCCCGGTGAACTCGACCGATAATCCTGGGGAAGCAGTAAAGGACCATCGATCAGGCCCGTAGACAGGCCCGCAAGCCAAACCACGGGAACAACACGCAAACAACAAGCCGCCGCACTTGGCCCTCATTGTACACATGCGTGTGCCTGCGTGTATACATATTTGGTATGTATACAAGGACACTGGACAGTCACGTGTTTGTGGCCTACATGGTAACCACGTAATTGGCGTTCCAGGTACTATATTTAGCCACCCGAGTTGTTGCGCTCATCCTGTCTCCTCACATGGCACGCTCCCCGCTGTGTGTCATCCTCCTAGAATGTGTGCGTACACAATACATGTTAGCGAATGTGCTTGTCAGTAAGTGCATACACTATTTGTGCATGTATGCAACACACACAGGGGCCATAAATTATGTAGCATACTCCAAGCACATCCTGAAGGAAAAGGCAAAAGGATGCACATGATCTTGGGGAAAGCATGATGGCTATGAAATTGACCAATTGATTGATTGGGACAATTCATTTTGCCATACACTTTTATGTCAGTGAAGCCCAGCGATCATTACTTTGCAACAAGCAACTGAAGACAGCTGGTTTATTTAATATTTTCCACTGATACATAACAAAGAGCAGGTTAATGCTTCAGGCTTAGTGTAATGATAAGGCAGCGGCTGCTGCTTTGAGTTATGTTATGATTGCTTGGACAGTCAGTATATAAAAGACATAGATGAAATCCATTTGTCTTCATCCTGCATTTTACACACACAAAAGAAGCCAGTTTGAGTGAATCAAGCACAAAGCGGTCAATGGTCATTATTCCATGCGCTTAAATATGACAAATGTAGACTGCTTCAATGAGTGCCGTTGGATACATGCCACATTACAAACCGCTGCCATTGTGTAAAAAGTTAACCATAAAAAGCTACATGCACTGGATGTAAATCTCCACTTTGACAATCAGTGAGCTGCTTTTCACCCAACAGACTAGTCACATGTCTGCTATCTCCATTCTTAAGACATTTTGGAAGTATTTGCACTTGGTCCTTCAATGCCTTTCTCTGGTGTCTTTGTTCCTGATGTCATTGGTATGTTGACTTAATTATGTTTATTCTCTTTTCATTTTTCCCCATTTTATATTGCCTTGCTACACCACAGCATCATCATCTAAGCGGAAAATAGAATCCTCCTGGCTAAAAGATTTTCTCTTTGTGAATGAGGTGACACCTTGTGGTCAAAGTGCAGAACTGTAGGACCTGAAAAAATCAGCCCACACGCCACAAGCCTGTAGTGGGGCCAGTGCTTCTCAAACTTATCGCACCAAATATCAATGAGTAGAAGGAATAAATAAAGTAGGCCTAAATGATGACAGAATAAATGGCAACAGAAAACACCTATAGTTGTCATATGATTTTATCACGCTCATTTCTGCTCTTTTCTCCCTCCCTCTGTGACCCCAAATACCGTGCTTTGGCCTGCTGTTTTTTTTTTTTTTTTTTTTTAAATGTCACAAACGCAAAAAGAATGCAAATCGATGCACAATTAAAAAGAGGTTTTGCTCGGAAATCCTCAAATCTTTCAAACTAAACCGTCCGTTTTTAGGAAACTAACATATTTAAAATCGGCAGTGAGAGCTAGCCTTTATCATAACTTTATATTGGCCAAGAAAATAATAAAAATATTTGGTAAGTATTTTGTTTTTTGTAAGGGGGGAAAATGGCATTGACAAAATTTGGACACATTAAATACATCTGAACTGTACTTTGGCGCTTAGTTTTGCTACACGTTAAGCATGACACGTATACTGTTAGCCCTTTACTGTATATTGCTTATCAATTGGGACTATTCTTCCTGGGATCCATGAAAATGGTATATTAAAAATATTACAAAAAATACAGCAATACCGATATATAACATCAATTGCAATCACATTTCTGCGCTGTAGAAGCTCATGCAGAACAGTGTATCATTTGTCCTAAATTTAACGATGTGTTTTAATTATATATGATGATTATTGATATGTGCTTTTAACATTCTTTTAAAACAGTTCTTGTGGACCAACAGTCAAAGACTGTACCAAGCAATCAAGAGTTAGACAAGCACTCACAGATCTTCAAAAAACAAAACACCTGCAATAAGCACCTGACGCCTGCGGCAAAAATGAGGCGTTTCAGGCCCCGATTCTTCTAATACTTGAGTGGTGAATTCACGCTAGGGTGTGTGAGAGGATGCACGGTTGCAAGTGTGTGTTTTCCTGTGAGCGAAACACCACGGCGACAATGACAGATTATGGGAGAATGTTCAATTGCAGGTTGTGGCGTCCTGCTGTCATTGGGCTCATTTGTCACAGGGCGAGGCTGGCTAGGAGGCAGGCATGAATGCTGTCACTCCTCCGGCCTCCCGTCAACACGCCTGCAACACTGCTGCATGTGCTCTGCTGGAATTCACTCAGTGATAGACACCCAATCCATGTGAAGTGGGAGGGTGATCATTAACTGCTAGCCCTAGTAGTCCAAATGCATTGGACATCAATCGTGGTCAGTGGTGGAGAATGAGTCAAAAGAGCGTCTCTCTGACTTCCTGTTCCTGTCAGCACCCTATCGTGGGGCACACCATTGTCAGCCCCACTCACTTTTCCATTCCAACATCCTCGGATAGAAAGTGAGCAAGTGTTATGTTGATCTATGACAGTGCAGCATCTGTGCCATAGCTAAAGCAACATTTCCATTGCCAAGTTTTCGGATGACAAATAGAATATTTGTTGTAACTCTAATTTAGGATTGAAGGATTTTGGCTATTGACTCTGGACAGAATATAAATGTTTCTGTCCCGACTGATGAATGACATGATAAAAATAATACAAATACATAGATGAAATATTTTAAACTACAAGAAATTGCATGGGTATATTGTAGAATTCATTTGGATATTAAGTATAGTAGTACGACGTATTAGGAGTGTGTCTACTTGAATTTGGGTAAGTATTAGACGAGTTAGCAGATTTCGTATCACACATTCAAATAAAATGACAACTGTATCAGCCATTCATATTAGGCACAAAACACAACTTTAATCTGTGTTGGCAAGTAAACAGCAATGAGAGATAATTTCCCTTGAATACATGACAGATCTTTTTATTGGCCTGACGTTGTGTTTACAATCTTTGTTGCCACTCATTTGGCAAAGAACAGCAACAATTTCTTTCAATCAAAGCACGAGAACGAATGAGCTGTCTAGAAATGCCACAGGGCCCGAAGCAACATACTGTAACTGCCCCGACCTGCTAACCTTCCCCACAGACCGTCTTGTCTGACTTCCCTCACCTCAGCATGCATTGCTCTCACTCGTCAGACTTTGTGTCTTCTTCTCGTGCAAAAGGTTGTTGTTGTCATGACAGAATGTAAAGATGTTTAAACGCGCTCCCTCTACTGTCAAATTCCCGCCAGTGCAGTTGTTGTTCCACGGAGAAGTGATACAAACAGGAAGGGAAATTACAGCCCAGCAGTCATCCATCTGTCAGCCTTCTGACAGGTACATAGCACAACCAAATATATGAGAGCCTCATAAATCACCACATCTCACTTTAACCAGCCTGTCTTGTCTGAGTAATTAGTAGGATCACAGAGAAACATTTTAATGTCCCAAAATACCATTAGATCATTTACTTTTGATTTTCACTCACTTTTCTCCCAAAGCCTCACGCTCAAACAGCCAAATGTTCCTGAAAATCGTATGCATAAAAGTGATTTAGGAGCCACTTAGCAAATCGATCATGCAACCCAATCGTTTAATGTTTAAAGAAGATTCTCCTGATTTGTGGATGTTGAGACAGAGTTCATATTCCACATTTAAAGATTAAAAAGAGGACCTCGTATTTTCCAAGCGGTCTCTAACCGCCTTTGCAGCTCTGCATTGCTATTGCAGATACTTTATGACGGGCAATTTAGCTTCAGCTGCTATCTGAGCCATCTCAGGAATGGCCACGCTTAGAATCAAGTGCAATAAACCAGAGTGGGAAGTGGAAGAAACGAAGGAGGAGGGTGAGAAAATAAAGAGAGACAACATGCTTGTCTGGACGCCCTCCCCCCCACAACCTGGACAGAAGGCCTCAGGGGTATGGGGGATATTTTTTTGCATGCAAATGAATGTTTGGACCACGAAGAGTTCGGCTTGAATTTTTGCAAGTCAGCACTGAAGCGAGTGTGTCTTTGGGTGTTCAAATGTTCGGCCTTCCTCACCAGCCAGGGTTTGTTGAGTCTGCTGAGCTCCAGGAAATCTCCTGAGACGGGGTGGGGGGACAGATTTACACCCTTCCCCCTGAGATGGCTTTACGGCCTGGGACCCAGCTGAGCAATGGAAGGGGCGAGTGAGCGCCAGCCGAAGAAGAAGAAGAAGAAAAGAGATGAAACAGAGCAAAAGCTTGGAGAGGAATGATGAAATATGGCGGAGGGGGTTTGCGATATCGATGGAATGCAACATGGTTGCTATTTGCTCGCTGCCCTTCACCTCCACTCACATGCTCACCCGCTCCCTCCTCGCTCTCAATTTATCCCATGGAGCCACACGTAGACACACATGCACAAAGAGAGGCTGTAAATCTGCCACTGAGTGCTGCTGGGATGGAGATACCGAAGACAGGCCGATGCTGTGTTTGGAGAGAATGCAGATGTATACCTGCCTCCAGCACATCATCCTCCGTCCTCTATCTCTCTCCAGAATTGTCTCATGTTCTTAACCTCTTTCACCCTCAGCTCAGCTCAGGTCTCAATATCACTCCCTTTTCCACTTAGGAGGAACAAAAAGTCTCATCCAAAGAGGACGAGACAATGGGATCGCACTAGTTACAAATACAGATCGGCCCAACCTATTTGCAACACTTCCAATGTGCTTGAGAGCTGGTATCAATCATGGAGTGAAAGCTGGAACTACCTGCTGAGTGATACCCGATGTTGAACCAGGGGCTACATTCGAATTACACCACTGCATGATATGTCTGGGATAAAGGTGGCGAGATACCTCATGAAAGAAAACACAAACGAAACAGGAAAAGGCTTGCTTTCATTGTGCTCACAACAGGGGTGCTAAAAAAAAAAAAAGGGGGGGGGGGTGTAGGTGTCCTGGCGCTTGGCCAATGTTCACCTTGGTTAAATGATTTTCATTTTATTTCATTTTTATTTTTTGGTACAGTACATGTTAAAGCCTTTGTGTTTTTTGAAAAATGATATTTTTTTAAATATTCTTTTTTATTTTTCTGTGGATGTGAAAGCCTTAAAAAATGTTTTTTTTTCTTTTAGTTGTTGTTGTTTTGGTTTGTTGGAAAGCCTGTTTGACCTTTTAAAAGTATATACGTAATTCTAATGTTATTTCTTTTCCCTCCTTTTTTGGATGCAAACTTGTTTACAGACTGTTGTTGTCTATAAACTAAATGTTTTGGTGCATGTGAGGCGTGCCCAAAAATGTTTCAGATTTTTTTTTTTTTTTGTTTGTTTTTTTGGATACTATGAAAACATTTAGAATTTGTTTTTGAGAGGTGCTAGGGAAAGACTTTCCTGAAGGTTTTTTTTTTTTTTTTTTTTTTTTTTTTTTTGAAATCTATTTTTGGGTGTATGTCAAAACCTGTATGCCCTGACAAAAAATATTTTTTTCTAAAAATTATTTCATTTTTGGGGGGCTGCATGTGTCAGACAATTTGTGGCCTTTCAAATATAGTTTTTAAAAATTATTTTTGTGTACATTTGTTTATGGTCTTTCATTGCCCGTTGATTGATCTAGATCAGGGGATGTCTTGATTAATTATGTTAATTATACATTTTAATTTCTAATATTTTATTATTTAATTTACAAATAATTATTTCACATTTAATGTTAACTGTCAACTTTTTCTGTGAAACTCTTTGGGGTGTTTTGATTATTTAGGGCTATTTACATAAACTTCATTGACTTTCCCAACTGTTGTTGTTTTTAACATGATTTCTGTTGTTGTTTTGTTTTTTTGAATGTGGACTAAAGCCTTGTTTTACTTCCAAAAAGATTTAAATTTTTACCCCCAATTTTTCTTCCGCTTTAATGCTATAGCTACATACTCAGCATTTGCACATTTATATTTTCAGTCCGAATCTGGTGGCCGTACAGTTGCCGAACACGAACGCTGGTTGTGTTGTCCATTTGGTTCATTTTCACTTTGACCACCTGCTCCGACAGTTTTTGGCACGCCTGTGGCCCATTATGTACACCGGCAACGACAGGTGTGTTGCAAAAAAACATCTTTGTTGGCCTGACACTGTTGTAACTGGGGCTAGTGTTTCAAGCCATCTGTACAAACGACGATGGCTTCCAGATAACACACCCTGACGAACACAGGCTCACGCCCTGCCGCTTGTAACAAAGAATCAACGGCGAGGCCTCAAACGACATGCAAGGGCGCCTCAAACACCAGCGCATGTAAACAAGCCGTACAAGCAGACACAAACCGCATGACCTGATTTACACCAAAGTAAACGCCGTAAGCCGCACATCTCACTGTAACACCTAAACACCTGACAGGCCTCTCATAAATAAGGCTGGCCGGGGACTCCCATATAATTTACACCTCGGCCATCTCCTAAGCTAACATGTAGCAGGTCCCCGCTCCATATTTTACCACATGGATCTAAAGATGAGAGAGAGACGTGCAAAAGTTAGGCCTAATGAAGGGAGCGGGCAGGGACTTCAAAAGCTTGGATTTTGTGAAGTGGTGAGGGAATTTCAGCAGTAATGCATGTACACTATGTGTGCATGAGAATGACCCTGGCCCAAGGCGATGCCTCACCTCGGCTAGCCAAAGCCCAGCCTGAGATCAAGGCCCACAGCCTGTTCCACTTCCCTGTCTGCCATAAATCCTACTGTCTTTGTCTGATCTCTCTTTCACTGGCTGAAACTTATCCTCTTCCATTAAGAGTGATGGATAAGCAGCTCTCAGGGCATAAGAGACTCTGAGGTTACAGACCTTTGCAAAAAAAAAAAAAAAAGTACAAATGTGAAACGTACACACAGGTGTACTAGGCCTATAAGTTCCAACACATGAAAGGTAAGAGGAGACGGTTCATAGAAGGGATGATTTTTAAATCATTATAAACGCACACACAGACACACGTTTTGTTTTGGTTTGCTTGATTACAGGTGGGAACAGCAATAACAATTTTACTGACTAATTTTGGCACAAGTGAGATTTTCGAAGGAGTATAAAGTGTATGTGCGCCCCCTGGTGTCTCTTTCCTCCTATGGTAACCCCATTCTCGTGGGTTTTGAGTGTTTTGTATGTTAATGTACAGGAAATCTTTATCTTGTACTCAAACGTAAGTTCCTTTGTCTATCGTGCACATAACCTACTATTACAAAAATAATTCATGTTACAATAGGAATAAATTTTACAAACATATATGCACATAAATTATAAACCGCACATCAAGGCAAGAAAACAGAAGGCATAACTGCATACCAAGATGTATATGGCGAAAAACCGACAAGACTGAAAAAGAAAGAAAAAAGAAAGACAGTGTCTGCTCTTGCACACCTCTTCAAAATAAACTGCTGTATTTTAAGCCAAAAGAACTGTTGTGTTCGATATAACAATATGTTGATATGCTGTAATACCAGATTCATGGCGCATTAAGCCCCCGAACTATTTTTAATTTGTCCGTTTTACCCTAGAAACCCAAGTTTACAGACGTCGCGCAACCGCTTTTGTTTCAACCCAGCTATAAAACGAAGGTAATTAATTATATTTATTATTTAAAATGTCTGTCATTTTTAGCTTAGAATCATTAATTGACGTCTAATATGGCATAAAAAAAAAAAGACTTTAAAAAATTATTCACTCGCAGATTTTAAACTTTTAAACAAATTACGTCACAATGAAAAAAATTATGTCTGTAAAAAAGTCACGGATATCTACCTCAGAACTATCACTTAATTGTATTTTTTTATACTGTCGCATTTCCTCCGGTATGTTAGATGATAAATAATCGATCCAAACAAAGAAAAATTGAAAGAAAAAAAAAACTTTTAAAAGGGTAAATATATGAAAATGAACATCTCGACTACTCCTTGTTTTCTGTGATTTCTGCATCGCAATCCTTGTTATATTACCATGTTTCACCCATAAAATCCACAAAAAATCAAGCTGTGGCCATTCACAGCTGTGTCTGGACACTCAGTGATACATGCTACATGGAGTTTTTGGATCAAAACAAGGTAACATGCATATCGGACACTTTTGCAAGTTGGCCAAATTGGGGGTCTCAGAGCGGAACTTCAAGTCACCTGAGTGTTTCCCCCCATATATATTTGTGACTGAGGTTGTCTCTTGTGAGTTTTCCCCAACCACAGAAGAGAGCAAACATTTTGGAAAGACTTGTGACAAAATATTCCCCACATGTTACAACAGCCACCTGCGATGAGCTGTGTTGATTTAATTGTGGGTGTGGGTGCCTCTACGACTCATGAAAGCTTCAAATATTTCTGCGGTGTTTGCAAGTATTCAAGATATAGATCAGCTGATGTGAATTATAGCTATTAAATCGACAGAGAACTCAAACATAAAATTATAAGAATATATCACGCGGGTACAAATAGGTTTGGAATTTCAGGAGTGGAAAAAATAACACTGGTGTTGTAATTATAAATCGTGAAGAATTAACAAATAAACCAGATTAGGATGGACATCATTTACAAAAATTGAATGGTTATGGACCATTAGGAATTGTGTATACAGTATAGAAAAAACCAATACACTGTAGTTCCTTTGGTCCAAACCAGTGCCACTGCACTATATAAACAAATGATGGTTCATGTGTCGGGCTCTGTAGTGGTCAAATGGCATCAGCTTCCCCCCCCCCCTTTTTTTTTCAAGCCCCCAAACATGCTATGCTATTCTTCAGACAATAAACTAAAAGGGTAATAAATAAATCATTTAACAGACAGCTTTCATTCATCTTCCATAAGTTACTTCAAACATGGCGTTTTCAATTATATTGTCTCTCAATTTTATCAACTTTAAATTATGTACCATAAGTAATACCAATTTAAGTTAAGTAATTTCAGTAAACGATATCGTGTATAAGTGCCTATGACTGCTTATTTACAGATATTTTTAAATGTGAATTGACTTTATTTGAAACAATAATAAAATTATGTGTGCAATGATTAGTAGTAAAAACACAGATTAAAATACAATTAAAAAAAAAAAAACTTTTTTTAAAAGGTTATTTTGTGACTTTGTGGTGTACTATCAAGGTGGAGTGGGGGAACCAACAGGCTTTTCAGATTAGGGCACCCAAAGGTGTTACAGCGGTCCTGATCCAAATTATTGACATGTGAATATAGCCAACACATTTGCATACAGACCTCTGCTCTTTGTAGCTGTGGAGCTGTGTAGACAGGAAAAGGTCAGTGTCTAAAGTGCAGTAGTATTCTGAAACATTGTGGGAGGGTTGAAGCTTTAGTCCACGTGACGTGAGTCATGTGCCCTCAGGTGGCGCAAGAGGAGCAATGCAGTGAGTGAGCATTTTAAGTCCATCAACCAGATGAAAGATTCACTACTCGTGCTTTCATCTTCCTGCTTGTATAGCAGCCCATTTGTGTTTCAATGAATTGTGTGTTTGATTTAAACCAACTGAGTGGGTGTGTGTGTGTATGTGTGTGAGATCATGTTGGCAATCCAGTGTGCATGCGCAATTGCGAGGCCAGCCAGGAATGTGTTTACCTTCTGCGCCTGCGCGTTGCTAGTCCGGACAGCAGAGGCACATAAAGCCTGCTAAATCGCACCAGGGCAATAAAATGGCAATAAAATGACAACAACAGTGCATTAATCCATCACCAGGGAGCGCTAAAGGTATTGTAAAGAGCTATGGATGGAAACAGGAATGATTTCTTAGCTTTAGGAGCTTGGTGGCTGTAATACTCGTTCAGCAGGCCAGGGGCAGTACGGAGCAGGAAGTCCTCGCGTCAATATTCCTATCAAATGGATCGCAAGCTGTAAAAATAATAATAATAATAATAATACAAAGAAACAAACAAACAAAGAAAATCATAATAAAGGTGTGTTTTCATTGCCTATACATACTGTACATAAACTGTGGTGACACCAGCTATGTTGTTTTGTCTGGACACATCACCACTGAGGAAATATAGGACGCAGAGCGGGAAGTTGCAGAGATGAAGATGCTGAGGTTATCTTTGGGAGCGACCTGGATGGATAGGATCAGGAATGAGCATATCAGAGGGACCATGCATTTTGGAGGATTTGGAGATAAGAGTCAGAGAGTCAGATTGAGATGGTTTGGGCATGTCCAGAGGAGAGATAGTGAGTATATTGGCAAAAGGATTCTGAATTTCCTTATGCCAGGCAAGAGGTCTAGAGGACGACCAAAGAGGAAGTTAATGGATGTAATGAAAGAGGATGCAGAGGACAGGGTTAGATGGAGACAACTGATTCGCTGCGGAGACCCCTGAAGCAGGGGCGGACTGGTAATCTGTGGGTTCTGGGGGATCACAGAACGGCCGGTGCCCTGGACGGCCGGCGGCCGCCATTCATTATGCATCACTGTTTTTATCCCCTCTATCCTCTGATTATCTACAGTTCACATCCAATCCGACAGGTGGCAGCAATGCGCCTGGCTGTTCACTGCCAATCTGATAGACTAGGAACGAAGAAAGCACAGAGTAGCCTTCATTGGTTCCTTCCTTGTGGAAGCAAAATAGCGACGAGCGTTAATGCACAATATGGATGGTGGTGGCAAAAAACAGAAAAGAGCAGGATGGTGCGGAGAAGGTTAGGGAGAAAAAAATTAAACTGGAGAGTGAAGCATTAAAATGTCATAAGTTGACAAATATTTTCGCAAGCAGCAGTCTGGCTGCAACGGCCACGTCGGATAACAACAGCCCAGCTCCCGGCGATGGTGAGAGGGAGCGGCAGCTGCTCTGACGTGCAGCCGGTGCAGGGAGAGAGAAAAGAAGAGGGGGGTAAGCTGGTGGAAGTTCCCCAGACAAGCGCAGGGCAAGTAAATTGGGATGAAGAGGGTTACTTGCTTGGTATACTGGCAATTGTTATCCACCAGGTAGCTACATTTTAAATGAAATAAATGACAATTAAAGGGTTAGTGCCAGCTAGTCGATGTACCCGTTTGCAATCGTGTCAAGTTACAGTAGGCTAGTCCTACTATCCCACTCCTAAGAAAAAATATTTTAGCCGTAAAACAATGTATGCACACGCAGCATAGCAATATTAATTCAGAAGAAATATAACAAAATATTAATAAAATGAATGGTTTTACTTTAAAGTTTAGGTAGTTAAACTGATATGATATACAGTATATTTTTAATAATTTATATATCGTTTTGTTTTCTGGTTAATACTTTCCAATGAAGGTTATGTATACAGGATTTGTCTTGAAATGTTTATTGTATTTTCATTGAAATTTATTATTTGTATGGCAGGGGTCTCCAAACCGGTCCTCAAGGGCCGCTGTGGGGCCTGGTTTTTGTTTCAACCGATCGAGTACCGACAGTTTAACCAATGAAGTTTCTGCTAAAACAAGCAGCACCTGACTGCAATCAACTGATTACACTTGTAAGACACCAGATCGGTGCAGAGGTGTTGTCTTGTTTTGTTAGAATGAAATCCTGCGCCCGCTGCAGCCCTATGTGGAATAGTTTGGAGACCACTGAATTATGGCATAAACAATGAAGTCATTTTATATATAGAGATATATTATAATCAATTGGATATATAAAACTTGCTTTGAAAAATAAATTCTTTAATTTGTTTATTCAGGTTGATCATAGAGCTAGTACAGAAAATGAATCCAACTCCAGTTCAGACTTGCAGTACTTTGAGCGCCCCAAGTCAGACAGTCACAGTATAGACACATTTTCTTAATTTTTCTCTCAAAGTGCACGAAATTGATGCATTTTACAATAAAATGTTAAAAAAATAAAATAAAATAAAAATTCTCCCCGGGGGGACATGCTCCCGGACCCCCCTAGGGGTTCTGTGTTTCCTTTCGTATAGCGATTCTTGTGGGCTGGGCTGAGTCAAAGTCCAGGGCTGCTTTTTAGTCCCAGTCCGCCCCTGCCCTGAAGGGAAAAGAAGAGGAAGATATTACAGTGAATGATCACTGCCAACACTCCCACGTTAAATACATTGGACAACTATCACCTTCAACCACATCCAGTTAGTTATATAACTACTACTTGATGAAAACCACCACTTACCTTACAGATAATTAATAACATATGCTACGCCATTAAACCCGCCTGTAGCTGTGCCACTTCCATCACCAAGAGCAGTTCAGAATGAATATTTATCGAAAAGGTCAAACAAAAGTTTTTCTCACCAGCCAATCAGAGGACAGAAGCACTGTGACGTCAGTACAGGCGGCTCAAAGCAGTGTGTGTGTGTGTGTGGGGGGGGGGGGACCTGACCAGGAGAGGGCGCCATATAATTCTAACGCCCCAGTGCAATTTCATGCAATGGATAAACGGCACAGAAGAGTACTGCTTTGCTTATTAAAATGTATATTTGTTTGTGGGGAACTTGGAACAAATTCATGGCATTTAATTAATTTTTTATAATGAAATGATAATTTGAGGTACGTGTTGTGCATTAGGGACATGGCCACAAATTGCACCACTTTTTACAAATAAACTACATTTGATTGTAGAACAAATAAACTAAAAACAATAACTGGAATACATCGACACCAAGTTCAACTCTCCTTTTCGTTTGTCGTGGCCCCTGCAGACAAAAGAGCTTTTTTCAGGACCATCTGGTTTTATGCAGGAGTGGGGACCAAAAGCAGCAGGTGATGGAAACTGGTCACGCCAGTAGGTTGGCTATGGCCAGAGGGTTCTGGCAAGCTGGTAAGTGGACCCATTGGGTCACACTGTCATTTCCTGTTTCTCTGCCCCTTTACTCTGGTCGTTCCAACATTAGCTGCCTTCATCTGCTGCCTGTGCCTTCCTGCCAGAATTACTGCACCCCAATAGGAAACAGATGAGTAGCTCGAAGTATGCGTTACCACTGCTCACCATCAAGGCAACACATCTGACATACATTTTCACATAAATGATGTTCTCATTTAACACGTTCATTTTGGAAGAAAAGCACTCTTGCTTAAAAGGGCTACAAGCAGATTATTTTGGCCCGTTTACAACAACAAAATCTCACTTGAAATTTCAGCATGGAGTCACACTGGCTGCCTTGCTTATTGTTTTGAACCAAGTCATTTGAGACTGCCCAGACATGAAAACAAAAGTAGGCAAACAAGGTTTATGGGTTTTTTTGTTTTTGTTTTTTGTTTTTAAGGGTTGGGAGTGTTTGCGGTTGAATCATGTACACCTCCACTCTGCAAATGAAACCATTGAATGTGTCATCCTCGATTCCTCTGCATAATTCTAAACTTAACCAGGTGTGCACATGTTGCAGCGGACGAGGTCAAAGTGGCACTACGTGACTAGGCTTTTTTCTTCTCATTGTAATAATGACTACTACGTGGGTTTTAAATAATGTGTGAAAAATGAAAGCCATTGGGAAGTACCAAATTTCGACTTGTAGGGAAATTATAAATGACAAAAGGCAGTATTTCTACTGTTACCACACAGCCAGTTTTAACTCCAGATTGGAGAAAAGTTCTTGATGCCTATCACTCTCAATTGCTCTAAAACATGATCATGCAATGCTGGCCCTCCCAGTTGAAATATACTGTATATTCAGTATATTTGACATGTATCATTTTCAATAGCAACTAATGAGTAAAATATATACATATATGACAGAAAACTCAATATAGCTCACTTCACTTCAAGCAGCATTGTGGTATCACCAATAAACCTTCCCAAAATAGGCTTTCAAATTAATTCCAGCCACGGATTTACCATAAATGGTTCAGCAACAAATGTTGACAGTCTTACAGTCTTCACAGTCATATACTGTGTACCTTTATCCCCTGTGAAGAATGACTAATATTAGTTTTCAAAGACATTACGTATGTATATCAGCCTTTGTGTCTTCTACTGCCACCAGTCGGCCAATGCTTGTAAATCTGAAAGGGCACAACAATGACCAATCAATTGTTGCACAAAAACTGCCATAAAAGATCTATTTAACATAATTACTGGATATTTGAATTCTATAGCGCTCATAATGAGGGCTATAGAAGTCAGTGAGTGCCTCATTGATGATTAATGCATGAATTTTGTCAATAGTGAGTTTTACATACAGTTATCTCCCCTCACTTATGTATCAATAATGGGGAAAAAAAAACTCAAAGTCGTTGCTTTTTGTAAGCATAAAATACAGGGTAGTTATGTTTGGAAACTGAGTGTAATAACTTCCCATTTTCATGAGTTGTCTCTTGTTAATATGTGGGACCATGAGCGAATGCAGCAGAGATTACTGTAGTACAAGGGACCACATTCACTCCACTTTGATCTAGAGTGGGTTGGACTAGTATATTTGTGGTTTAGCAAGTTACATACTGCTTCATCAATATACTGCAAAATGTTTTGCTAGCATTGAACTTTTTCCAAGGCAGCAAAGGTGAGTTTCCCAGAAGAAGAAACAAAACGGTTATTTCTTTTGTTTCATAGACATTTGCAGGCCACGTCCCATTTATTTCTGTTCAGCAGTTGGTATGAAGAACTGAATGTTTGGACAGAAAGTGTTTGGATAAATGGCGACATATGCGTTCCAGAGCCTGAGTGTATAGCTCTGTATCATCCGTGTGTCCTCAGAAGTACGACACCGATGAGACATTCTACAACAAGATCCCACCATGAATCATTCGCGGCCTCTATTTCACTGAGTTTTATTACAAATGTGTTTACTTCTAATCAGCGTAATGGACTAGACTGTGAGCGCTTGAATACGTCTTTAACGTATATTTATATATACTCTATATATAACCTGTGAAACCCTGGTAATGACGTGCCTCGAACAAGGATGGTGGTTGTAATATTGAAATATAAAAGTTCTTCAAGAACCTGCCAAGATCCTCTTTATCCCGTGCTGTGCGACTGCCAGGCCATATTTTATGCCTCAGATTTCCTATGCGATGTGGCTTATAAAGTATTTATCAAGCCTTTATAAGCCACTAAAAATTATAAAGTCTAGAAGCTAGACACTTATTGTGGAAACTCTGTTGTGAGGCTTTCAGCATTTCAGTATCAGTTATTAATATGGTGTAGTAGTAGTATGTCTAATCCTTGATGAAAAGGGCTATTCAAAAAAAAAAAAAAAAGGAATGCTCATGTAATGCTGTCTGATTAAATATTACATGTGTCGAGTTTTACAGGAGACAGATGTGCGGCTGGACTTTTCTCCCCTCTACATATTAGACCCCAAGCTTGTATAATACAAATGCAGTGTAACATTAGAGCGTTTACAGCATTGTGTGATGTTGAGTGGTGGTCAGCTGTGGGTCAAAGACTGTCAGGATACAGGCATGGCTGAAAGCCAGCCTCTGAACGTGTCCGCGCCGAATACTAATGGATTAGCACAGGCCACACATACGGCCGCACGGGGAAACTTAAGAAGACTTTTAACGTCAAAGGCCGCCAATAAGTCGCTGTCATAAATTCAGGGACACATGATGACTGAGGCAGCCAGATTTACTCTGGACAGGGATGGCGTGATGGAGAAAAGGGGAGCAGGTGGGCCCTGCGTTGGCGGACCTCGCTTATCAAGTCCAGCAAGGTATGATCAAACTTTGTTGGGGCCTGAAACAGTAAAGGCCAAGGTATCATCCAAAATCCGTAGATTATTTCAGTTTTGCACCCATAACAGGTGAGCCCAAACCTTTTCTACCAAGGGCTGCATAGAAAAATCGAAATATTTAAGACCACTTTAACATGCTTCACCTTGAATTTATTATTGGTCATTCTCACTTCCCAAAATGTCTTCTGAAATCTGACAGCTTTAAGCATCTCATTACATTAACTGTTAATACGATCCTTTTCACCTTGTTGAGTGTATAATGTTCATCACCAAAGATTTTGAATGTGCATTCATGTCGAGCATCTAAAAGAGCAGCCAAAAAGCAGGAATTTCAAAAAATGTTATTTTCTGAGCTGGATTAAGTCCTGGAAAATCCTTTTAATGATTATCTTTGAAGAATGACTCATACAATATTTTTCAGAAAAAAAATTAAGGAATCACAGTTGTTTTTGCAGGGGTGCTACATTGTGAGGACTTTCAATGCTAAATTGTGTGTGTATGGTTTGGGGTTCTGGGGCTATTGCTTCCAAAGACTAAAACCATGTCTTTTAGCTTCATTAAAGACCCTAAATTGCAAGTGGGTGTAAACATGAGTGTGAATGGGTCTCACTCGCAAATGCCTCTGCCACATTCACCATGCAGACCATCCAAATCTAAACAAGTACACAAGGTCCAGCAAAAAATGTTAATGTTCTATACTATTTTTTTCCTACTTAAACATTTTACAGCAAATAACATATAAACAACACTATAGTTACCGGTATCAAAATACGGGATATTTTAAGGACTCTCTATAATATTTTTTTTTAAACTAGATGGAGCTTTTTAAATACAACCTCCAACATTACAAAGAGGGGGAAAAAAGTAATTTTCCAGGAATTAAGTCCAAATTTTACATGAAAAAGTAGTTACATAGAGGATAATTAAGGTCACAATATTAAGAGAATAGTTTATAGAAATTACCTCAAAATATTATGAGGAAAATGCAAATGTACTTAATATTTAAAATAAATACAAGTCAACTATAGTGGAGTAGTGATTATTTGGTGTGCCACTATATGACTATGACTAATAATACCACTTTTTGATCAAAATTTGGAATATTGTCACATTTGTGCACTTTTTGAAGGCAACAGCATTCTGCAATAAATTAGACAGCAGCATCAGGTGTGATGTACATGTGAAATACTATTACCAAATTACCCAATTAGCAACACTTACTGTAAACACAATCTTGTGGTGTGTGAAACCACACACCGCTGTCCCACCATCAAGACTCACTCGGATATAAAATCAACAGCATTTTTTTGTTGTTGTACTTGAGTGCATTGACCGCTACATTGGCGAGACCACAACGCCTGTGCACAAACACACACAACATCCAAAAGCAGCTTTGACACTTTGAAATTGCAGTGAAAGGGTGCTTAGAAGTATATGGTTATTTTTACCAACAGAAATCCAAATAATTGCATTCCGAACCAAAGAAAAGTGTCCTCCCTGGAGGAAACAAAACTTTATTGCATGTGCTTTAAAAACAGAGCCTGCTGATTTAACATTTGCCACCCTTGAGTGGAAGCCATTGTTTTGCATCATTTTTACTCCTAATTGCTAAGAGTGAGGATGTTGAGATTGTCTAATAGGCATTTCCAACCGTAGTCACAGTTGTCAGGCACGCCACAGCAACAGCCTGAATCACAATGTGTAATTTGGCAGCGGGGCACAATGAGCTAATCACAAAGGAGACCACGTGCCTGCAATTTAAAACCAATCAAGATGCCTTTGCTTTTTATAGGACTGCCACTCGAGCTGTGCAGTAAATAAGAGTTAAGTTTTGATCGCACAATTGTCGTCTGTGTGCATGTGCAGGGTCGTTTAAAGGATCCACAGCACATTTTACTGCAGATTTCACACATTTTGACACTAACAGAGCCATTTTTTCCTGATCCTTTTGCTGCGGCTCAGCCAGTAATTACACACAATTATGCCAGTGGATGATTTCTGTACATGTATTGAGAAGTAGATTTACCAACCATCATTAGCAGCAGCACTGAAAGGAAAAAAGAGGGAGGCACACAAAAGTTATGGCGCAGGAATTTGTAATCCAATTATCTTCTACTGAATAAAACACTGCTGTGGTTCGCTTTGACTGCGTGATGGCTGGAGTGGACTGAGTTAATACGCTCAATCTTTCTCTTTCTCTCTCTCTCTGTTTCTGCAAATTAATTTATGGTCTAATTACTGGACAAGCCTCCAGATATGACGGAACACAAATCACCGCTCCTTACCGGTGTGCAGAAAAACGGCACAAGATAATTGAAAATCTAGAAGTGGATCAATATTTAGAAGCCCAAGGTTACATGAAGTGCGACATTACAATTAAGATGGAAATATGATGCATTACATATATGCAGGCAAATTGGTTGCGCTTATTTGATGTAGTTTGGCTGGAAATGCCTTTGCATCCCCCCACCCCCCTCAAACCCATCCAGGTTTGAAAGGAACATTTCAAACACATGCTGCACATGGACAGCTAGTTTGTAAAATATGTGCCGTTTCAGTCTCACATGAGCACCTTTAGCCACATCTGCACGCTCAAACTCACATGACCAGTCGGATGCGTCTGGTGGTCTCCTGCCTGACAGGGTGCCAAAAATCCTGCACACCCACCTCACGAGGCCCATCCGCCTGTCTCGAGCATTTACCTCTGGCCTGTTAAAAATGATATCAGCTCATAGAGGGCAAGCATTAGCATTTGCATTTTATTGGAAGCGCTGAGATTTAGAGCAGAGGATATATCAGCTCTGAGCAGGCAGAATTAGTTAACAATGCATTACCTGCCTTTTATGGCAGCTATAACTCTTTTCCCATGGTGGAGAGAGTGGGGGTGGTGTTAGGAGTGTGCAAGGGGAATGGAGCCAGCTGAGGGTTGGCCCTGGCGAAGCGGATGGGGTGGGTTGTGGGGGTGGGCATTAGGAATGAACCAGCTTTGTGTCTGGTGCTTTACTGCACATTAAGCCTGATAGCCACCCAAATTAGTGCATCACATCGCAATCACCTTCACACAGATCAGTGCACCAATCATCATCGGTGCTTTATATCAAGAAGCAACAAGGTAATGGACACACAGCTGTGACCAAGATGTGCTTGCATGATCACTGCATTAGGGAACATCGACAAGCACACTGTATCAAACACTGACCGCCACGTTTTATACACAAAATGGCCGGCACTTTGTGTCGCAGTGAGGGTGCAACGGAGTTCCTCTGTTGTTTTTTGGGACTCCTTGAACATGCTGTTGAACACTGATTAGGCCCTTAGCAGCAGTGGCTCGGCATAGCACAGCTGCACAGTAGCTCCCCCAACACTCATTTAGTGTAATGTGCTGCAAGAGGAGACTCCTCTGCCGCAATGGATAATACCCTGTGGAACTCATTTGTGCTGGAAGTTAGGAACAGGGGGCGGGGAGTGTGTTTGAAGTGTGAAGGCTGCTGTGAAATCTAATAGAAGTCTCAGGCATGTGAACATGTGTTAACGTTCCTTAAGCAAGCTTCAAGACAAGGAGATTGTCCATGAGGTTGTTGACATGGCTACATGTTACATTTAGTCAAGGCTATGCAACAGAGAAATTGTTTTCCACCAAAAAAGAATTTAATGGCCTGTAATTTTGATATAGCCTTTTTATTCACTGTAGTTTGTTCCGGTGGACAAATGTATTAGCACATGTGATACAACAAAGTTCACAAATGCATTGTTCAATTAATATAAAATCTATTTCTTTTCCTTTTAAATGTGGATTATCTAAATCTATCCAACATCTGGAATAAAATGTATGTCCTGGAACCTCTTAATGCCTGACCATGGCCAAAGGGTTGCATATAAGCAGATTTGATGAATGTGGTTACACAACCTAAAAAGTATTGTCCACATTTGACCACTGTAGACGTAAAAGTTAATAAAAATAAAAAAACACACACACCAAAGTGAATTCAGTTCTCCTAGCCCCCTATTAATGCCTCATTGTCAACCGTGAGTGTAACTTTATTTATTCTAATGACCATTTTCACAAATATATGCATTAACAAATTACCAAATACCAAACGTATCCTCCAATGCCAGCTAGTGCACAGCGGGATCTTCGCCACATTTTCCTCATTTTGACATTTGGTTATAGTGCAGTGATTCCCTCTGCATGATTGTTCAGCACCATTCCATGTTGCCACACATGGGAAGCAGCCCTCCCCTGAATGCCACTGTAGTCTTCCCCCAACCAAACCTACCAGTGAGGGTTTGTGAGCAGACAGTTCCAAGCGCCATAAAACAGCCCGCCGTTTCATCCTTTTGCCCATCTTAATGGCCCCCTGGGCTGGAAATTTACTTGTGACCTTTGCATTATAGTTACAGCATAACAGGGTTTTTTGCTTGGGAAATTCCATTACTTTTGATGTAGCTGAGCAGCTCTTTCAATGCTGTGTGAGGGCTCAAGAGTCATGATAAAGGGCAAGAGAAGTGAAGGTAGGGGGATGTGTTGAAATGCTGAAGGGTAATAGACTCTACAATACCTGCAGTTCATTTTTGTTTAACCAAAAAGCAAAAAAAAAAAAAAAAAAAAAAAAAAAAAAAAGAATTCTTTAAAGGACAATAGGACATGTATATTTTAGTAAGGCAGCAATTTGAATTTGGTGCGGCTTTGCGAAAAGCTCAGTTAAAAAAAAAAAACTGCTAATCCCAAATTGCACTGATCGTATTGCTGCTATTTAGCCTTTGTATTGGTCAGATGGCTACTGACTGAGCGAAACGATTTTTTGTGACCAGCTGAAATACAGGCCCAAAAACTTAAACCAGAATGCAAATGTAGAAAAAATGAATATGCTTTATTTTGTCCAATGGTGACTCCTTCTGGTGATACAGGCTGGTACAAGACATTGACTATGAAAATGAACTGTACAATGAGTTTCCTTTCTTTCCTACTTAATTCAGCACTTCGACCAAATTAGTAAACTATCACTATGACATTGGCACAATTACCAGGTGAACGCATTTTCAGAACGTTTGAGATTAATTGGTAAATAAAATCCGACACCAAATTCAACATCTAAACAATTTATTCAAGTATGTTGCCATACTTTTTTGTAACATCACAAAAGGAACATCTCACTTGTTTAAAAAGTTTGCAATGATTAAAAAAAAAAAAAAAAAAAAAAAAAAAAAAAAATGTAAAAAGACAGTCACACCATAACTATAGTAGGTTTTGTTGCTAAGCAAAATAAAGCTCAGTAAAAACATATTTGGCCCTAAAACTATTTTGGAACACAAGACACCCATTTAAAATTGTCACCTATCTTGGATTAACATTTTTTATCCGTGACGATAAAATGACCAGAAGCACTGAAGAATGTTTACTCATCAAATTATTTCCCCTAAGTAGGGAAACATCGGATGAGGTAACATTCTAAAGCTTGAATTAAAAACGACAAATTATCCACTCATTAATATTTGTGATGTCATAATTGCTAAAAATGATAACTGCAGGCTTGCCATCAGTAATGGCAAGTAAAGAAACTAAGCAGTTGGACATTTCCAGCCACAAGGTGGCAGACCACAATCACCGGTGACAGATACTGCAGCTTCTCATTATAATGCAAAATGTGCGCGTGTATGTGTGTGTAGAACACCTGGTGACAAAAGGATGAGCCTCAAGAGAGCTGTGGGTCTCGGCTGTGTCTGTGTCCACTGTATTAGCGTCTTTGTTGGACAATGTAGAGAGTATGGGATATGGTTAGGAGAGTAAAAATGTCTGACGTAAGGTTATCCCTGTTGCGCAGAGGTTTTGTTTTCCTTTGGAGGTGAGTGACTCACTCACGCGGTGACTGCGTCTTTCTCCTTCTTGTCGCTGTCTTCATGCCAGGTGAGGCGCTCCTCGTAGAAGGCGATGACAATCTGTGGGCACTTTTGATTGGCATCCTTTGCAAGCACAAGATCGGCCTCATCCGAATCTTTCCTGTAGGAGATAAAAACAGGCTGCCATTAACCGCAATAGACGTTCAATTTAATTTTACTGAAAGGCTGTGTGTCAGCATTCAATACATACATGGTATTCTGCTTAATGTTGAATAAATTTAACAGAATAATAAATAATCTTCAATTTGACGAGCCATAATGTTGAGCAATATCACCCTCTGCTGTCGGCCGAAATTAACGTCACAAAATGATATGAGTAGAAGGGGTTAAATACACCCCAGTACCACATCAACATTTCTGGGTTGACTTTGTCCCTTTGTTAGAACATGTGTCTCGCAGCTTCAACATTTGGGATTCGAATCAATGCTCTGAACTCCCTGTATGGTGTAAGTACTTCACTTTTCATCTTTCCCAGTCTCGTCTTTCCCCATCCAAACTTTTTGGGAACATGTTGCAGGCATTGAATCGAAAATAAAGATTTGTACATAAACATACACAGTTAAATAATGTTGTGAACATGATTTTTTTCTTCTTTTTGGGCAAAGTATATTCATATAAATAATTCTGTTTTCATTTACATTTTACACAATGTCCTAACATCATTTGAATTGAGCTTTCATCAATCAGTGTAAAAGTGGCTTAAATGTATTGAATAATGTGTGGTGAAAGTGACAACTGAAAATGCCAGAGTATAAAAAGAGGCAATGGGCATAGAAATAGATGAACATGCAAACATAACACATAACATACCACTTCATTAGGAACATCAAATCGCCACACGAATCTGTTGCTCCAATTATTTTCTCTGGCTCAAGACCCTTTTCAAAGCCACGGGCCACCAGAATTTCATCCTGAAAGACAAAGCCACAAACACTTAATGATGTAATAGTGCAGTGTAGTGTAATAGTAGTTTAGTGTAGTGTAATAGCGTAACAATTGATAATGCAAAAATTGTAAAATGTTTCCCCATCATATTACAACTGTGCAATCTAAACCAGAGCAGAGTTATTAACTAGTCAATATGTAATTTTTACCTCCTTTTTCTTTTTAGGTTTGCTTCCACTCTCGTCGTCGTCATCAGAGCTCCTTTTCTTCGAACTACCCGTATCTTTTGCACGTCCTGACGGGGCTGAGCTAGGCTTGCTGCCTCCGCTACTACTTGGAGTAGAACTCCCACTTTTTTTGTAGGTCTTCATGAACTCTGAAATGAGCTCTGGACAATCCAGGTTCTTTTCTGGTTCCCATGTGTTGTGTTTCCTGAGCGGGAAAAAATACAACAGGTTGAGTGTGGTGCCAAGAAGGAAAAAAGTAACGCTAGAATCCCTCAAATTTTGGAATATGGAGACCCGTTAGACATGAGAAAACTTTTCAAGCATCCTGGTTTCTAAACCCAACACCCAAAAACTAATATGCTCACACCTAATGCCAGGAAATTAAGCCCCCCCTCCTTAAAAAACCCATTCATTTTCTCCAGGTATTGAAATGACTGCAACCGGATTGTTCAGGTCCCTCAAAGACATTTCAAGGCTCATCTGAGCAGGTACAAAAAAGTATAACTAATGCTGTTTTTACATAGATTATAATTTACCTAATTTAAAATGATTTTCTCCCAATTCATTCCATTGACTCATTTTGTTTGCATTTAGAATCATTATGTTATTCATAATAATTCACTGATTCCATTGACGTGAGATGTTGAATCAATATTGTTGCGCTTCTGTCTAATGACAATGCATTCCGATTAAGACCGACTTTCAAAATGCTTTTGTGTACGAGATTCCATTTAGTAGGCTAGTTAGACGAATTGATTTACTATTGAAGACAGAGATATATGTTATACATACTGTATATTTTTTAATTAGCAACTGGGGATCAGTCCAGAAAAGATGAACTTTTTTTTAGTATTCACATTTAAAATTCGAAAGATGGGAATAACAGTCATTTAAAAATTGCAATTAAATCACATTTTTAAAAAAAAAAATGTTTTTTTCATTTTTAATTTGTATTTTTTAAAAACAACACTTGGTAACTTTTGAGTTTTGGTCGATTTTAGCGAAGCCGGTAGATTTTATTGTTATGACAGCTCCAAGGTGATTAACTGTGACAAGTAATGATTTTTTAATGCAATATATGTTTGTTATAAACAATTTTCCTTACTCAGTTTAAACTGGATGTTCATGTATTTTAAGACACTGATCGTGACATTGTGTACAAGGCTCATCAACAATTCTTGGATCCCAATGTTTTTTTTGTACCAGGTTCGATTAGTTGAGAATTATTGCGGCCTATAAGTTAGGAGTTATTCAGTGGAAGGCCTGCATGTTTTTTTCATTTTTAATTTGTATTTTTTTAAAACAACACTTGGTAACTTTTCAGTTTTGGTCGATTTTAGCGAAGCCGGTAGATTTTATTGTTATGACAGCTCCAAGGTGATTAACTGTAACAAGTAATGATTTTTTAATGCAATATATGTTTGTTATAAACAATTTTCTTTACTCAGTTTAAACTGGATGTTCATGTATTTTAAGACACTGATCGTGACATTGTGTACAAGGCTCATCAACAATTCTTGGATCCCAATGTTTTTTTTGTACCAGGTTCGATTAGTTGAGAATTATTGGGGCCTATAAGTTAGGAGTTATTCAGTGGAAGGCCTGCATGCTTTTCGTCACAGCCTTCAGCCTGTGGTAGCACATTTGTTCTAATTTGGACGCCTAAAAGAATGATAAGACAAAACTTCTTTGAAGAAAATCAGAAGTGTCCATTTCAATTGAACCAATGCCCGAAGAATGAAATGACCTGTATGAACGAGAAAATCCACAGGTTTGTCAGCACATTTTAAGAAAAGGAAGTCATAATGACAATATTAAAGTGAAACTTGAACATGTTTAACAAGGAAAGGTGGTATTTTTTGTGGAACTACAATTTTTTTTAATAATACTTCACCTTTAATTCTAAAAACCACTCCATTAAACCCCAAAACAATATGTGTATTCTCAAAAAATCCCTCCGAAAAGTTGGCTTGATTCTTTATAATGGGCCTTTTGTTTGTGTGTGTGTGTGTGGGGGGGGGGGGGGGGGGGCGTGTGTGTGCGCGCACGTTATCAGGCCTGCAAAATAATTTTGTTTATTTTATTGAAATTTAGTTACAAGTCTATAGGTGTGTGCTTGGTAAACTGTACCCTCCCAATCTGAAACATACTTCAGTACATCTCATTGGAAAAACCGTTGCAATTTTAGCATTTTGTCTCCCCAAAACAGAAAAGATAATTAAGTAGCTTCCTTCTCAACTTAGACGTTAACTTGGTGTTGGCGAGGCCAATAATGAGCAAGTAATAAACAGGATCTTGGCTCATGCATCGTCCACTAAATCAGTCCCTTTGTGTTATATCGCCACGAGCAACAATACTTACTCTGAATATCCTTTCCACTTGAGAAAGAACTCGACCCTGCCTTTCACCACTCTCCTGTCCAGCACCTTCTCTACAACATATTCTTCCTCATCCGATGATGAGGATTCATCTTCGCGCGACTTTTTGCCCATTGCAAAGTTGATCTCGCAGGGAGCTTTACACAAAGTTATCTTTCACTTCCTGTAAAAGGAAAAATTGCACTTGAAACATCACGAGTGGCTTGCAACAAAATAGCTGGCGAAAACGGCTCCATGTTGTTTCTGGCCACCACAAAATAGGCTAACACTGCTCTAAGGTAGCATTGCGAGTCTTGCGACAACAAGGATGTTGAGCAAATCCAATACGTTCGAGTAAAATAGAATTAGACTCGCCACGCAGAAGCTAACGTTAGAAAAAGCGTAAATTCTTAATCAATGGGCAGCGCAAGGAAACGTGCTAGCGCAGGGAGCCTGCTAAGTAGCTCTTCAAATGGACCTTAGCTAACAAACGGAACACCACCGTAACATTTTGCTACTTGCATGAGCTTTCGGTGCGACGAAGCTTACTTATTTGCCTACCTTGTCGGCGCCTTTAACATACGTTTGCAGCAGTTACCAGCGGGTATCGGCTTGTTTTGTGGTGATGATTATGACTATTATTGTTGCTGCTGCTGCTGCTGAGGATGATGCTCCTGCTGCTGCTAACTTAGCATGTAGCCTAACCACGTAAAGGTGCTGTGCGCTTGCTTGTGTGCGTGAAAAGCGCGCCTTAAACGCTCACAATGAACGTACCCGCCCCTCGGTCTACTTGTGACCTATATTCTCCCCATCTCCCTCGTCTTTCAACAATTGCAGCCTATTTATCACAATTAATCGAAACTCGATAGTTTATGCATTATCAACGTAGTACCTTGTCATTATATATTAGAGTGATTTCGATAAATAATCATCGATATGAACAATAAGTACAGCAATTTACCCACGCCCAGCCCCAACGACTCAAATGAATAACAATCAATGCACTGCTATGAAAAACAGTTAGTCCCGTTAATTGGTTGATATACATATATACGTACAGTTGTGATTTTAAATCAAAATGATACATTTCTAAAAATTGCACATATTCGATGATACGCATATTTAGGTTCTGTGGCATCACCGCCCACCCTCATTCTCATTTGCGATTGGAGGTTACTGAGGACTGACAGCATTTGGACCAGTGAATTTTGTCGTTTGGGTGACGCATGGTCGCAGCGGGAACTATTGACCAATAGCTGACTGAAAGACGTGGCTCTGGTGCTATTTATTTTACTGTTGAGAGGCAGTCTTTGCTTGCCTGACGCAGTACACACTCTTCACTGAAATTCAAGCGTGCCGTCTAAAATTATTCTGCAAGATGTCTAAAGACGTGAGTACATCGCTATATTTATTGGAATGCTTCGGTTGGACCACTTCGTATTTTTTGCATGTTCACTCCGATCTGAAATACGCGACGCGAACCGCAACGCCGCCATTTTACAAGCACCCGAGCCTCGTGGGCTTTTGTTCTGTCGACCGACTCATTAAGTACTGTCACGATTTTTGTTAACGATTTTTTTTTTTATGTAGGACAGTAAACGCCATAGTTTGCTCTTCGTAACGTTTTATAAGTTTGTAAACTAATTCGATCGTCAAACAAACAAGCCTTACTGTGGTGTAATGGCGGCGGTGATGCCCTCCCCCAACCACGGCTGGATCTCAATATTGACTGTCTGTTCCGACATTCTGTGTTTACTGACCGAATTAAGAAGCAAAACTAAAGCCCTAAAGTTACTGTATGAATACATGTATAGAAGAACACGGTGCAATTTGTTGAAGCTTACGTCACCGTTTCCCATTGTTTAGATTCCGCGTGAACCCGAGCAGCTTCGCAAACTGTTTATCGGGGGATTGAGCTTTGAAACCACAGATGATAGTTTGCGGGCCCATTTCGAACAATGGGGGAGTCTCACTGACTGTGTGGTAAGTGAATTATTTGAATTGCTTAGGTTCATGGGGTCATAGAAGTGAATGCCTTATCAATTACCTTCTTAGGTCATGAGAGACACAAACAACAGGAGATCCAGGGGTTTTGGCTTTGTCACCTACTCATCGGTACAGGAGGTTGATGCTGCCATGGCTGCACGTCCGCATAAGGTGGATGGAAGAGTGGTTGAACCCAAACGTGCCGTCTCCAGAGAGGTAAGGGCACTGTTTTAACAATATCTGTCATGAATTAAAAGTGGTTGAGGATTTAGTTTGATCAATATCTCTGATATGCAGGATTCCAACCGACCAGGCGCTCATGTAACGGTGAAGAAAATATTTGTCGGCGGTATTAAAGAAGACACTGAGGAATCGCATATGCGTGACTACTTCCAACAATTTGGCAAGATTGAGGCCATTGAAATTATGAATGACCGCAATACAGGGAGGAAGAGGGGCTTTGCTTTTGTAACTTTTGATGATCATGATGCAGTTGACAGAATCGTCAGTAAGTACATTTTTCTTTAACTTGGGATGGTGAAAATGGCTGCACATTCATTCACGCAACACATGCTTGTTCCTTTATGAAGTCCAGAAATACCACACCGTTAATGCCCACAACTGCGAAGTTAGAAAGGCTCTCCCGCGACAGGATATGCAATCGTCAGGAATGAGAGGAGGTACTCGCTGCTTTTACAATATGCATCTAGGTAGGACATTGTCATGCTAATGATTGGGTAAAACTTCAACAGGATTTTCAGGTGGACGAAGTGGTGGTGGTGGCGGCGGTGGTGGCAGACCTTATGATTATGACCGGGGCTTTAACCAGGGTAAGCAATCTACAATCACCTAATTAATATTAGCTAATTGGTACCAGTTGACTGCAATAGACATCAAATCCATTTTGTTGGAGAGGTGTAGGACTGACCCCCTCTCGAAATTGATTTGATGTCTATTGCCATTGGTGGCTCCTGGTCTATAACACCACATGCATTGTATCTATTTTTGACTTGCCCATCTTCTTACAGGTAGCCGGGGTAGATATCAAGACAACCATTATAATGGCAATGGAAGAGATGGTAAGCATGTTTTTTTAAGTCTGAACCCCAGAGCTTTTTAACTGCTGTACTATAAGGGCAATTCTGTTTGTAGACTATGGAGGTGGCCCCGGGGGATATAACAATAGCGGAAACCGTGGTTATAACCAGGGCTACAACCAGGGAGGTGGCGGTGGAAATTATGGTGGAAATAGCTATGACAGCAACGGTTACGGTAAATGTTATCCCCGTTTTATGTTGAACTTAAATGCATCTGCATGATGGTTAAAAAATTAACATTGTTGCAGGCAACTGTGGCGGAAGTGGTGGCAGTGGCAACTACAGCTTGGGTCACTATGACTCCCAGTCCTCTAACTTTGGCCCAATGAAGAGCAGCTTTGGTGGTGGTGGTGGTGGCGGCGGTGGTGGCAGGAACTATGGTAAGTTGTTAGACACAAAATCATGTAGAAATGGTAACTTAATCTGTTTTTTTTGGGGGGGTTTCAAGGAGGCTATGGTGGAAGCTCGAACAGTGGCTACGGTCGTCAAGGGCGGTTTTGAAGTGACATGTGGTGAGTATTACATAGCATGGCTGCCAGTTTCTGTCGCAAAAAAGGGACTCGTTCAGTGCTCTCATACGCATTTAAAACAAAAAAAACAAAAACAACAACAATCCACTAGATCTCAGGTCGTATGAAGTCAGTGCACAGTTAACAATGTTGTTCCGTATTGTTCAACAGGGCTGAGTACTTAGGAGAGGAAGTGACAGCAAGAGGAGAGGAAGTGACAGGGCAGCTGCAGGTTTACCTCCTAAATCTGCTCAGCCAAACATGTGACAGGTTACAGCTGCCGCAGGAGTCGTATAATAGACAAAAAAAGGGGGGGGGGGGGGTTGTTCAAATGAAGCAATTTTGTGTTTGATTTTTTTTTTTTTCTTCCCTAAAGTCTGTGTCTGGAAAGCAAGCATTCCAATGAGGGGTTTTATGTAGATATTTTTGTCCTTTTATTCTCTGGTTTTATTTGTAACTGCATCCAAGTCGAGCTGAAATAAACAAACTTTCAGTCTTTTTACAAACTTGTTAGCCTCCTTTAGTGGTTCTGAGAAGGGGGTGGGGGGTTAGAATTGCTGCATAGAGCTGAGCGCAAGAGAACAATCTGTGTGCTATGAGCATCCATGCAGTAGACTTCGACTGGTTGAGGGATGACAGGGGCCGTACAAATGGGTTGGATGCAGTGAGTGCAGACTACGCCAGAGTGCTGCACAGATCATCTGGAGGATGCTAGCTTACATGCAGTCTTTGAGGCTAGCCATGGAAGCCAGCTGAGGGAGAGAAGTAGCAATCATCGCCAGGATCATTGAAGCAGGGGAGAGTGAGAACAGAACCTGAGTCTAGCAGGCAGCAGCTACCAAAGGCTTAAATGCAGCCTGTAGGTAAGACCAGCCCTCTCAACTACTGATGCTAGCACACCTTGCTTTGAAAATGTAGTCATGGTAGTAGGATGTCTGTCCCAGACTAATGATTAAACTGTTCTCGCCCCAGTTCTAAGTTGGTAAATGGGTTTCTTTATCTTGTTCCACAATACATTTGCATGCTGGGAATTAATTGAAATGCAATTGTGATGAGATTGGTTATTGAATTATGATTTTATTTCAGGTGACATTCAACTGTGTATGCGCTATCAGGGGACTGACGTCATATAATTGGCAGTGGATCTAACAGGTATAACTAATGCACAGAAATCGAATGTATATTGGCTAACACACTGATGTTTCTTCCCTGTTAAAATTGATTGTGGGCCTGATTCAAATCCCTGGAAGCAAAAGTTAACTCTGCCTTTTTTCCCCCTCCCTTGCAGGTTTCTGGAAAAACTTATTTATTCTTTTTTAATACCCAGAAAAGTTTATTTTTCTCTTGTTTTTAAAATAAAGTTTATTTTTATAATCTGGTGTTTTTAATTGAACATGAAATGTACAAGACAATGTATTAAATGGGAATGCGCTGTAGCTGATCCTGCAACATGAATGTTATTTCTATAAGGTGCCAATTCCACATTTCAGCATTCTTGCTTGGGCATCGTTGTGTGCGGGACTAAATAAGTTTCCCCATCTGCCATCTGTTGTAGATGGTACTCATCTTTTGAATATGGTTGTCCAGTTTCATCCCTCAGGTGAGAGAATACTTCTGTATAGAGTTGAGTAAAGTGGCACTTGATGTATGTCAAGCTGCGCCGGAACTGTAATCTTTCCTGAACCAGGTTGTCTCTCTGAGTCTGAAGCTGACCCAGCTCTCTTTCAAGATGAATGATGGTGTCCAGTTTGCGCTTGCGGCAGTTTTGAGCTGCCACTTTGTTCTTACCCCGGCGCCGGATGTCTTTAATCAGCGCCAGTTGGGCATCTGTCAGCGTGTACTGCGTCAGGAGCTCATTGAAGTCATCCACAGGCAGATTAATGATCTTTTCCATGGGGAAGGGGATCTTCAATGCAATGGCCCGCCTCTCATCCCTACTCCCTGGTGTCTGGCTGCTTCCTTGACGTTTTGGATGCATGACATGTTGCCAGCTCCCTCTGCTGGGTAACTCGGAGGTGTAAACTTCACCCAGAGTCTGCTTTCCCGCCTGAAGATCCAGCGTGTTGTACTGTGAATGGGTCAAGTGTTGGGTTGTGAAATATGAATGTTGTGCACCTGTTTGCAGATAACAGTCAGACTGAGGCTGGTAATCTATGGAGTAATTTTGCCCTCTTCTAAAGTGTTCGCCCATGCTTTGTATTTCTGCACTCCTGTAAACCGATGATGCCCCAAAGGCAGAAGTTTCCGGCGAAGTCAAAGGTGGACTGGAGCCCAGAGAGAGACCAGAGTCTGACTCAAGATCATCAGCTGAATGAGTAAATGAACTTTGGCTGTGAGCTGTCCACATGTGCTGACCGTGGCCCAGAGGAAGACTGCCATTGGGTCTTCTGGTACCTGAGGATGAGGTCCTCTGTTCTGTAAGAGCCAGAATTGATTGGTGGGGCTGAGAGGAAGTGGCTAGCATTCTCTGGGTCAGTTGTGGTCCAGGTTGCTTATTGAGGGCATCTATATCGCTGCCCGGGTTGGGATGGACTGCAGCTTCCTCGGAGTAACCACCATCATATGCGTCTGTCGTGGCCACTTCAAAGGTAGCCGGCTCGGAGTGGCAATGGGTGGCTCCATATGTGCCCAAAGAAGCAATTGGCTCGATGCTTTGGTAATGTGTTGCTCCATAAGAAGCTTCACAAGGAGGCTCGAAGCCCTGCAAGAGCAATATGGCACTATAATTAATGACATGGATAAATTAAGTGATTTATGAATTTCTGCTCAGTTTTATTTTCTTAATTTACAGATAATGTACATTTTCAGGTCATGTAATGCGCTGCTCACAGTTGGGGAAATTTTGTCTTGTGAAATCTCAGGATGTACTTGGAATGCACAACAACCTTTACTTGGTTACCTGATCTAGACCTTAAGATGCTTAGTTCAAATGCTCAATGTACTCTTTAACAAAGAGAAAACCTTGGTGGGGGAAAAAAAATCTAATCAAAAGTGTAGTTATCAACTCTTTGGGTGGTATGATGATACGGTGCCCCCCACCCCATAAGTGAAAATCTATAAAATGCCATATTTAAAAACATTGTAAAGAATTTATGCTTACTACATATTTTTATTTATAGAAACACAAATATAGTAAGACTCATGGTGAACTAAAACATGGACAAATAATGAAAAAAGTAAAGATACGAAATACAGACGTGCAAAAATCTAACACTTTAGTCGTTTACTGTACCTCTGTAAATGTAAAGATGCACAATTTATGTGTTTACTCAGAATAAGGAATGACTCGGGTATCATAGTGTGACAGGTGAATGGATAAATTGATTTCTTTAAAAAAAAAATCCAGGATACAGGCAGATAATTAACAATCTGTATTTAACACCAGAAAGCTGTAGGTTTTCATATAAATGTACTGTATCTGGAATAGTATGCAAAAGCCTCCATTCAACAAACTGCAATTTAACAGAAGATTTAAATTATAATTGTTAAAACCAGCCTACCTGTAGCTCTGTTATGGCCATGAGTTCCTGCCAAGTTGCGTCCATGTCCGTGTGCTGGGCTCCATGAGATCTACCACCAAGGAAATTAGCAGTCACTGCCCCACACAACCTGCTTGAGGTGCAGTCAAATCCCTTGAAATGGCAAAAATAATTAGGCCTGTAGAATAGGCACACTACTCTCCGTGCTCTAGTTCTGAAAGTCTTCAACAAGCCTACCTCAGAAGTTCTCCTTGATGCGACCTCGTAGTTGGCTGTTGAACACATTTAAAACACCCTCTTGTTGTAGTTCAACCTTGAAAGGATTCATGTAATTAACCATTCAATCATCAACATTTGCATAGGGACAGTAGGGACATAACACTACCAACTTTTCAGGATGCTCAAATTGTCCCCACCAACTTTTAAGTAACCTTCTCTGCATTAAATAATGACTTCAGTTATACAGGAAATTTAGATTGTCTTCCCATATGCTGTAAGGATAAAATAGACCTGACTATTATTAAGTGCTTTTTTTTTTTTTTAATTAGGTTCACACATTTCTCCTTTCTCGCCCGCTGAATGTGCCTGTCCATTTTTCCCCTGAAATGCACGTTTCATTGCCTGATGACTTGACCCTTCCAAGCCACACACACACACACACACAGCCCCAACAGATTCATTTCAACAAAATGCCGCCTCCTTCAAAGAAGAGGGATATTAGTTTTTTTTTTTTTTTTTTTACGGATAGCAGCAGCCACTGTAAGTAATGTAAAAATACGTCAATGTTGTTGGGGTGGGGGAAAACACCAATTTTGCTATTGAAAGTCTGACCTGCATCAGAGTTAGCATAACATTAAACTGTGTGAACTTGCTAACCTGCAAAACGACTACAGTCTGGCCAGCCTCCACAAGGAACAACGAAGTCAAGCTAGCCGTCTGTCATTTGGATCATTGTTTGCATTATGTGCATTACAGTATAGCAATGTGGTGGCTTCAGAGTGCAAGTCCCTTCATTGGAAAAAAAAAACTAGAAGCTCTCCAAGAATGGGTCCACTTCAGGGGACGCTGACATGAACATGAACTGACATGAAAAAATAATCTGTGAAATTCATTCATTCTTTCATTTTCCACGCACACATAAGAATTTCATGAGAGCACTTTGGTTTGAGTCTTGGGGTAGTTTAATATGCGAGATGTATGTATTACATGTAGGTCAGTCCTTGGAAATCTCAACACTTTTTTTCATTAATTTTTCCCCAAAAGACTTTTATATTACAATACTTTAGTTTGAGTCTAGGGGCGCTCCATTGTCCCCCAGAAGTGGACTCATTCTTGGACAGCTCCCCATTTTTTTTTTGTTTTTGTTTTTGTTTTTTTTTTTGTTTTGTTTTTAATTAATGGGACATGCACTTCAAAATGTTTCTTTAGCAGTTTTCGAAAACAAAGGTTTGAATCTAAAGTTGTATCACCTAGCCAACACACAGAAAGTTAGTAGAAGTCAATACAGATTTATTTTGCATTGATCATTTAGCCTAGCAGTTAATTCGGTTCATATTCGTGAGAAATGACTGACCCTAATTTAATAATCTGTTTGGTTTTATTAATGTCCCGTCCCCAGCAAAAAGTGTACATGCAAGTTATGCTGTTATATCGTCCCTACCAATGTTGAGACTTAACCTACGCCCTTGGTTTCTACACACTGTATTAGGATGTTTTTGGGTATATTTATCTACAATCAGGGGAGCCATTCCTTCACAAATTTTACTCTTTAATTTCCGGCAGAATTTTTTTTCTTTTAAATGTGTGGTGGTTCCTGAACAGTTGGCTCCTCCCATCAACTGTGCCAACCAGTGATAACACAATCTGCAGAGAAACAGAATATTCTGTAGGACTGGTGGAGGCCTGATGGGAAAATGTGTATACTTCTTTTAAGACTGGCGCTTTCAGGACTGTTGTGAAAGTTAAATATGTAGAAATTATTGGCCAATGTGTTTGCAACTTCTGATATGGATAGCTTGATGGATAATTCCTCATTTGATGAGCAACTTTATTACTAGTACACTAAGTAGCCAAAACTTTTAAAGGAATGTTCTCACCTGTTTGAATTGCATATCGTTTTTTTAGTTTATATTTTAATCAAACTTATCAGTTAGCGTCAGCTATTAATGTATCACTTGCTAATAAATCCTATTCAGAAATAAAATTTATTTTTTCCACTTGTGCGTAATTCTTTTTTTCCCTCAAAATATGGCGTTTTTTTTTTTTTATTATGAATATTGTTTCACATATCACGTGACTAGTTAAAAAATAGCAACATAGTTTGAAGTGATTTATTGCCTTTTTTTAGCATTAATACTCCTTTGTAAAATAACCTACACAAATGAGTTCACTGTCAATGTAATTGTAACAGTTGTTTATAAATGACAATTTATAAAGTTGAAAATGACCAAATTGTAGTAGTCAAAATTCATCTCCCCTCGTGCAATATGCCGCTGAAGTAGCATTGCTGGTTCATAAATTACTTTTGTTATAAAAATCATGTGATATAAGCATGTCAAATGTACAAATTAACATACCTGTGCAGCATTCTCTTTTCAGGTGAAGAACATTTCAGATGAGAAGTGCCATCCAGCTCCGCACTCTTTGACTCGCACAAAACTCAGCCAACTCCCTAAAGTGGTGTTTCCTAACCAAACTGTCTGCCTGTGTGTGCTCAGACACTGAGCAAGACACCAGCACAAATGGGATGGTCCTGAGCACTCAAAGCCAATGCTACTCTAAAGTGGTCTTGCATCCTTAATAGTACACTTGAACCCCAACCTCCAAATTTCCCTTTTGCCCACACCACATAAAAAACCGCAAACCAATAGTCTGGCATGTATCATGTCAATGATTCAGCATTCAAGCGAGCTTTACAAACCCCCTGAAAATATGTTAACAAATATGATCCTACTGGTGAGATGACAACAAAATAACAACAAAATTGACTGAACAACTGTGTCTTTTCAAATCTTCCCAGACGAAAGGCAGAAGATGTGTGAGGTGGACCACCTGGAGTCAGAAAAAGAATTCTTTAAAACTTGGTTGAATACAAATGGAATGTACACCCTTTGACAGGTAAGAAAGACTGCATTGTTCCTCTACCTGGCAAAGCAAGCATCAATGGAGAGAGAGAAGAAGGGTGAGAGAGTGTCTTACATAAGCAATCATTAAAATCCTTCAGCTAAAATAGCATTAGAATTTGTCCTTATTCCTTTTATGTCTTAAAGTTCAGCCTTGATTTATCTTGGTCGTTTTATATCACCAGAATCTGGTGTTTGAACATTGGTGTATAATTGTATTATTATCCATTGTTTAATTTGCGGCATGGCATAATACATGGTAAGCTCGAATGACTGATTTCAGAATGAAGCAAGGTCAAGAACACCGTTCGGCAGATTTAATAATTCTGGTTGCAGCATGTCCCACTGTACAACCAATCAAAGAAAACTTAACGATCAAATGAAAAATCGATAATCATTTATTACACACAAAAGATCACTTAGTGTTAAATACTAAAATAAATCCCAAATGTAAAGTTTTATCTGGCCTGGTTCACAATAATACTGTATCTTTTTTTTTTTTTTTTCTTTTTCTTGGTGACTGCTCAAAGCTCTACGATGTAGGCGGCTGACAGAGTCAAGAAAGGTGAACATCTACCAGGAATCCAGGAAGGGACTTCCCAAGCACTTCCAGAAAGGACTTCCCAGCTTTCCTAGCACTAAGCCCCTGACTCAACCACCACCACAGGCGGCCAACGCAAGCCTGCTATTACTGTGACCGCATCACTTTTGGATATGGAGTTCCCAGGTCAACAGCCACAATCCTCCTTTTTGTTTGTTTGCTTCAATTATTATTATTATTATTATTTTAAATCTCTGATTTCCCGTTTGTATGCTAGTGTCCACCCCCCCCACACACACACACACAATGCTGAAGACAAATTGACATTCTTTCAGTAGTTGTTGTGTGTTTTTGCGTTATTGAGTGAATAAAATATTTATTGAAAGTCGTTTTCATAGGACGATTTGTGTTAGGTTTCTGAGAATATATATTTTTATGCATGGTTTTCACACATTAGCACTCCAATAGCAGTAAATGAGGAACCTCATGTGCAGTTTACGAAATGTCACAATAAAACCCACATGTTTTTCAAGGTGTTTCGATGAAGATAATGCTTTGTAACAACTTCTTGATTTCATAATGATTTTCACATCTAAGGTAGATTCATCTTTATCTACAAGTAAAGATAGCAATTCACACACGTTGGCTCTAAAATAAAACATTCTATGGTTAATTACAGTTTACACTTTCATGTTCGGATCATAAAGCCTCGCCATTCTCCTGTCTATCTAGCATTTCTCTTTTGGGTGTTTTAAGTGTTTTTAATCAATTATTGTACAAACTTCGATTCCAATTAAATTGGGATGTTGTGTTGAAGGTAAAAAGAAACGATACAATCATACATGCCATGGGCCCTGCCACACATCCATAACATTCCAGAAGCTGGATTTGAAGTTTGCACCACTAACAATTCAGATGGTCTTTTCCCTCCAAACCAATTTGAAACGTGGCCTCATCAGCACACTTTTCCACATTGTGTCAGTCCGTCTCAGATGAGAACCATTTTATTAAGTAATTAAGTTCATCCATCCATCCATCCATCCATCCATCCATCCATCCATCCATCATCTCCGGCTTGCTCTGGGGTCAGGTCGCGGGGGCAGCAGCTTTAACAGGGAAGCCCAGACTTCCCTCTCTCCAGCCACTTCAACCAGCTCCAGTTATTAAGTTCATTTAAATTTTAAACAACTGCCCAACTTCATGAGAATTGAGGTTTATGGACGTTCACAATGATACACCAGCTTTTGGATGACTGTGAATATGGAATGTTTATATGTAGTAATGAAACATGGAAGGCAGAGAAAAGAGGATGTTGGTTACCGGATGCTCTGCTTAATGCTGATAAAATTAAGACTTGATTCGAAGAAAGGGAACTAAAAAACTTTTGGGGTTGTGCTTATGTACGGTGATCAGAAAGAGGCTAAATTCAGTCTAGAATAAACATTTCGTATACAACAAGCAGAACTACTATGATGATTAGACGTCTCAACTTAAATAATAATCATTTATTGCTTGTAAGATAAGACATATAAAAGATTACATATTGTGTTAATATTCTTCAAGTTGAAACCATGCTTTCAAAAAAGATGACATTTTACAGAAAATGTTAACAGTACATCTTAATTTATCAACATGATATAGTATTTAAACACCGCCATTGCAGTGTGCACATGCGCAATAGTTTTTTTTTAACATCTAAGCTTTTGTTTTACTTCATAAAAACAGCAAGGATCTCTTTTATATACAGCAAGCCTGGATTAAAAGACAGTCTATAAATTAGGGATGTCCCCGATTCGATCATGTGATCGGAAATCGGGCCGATCGAGCCATTTTTCAGAGGATCGGAATCGGGTGAAAAGAATTCGGATTTTAAAGCAACACTATGTAATTTTTCAGTTTTGGTCGATTTTAGCGACGCTGGTGGACAGAAGTGGTAGTGTTTTGCCTTAAGGAAGACTGTTTTCCATGAGGACCAGCGCACACCCACAGTGTCGTAAAATCATCAGTCAATCAAAAATCAATCTCCCGGTCGCCTGCAGATGGATTAAACAACATATCTGTTTCCAGCAGCTGTGTGGAGGATGAATAGTAATCAGGTAATGAATCCAGTTGGGGCTAAACAATAGCATATGACGGTTAGCAACCTGTGGATAGTGTGGCTAACCCCTCCACACCACCCGAATTCGCTCGAAAACGTATGCATTCGTTTCTGTCTTTATAATGAATGGGCAAAGGAGGAAGTTACGTATGCCGTAAAGCCGTCAGTACATTTGTAGTTTTTATATGTAGCAGGGTTCCTGCCATCCTCCTTAAAGTTAATTAGTGCCGGTGAAAGCAATACAGACCCCAGCAATTTATAAAAGATGTGTTCATTCAACAAGTTGCCAGTCGACATATCAGAAATGTTATGAAAATATTTTATAAAGGTTGAAAAGTTACCTAGTGTTGCTTTAGTTAAAAAACCCATTTATATTTTTCTGCTTCATGCTCGCACATATCAACAGGCTCTCACACTCCCTCCTGCTAAGTAGCGTGACCAAACTGTTTTTCTTGGTCACCAGTGTAGCTGGCGTTTGGTACTTAACGTTAACGATGATTGACAGGTTTGTAGCTCTGATCAGTCCGGAGAAGCCTTGGTAGCTCTACGAGGCACAAACATGTTAATCATTATTAAACTTTTAGCCCAGTCCGAAGTGTGCTGTGCCAACTTATTCATTGTGTAAGTGAGAAAAGGGGGGTTTCAGCAGCGTGGGCGTCAAAGCGTGAGTAAATTTAGTGGATTTAAAAACTGCATTTCATCAAGACATGCATTTTTGTTTACATTATTCACGTTTAAAAATAATTCATGTCATGAAGGAGGGACAGTGGTTAGCATGTCCACCTCACAGTTCTGGGATTGTGAGTGCAATTCTGGCTCTGGCCTTCCTGTGTGGAATTTGCATGTTCTTCTTATGCCTACGTGGGTTTGGTTTGATGTTAAAGGTGATGCAATGAAAAATTAGGGTGCACCTTTATAAAAAAAAAAAAAAAAAAAAAAAAAAGGTTTTTTTTTTTTTTCTAATGTCATCAGGCCTATGCCTATCCCAAACATAGCTGTTCAAGTTATCTGGTGCAAATTCCTCTAGTTTGCGGCTGTGGCGCAGTTGGTAGCTGGAGTTGTCCTTGGAACGAAGGGTCAGCAGTTTGATTCCCGGCTTCGACAGCCAACTGTTGAAGTGCTTTTGGGCAAGGCACTGAACCCTAATTTTCCCCCAATGGGTTGGCAGCGCCTTGCATGGCAGCAGTACTATTGGTGTGTGAATGTGTGAGTGAAAGGGTAAATATGTGCTAATGTAAGGCGCTTTGGGCATGGTAACCATCGAGATAAATGCACTGTATAAGTACTGTCCATTTACAATTTAGTTTTTATATCGCATACCTCCCAAAAATCGCAACGAGTTTTATGTGTATTGACATTTGAAAGAGCAAACATATCCAGGCACGTCACAGGATTTTTTTTGTTGTGTTTTTTATCAATACAGCCAAATTTGAAATCCTTGGTTTAACTTTACATAAACATTATAAACAATGATGGTTGCCCGCATTGTTGTTTTGAGTTGCAATACTTATGCTCTTAACAATAAAACAATGGCGCTGTCTTTACCAAGATATAGTCCCATGTTTTATTTAAAACTCCAAAGTTGAAATATCTTACAGTCGGGGCAAACTATGATGTCATTTATAGACTGAGATAGAGGGAAAATCCCATTGCCTGGTTTTCCCAAATGCTTCCCAGAAGTGGGAGGTAGGATAATTGGAGTTGGTTGAATGTAGGAGTGTACTGAAAAAAGATGAGTACATACAGACTAAAATGATCCACATGTGAATTTTACAAAACAAATGTTTCTCTTATTTAGAAATTAAAACATGTCAACGATTTCCCCTTGTGTTCACGTTAAACGTTTATTTTTCACATTTACAAAATTCTCACATGAATGAATGAATAAAATGTTGTATTATTTATTATGGTATTTTAACTGTTATTTGGCAATTATTATTCTGTATTGTTACTTCTGTAGTAAGTTGTTTACCCAGGCTAAATTGTCTTTCCAGTGATCTGCTATTTGGAAATACACGACTTTACGTAGTGAGAAAGAAAGTGCAGGGGGGCATCCAGCCGGCAAAGCCTATGGCTGCGCATAAGGGTCACCTGCACCTATTGAGGTGTGGGGGGCACCCTCCATTCTATTGGCCAGGTAGCAGAAACAAAGAAAGGTATCAGGGGTTTATGTGGGACGTTCTCTTCTCCTCACCTCACCTAGGGATAATGCAGCTGTTTGATTAGTATTTATTAGAAAACACAACATTTTTGTGTGAATAAAGCCTCCACTGGTTCAATTACGATGAGCGTGTACTTTTTTCAGAAACCCCAACAGGCTCCAGAAAAGTACACAATATTTACACAATCTTAATTTTTTTTTACTTGTGTACCCCCCGTTTCTTTTACCAAGCTCGGTGATTTTATATCTTTGTTAAAACAAAGTACATAGGTTTAGCGTTCAATTTGGAAAGAAATCTTATGGCATAATACGAGACAAGTTATCACAACGAAAAACTATGGACCTGAATACACTCATCTTCTGTACCTCAAGCTTCTGGAGCCTAGCTCAGCTAACAATGAGCTCGAGGCAAGGTACACTGTGAACTGAATGCCAGCTAATTAGTTCTATTTACACTCACTCTAAAATGTACTTGGTGTGAATTTTGGCCTGCTTAGTTGAGTTTCCGTGTGTGTGGAATTCAAAGTTCAAAGGAAATAGGGTTTTTAATATTAAATACTGGTGCACGATAATTATTGGTCCGATAATTATCGGTCCGATAATAGGAATTATGACGTCATCCCGATAAATCCAATAACATTTATAATAGGACCGATAATATGTACTGTTCTGGTTTTACAGTTTACACACTAGTATGGTTAATCAATTGACCATTTGCGGGGCATTGCTCCCACCTGCTGATCAGAATAATTCACTGCATCTATTTTTTGTTACTGTAGTTTGGTTCAATCACTTAAACATTGCGGTGTCTAGCAGTAGCATTGACAGTCGTGAATGCTTTCTGATACGTTTCCGCCTCGGAAATATATGTAAGTATTTTATGTTTACTATAACATATGGATGTGCAATAGACCCTACTCACGTGACGTCACAGCCACGCCCCCGCGCCATGTTGTCCGGATACTAGTCATGTTAATGCATTAGCGCTTCGCAAATTCCTCCTATTATGGCGTGTTTTTCTGCTCATTAACATTAATAATCAAAATGGTGAAGTCGTGTGTGGCGGTCGGTTGGAAAAACAGAGAAGATAGACGGAGAGACTTGAATTTTGACCGTATTCCGAGAGACCCGAACAGGAGACCGAGATTGACTGCTGCAATTCGACGAGAAAACTGGGCTCCAAACGACTACCACAGATTATGTAGTAGTCATTTTATATCTGGTAAGATGCATTTAATATATATTTAGAGGGTTTTTGGGCTGACAACCACAATTAAGATCATTGCTAGGCTAATCGCCGACAACATACACTCAGACGTTGTGAATGAACTACCTGAAAATATATAATTATAAGGGGATAATCAGACAGTTGTCATACAATTAATTTACAATTTCACTATTGAGGTCAAAAGCCAAAAAATAAATTCACCTAGGGACAATCTGGAGTAGTGCTATCGCACTTCATATTTATTACGTATTATATATGTATATAGTGAGAGTGCTATCGCTAAACCATATAAACATTAAAAGCCCTAGCTCCATTGACAAATGATATGAAATACATTAGACTTGACAGTGGATGTTAGCAAGAACAAAAGATTTTGAATTGAAAATTTCGTAACTCACCTTCCGAGCACAAGATTCCTGCCGAATTTTCGTGTACGGGGACCTGTTTCACCCAACCGGCAACGTAGCATTTATAAGCCTCCAAGCTCTTAAAGTTTTTCAAACTTTCGTGAGAATAGGCTGATTTTGTGTGGACAAGATTGTTGTAAATATCAGGATATCAGATGTCAGGCGAAGCCAGCGGGTCGAAAAACATCGATTTAGGCATCAAATACGGATCTGGCAAATGGACAAACTGAAGCTTTTCCACGTAACGCCTTTTATGCAACGGATCCAATGAGTTTACAGCGTCAGATAACACCGGGGCTTCCATGAATTGCTCTATAACTTGCTCGACTAATTGAAAACAATGAGAATAGGTCTGAAAAAGAGGTACAATATGGCGGCCGGCGACAGTGACACGCCCATTTTGTGACGTAGGTGAGTAGGGTCTATATAAGTTTATTTCTGTGGTGAAGGGTCATATGTACAGAACTTCATAAGTTGTTGTAGAAGCCAGCTAATGCTTTAATAGCTCAAGCTAGTGTGCTATGCTATACATATAATAGTTGTGTATATAAGTGTATTGTGCAGTTTGTTGTATATTGAGTATTGAATATGTGTATTTTTCTGTTGTACTTTCACAATATTAAGACGAGTGTCTTCCCATAAAAGCAAGAAAAGACCAAGCCTTGTGGCTTATGGAAGTGCATTCATTCTTAGCTGGCTGTCGGGCTGTCGGGCAGTGCAGAAATGAAACGCACTGTTTTGTTCATGTCATTATGAAAAATCCGTTGAGATCAAAGGCAAATCTATGTTCAATCCACCACTAGTTTTTTTTTTTTTTTTTTTAACATCCAGGTGTTCAAAAACTCAGGTTATACAATTAAAAATTATATATTTATTATCGGTTATCGATATCGGCTTTGAGGAGCAGGAAGTTATCGATATTGGTTTCAAAAAATGGATATCGTGCACCCCTAATATTAAACGTTGATTTTTGACGTTTCTAAAACCTTCCACGCAAAAATAAAAAACACAAAAAAAAAACACAAAAACAAACAGCTGCTGCGCGGTGCTGCGAGCCTGCGGCTCCAGCAAGAAAGTGCTACAAAATCAACTGGGCCTGGCCTCTGCAAGCAGGATTTCCGGTTTCAGTCAAACAGCCAATAGAAGATAGCCTCATTCGCTCTTTGTGTCACGTGGGCGCCAACGAGTGCACGGACACACTGCACGGTTTTGCTAACAAGAAACAAGATGGATACTCCCATATTGGTAATGCAGCTTTACGTTTATATCTGACATCATACCTCTACTCAAGTACAGTAGTATTCGGTTTCTCACTTAGACGTCTAACAATACAAACAATCTAGTGGGTCTACTGGACAGCGTGAGTTTGTTAGCGTGACAATGAGTCGAATGGATTAAATTGTTGGCTCACTAGTTAGCCTCTGGTTCGGGCTAAGTAGGTTGTGCTGATGTGGAAGCAGGGGCGGACTGGTAATCTGTAGCTTCTGGAGGATCACAGAACGGCCGGTGCTCTGGACGGCCGGCGGCCGCCATACATACTACGCTGTTTTTATCCCCTCTCTACTCTGTGATTATCTACAGTTCGCATCGAATCCGACAGGTGGCAGCAATGCACCTGGCTGAAAGACTTGTTGTGGCCCACGAAGGGTTGAGATGGAGAGGGTTACTTGCTAGGTATATTAGCAATTGGCAAACATTTTAGCTGTAAAACAACGTATGCACACGCAGCAGCAATATTAATTCAGAAGAAATATAACAAAATATTAATAAAATGAATTGTTTTACTTTCAAGTTTAGGTAGTTGAATTGATATATATTTTTAATCATTTATACATCGTTTTGTTTTCTGGTTAATACTTTCCAATGAAGGTTACAGGATTTGTCTTGAAATGTTTATTGTATTTTCATTGGAATTTATTATTTGTGTGGCAAGATTAATTATGGCATAAACAATGAAGTCATTTTATAGACACGGGATAGGTGTTATTATACGGTAATCAATTGGATACATAAAACTTGCTTTGAAAAAGAAATTCTTTTATTTGTTTATTCAGGTTGATTATAGAGCTAGGGCAGAAGATGAATCCAACTACAGTTCATCCCTGCAGTACTTTGAGCGCCCCAAGTCAGACAGTCACAGTCTAGACCTGGGGTGTCCAGACTTTTTGCAAAGGGGGTCAGATTTGGTGTGTTAAAAATGTGGGGGGCCGACCTTGGCTGACGTCCTTTAAGTAGAACAATATATTTAAGCAAATTTTAGCAAGCCATTGTGTGTGTCACATTTGCTTTATTATTTTTCTAAAATTAATCATTTCAACAATCTCGCAACCAGCCTTTGTGGCTTACTCTTTCGACTCTCGGGCTCTTGCGAAATACTGCTGCTGTGAAATTAAACTAGCTTCAAGTTGCTCCAGTTTATTGCTATGTATCTTCCCTGTAATCTTGTCATACATGTCAGCCTATCTTGTTTGGTAATATTGCCTCACATTGAATTCTTTAAAAGCAGCGACGGTTTCTTTGCAAATGAGGCAGACACAGTTGTTGCGTATTTTAGAGAAGAAATGGTCCAATTTCCACCTATCCTTGAAGCGTCGGCCATCGCAATCAACTTTCTTTTTTTTTTTGTTGATTGTCGCCATTTTAGAAAATTGGGAGTAAAGGGTCACACGGGGTAATGTTGTGTGGAGTGCCGCAGCCTTATAGCGGGTAAATGAGGAGCAGCATTTAGTGTGTAAGCTACTTCATATGCTGGTAGCAGTGCTGCTGACCAATTTTTTAAGTCCGTGTGTGGGCCAGACGTTATTGATTTTATGACAGAGGCTGGGGGCCGGATGAAATTTGTCCATGGGCCACATCTGGCCCCCGGGCCTGACTTTGGACATGTCTGGTCTAGACACATTTTCCTCATTTTTCTCTCAAAGTGAACGAAATTGATGCATTTTACAATAAAATATTTTTTAAAATTCTCCCGGGCGGGGGGGGGGGGGGGGGGGTCATGCCCCCGGACCCCCCTAGAGGGTCTGTATACAGCGATTCTTGTGGGCTGGGCTGAGTCAAACTCCAGGGCTGCTTTTTAGTCCCAGTCCGCCCCTGTGTGGAAGTGTCAATGTTTAACCGTTTCAAATTAACTTTAACTAATGCAATGAATTACAAATCACTCTACATGTTATTTTAGGGAACAGATTTTTTTCTTGTCAAGCTTTCTTGAGTATCGTGTTTTCTGTTACGGAATGATGGCAATTTTTCGACGTTTAAACGAGCAGCGGTAACAACCAGCTGGTGTTGAAATGTGAATACATTTTTATTGTGTCACTGTGACGATGTGTTATTTAAACAGGAACCATCCTTGTACACCGTGAAAGCAATTCTCATACTGGACAACGATGGAGACAGACTGTATGCTAAAGTATGAGAACTTGTTTGTGTTAAAACTTGACAGTTCATGCCTAGTACCTTAATTACTCCTTAATTATTATTTTTATTTACAGTATTATGACGACACATACCCAACAGTGAAGGAACAGAAGGCATTTGAGAAGAACATATTCAACAAGACACACAGGACAGACAGTAAGAGATACAATACTCTTAGCTGAAGAAAAAAAGTTTCCTACTTTATTATTATCTATTATTTTGAAAATAATATTTTATGTGTGTAACAAGGTGAGATAGCATTACTGGAAGGCCTCACTGTTGTCTACAAAAGCAACATCGACCTCTTCTTTTATGTTATTGGAAGTTCATATGAAAATGAGGTAAGCTCATGTTTCATTTCGATCATAATTATGAATTTATCCAAAACGGATTGGTATGTTTAAGATGTAATCAAATGACATTTCAAACAGGCAATATTTTTTGTAGTAAGGAACCTTTTGTTTTTTGTATTTTTATTATTACCACTTATACTGCATTCTTTGAAAACCGATTGCACATAAATGATACCGGGATACAAAACTTAATCCATATTTGTGAAGCCCTAGTTAGAAATATTCATTTGTACAAACCCCAAATAAAACATACTTGGAGTACTAATATTGTTGTTTAGTAGTGTCCAAACAGCTTCAATTAAAAAAATATTTATTATGATAATGCTGTTGCCTGAATTTACAGTGGTATGAAAAAGTTTGGGCATTACTGAAAATTTTCAAGATTTTATTTTATAAATCATTGGCTGTATGGATCAGCAATTTCAGTTAGATGTGTCATATAGCTGACAAAAATAATATTTTAATATTTCAGAAGTGAAAAACAGTTTATAGGAATTATGGAATGTGTGCAATAATTATTTAAACAAAAGAAGCCAGGTGCATAAATTTGGGCACCCAAACAGACAAATTGCATCAATATTTAGTAGATCCTCATTTTCCCAAAATAACTGCCCCTAAACACTCTCTAGCTTCCTATGAGGGTCTGGAGCTGGACTAAGTTTTTTTTGGACCATTCTTCTTTACAAAATCTATCCAGTCAGGTTTGATGGTTTTCGATAGTGACATTGAGATGAAGTCTCAAGAGGCAATGAACCACTTGAGCCAATTGGTTGGAGAGAGGGTTCATTTCTCAAAGCTTCATGTGTGCACGGTACCACCTACTGGCTAAATATAGAACCACAGTCAGTTGTATCTCAACCTCGTGTACTAATTTTTGGAACTAAAAATTAGTTTGACAAGCTGACTGATGTTGACCTACATACAAAGGTGAAGTAAATCATGCGAAAGGGTATTTAAGGTGGCAAATTGCAAATTGTTCTCCCCTTTGTGTCATCTCTGAATAGTTGAAACATGGGAGGCTCAAAAGAACTGTCAAATGATCTGAAAGAAGATATTTAACAGTCTAGTTTAGAGGAAAGATACAAAAAGTTCTGAGAAATTTCAGCTGTCGGTTTCCACTGCGAGGAACATGGTAAGGAAACGGAAGACCACAGGCACAGTTCAAGTTGAGGTCTGGAGTGGCAGACCAAGTAAAATCTTGGATAACCAGAGACGAAGGATGGCGAGAAGAGTCAAGTTGTACCCACAGACCAGCTCCAAAGACCTATAACATGATCTTGCTGCAGATGGTGTCACTGTGGATCGGTCTATTATTCAGCGTTGTTTGCACAAAGAGATGCTGAATGGGAGAGTAATGCAGAAGAAGCCTTTTCTGCGCACATGCCACAGTTGCTTGAGGTATGCGAAAGCACATTTGGATAAACCGGCCTCAGTTTGGATTAAGGTTCTGTGGACAGATGAAAAAAGAATTGTTATTCAGGCATAACAAGGGTCAGTATGCACGATGTGTGAAGAACGCAGCATTCCAAGATTCCAACACTTGCTACCCACAGTAAAATTCGGTGTTGGTTCCATCATGTTATGGGGCTGTGTGTCCAGCGCAGGCACTGGCAATCTTGTTAAAGTTGAAGGTCGCATGGATTCCAGTCAATAGCAATAGATTCTTGCAAACAATGTTCCAGAGTTAGTTTAAATGTGTAAGTTGCACAGTGGCTGGATATTTCAACAAGGCAATAAACCTAAAGACTGCTAAAGGCATTCATGCAGAGGAACAAGTACAATGTTCTAGAATGGCCATCTCAGTCCCCAGAAAAGAATATTTTTTAAAAATCTGTGGTCTGATTTGAAGTGGGCTGTCCATGCGCGGCAGCCATCAAACCTTAAATGAGCAGGAGATGTTTTGTAAAGAATGGTAAAAAAAATACCTTCAACTCTAATCCAGACCCTCATTAGAAGCTATTGGAAGTGTTTAGAGGCTGTTATTTCTGCAAAAGGAGTCCATACTAAATATTGATCGTTTTTCTGTAGGGGTGCCTAAATCAATGCACCTATTTTTGTTTAAATGCAGTAATTATTATGCACTTTGTTTATCCTATAAACATAACTTCTCAAATATTACTGTGTTCATCTGCTATATGATTCATTCAACAGTTTTTTTTCTTCCAAACAATCAGCGATTCCACTGTAATTACTTGACACACACTTCATGCTCGGAAACTAGTGATGAAACAATGTGCTCCTTGCCTTCGCACAACCCTTTATAAATCATATCACAGGTTTTCAAAAATATTCAGGTCTGGGACTGAGGTGTCCATTCCAGAACTTTGTACATTTTCCTCTAAATTGATGCCTTTGTACATGAACAGTGTTTTTAGGGTCGTTGTCTGGTTGAAGTATCCAGCCTTAGTGCAACTTGAACTGTTGTCACTGATTTTTTTAAACCTTATTTAAAAAAAAAAAAAAAAAAAACTGCTGATACTGACTGGAATCCACACAACTTTCAACTTTAAAAAGATTGCCAGTATTTGCACTGGCAACTTAGACCCACAGCATGATAGAACACCCCGAAATCTTACTGTGGGTAGGATGTATTTGTCTTGGAATGCTGTATTCTTCATCCTTCATGCATGCCACCCCTTATGTCCGAAGAACTCAATTTTAGTTTCATCAGTAGACAGCAGCTTATTCCAAAATGAAGCTGGCTTGCCCAAATGTATTTTAGCATACACTACCTCATGCGACTGTGTGTGTGTGTGTGTGTGTGTGTGGCATGTGCACAGAAAAGGCTTCATCCGCATTACTCTCCCTTTGCGAAGTGCACTAAAAATCTGAATTAAGCACAATAACACTATGTGCGGCAAAGTCATGTTTTAGATCTTTAGAGCTTGTCTGTGGGTTGAGTATGAGTGTTCTTACCATCCTTCGCCTCTGCTTATCTGGGATTTTTCTTGACCTGCTACTCCAGGCCTCTACAACATTTCAGAGTTGTTTTGAGGGTCCTGTGATGGTACTCTTCAGGCGAGATTCAAAGAGTAGAAACGCTTGGCCACCTTAAAGTGCCTGTGACACAAAAAAGCATGTTTATTTCATATGACACGTGTATTTTATGCTCTTAATCCTGAATGAAATTGACCGCTTGAATGTGTGTGGAATCGATCCATATATTTATTCAATTTTTTTGAATCCCGCGCCATGAAAATGAGTGACTTCCGCCTCGGGTCTCGGGTTGAGAAGGGGGATGTGACCTCAGTGGTAGAGATGATCTTCACAATACAGCCCTTACTATAGCATGCAGAAGGACTGCGGATTCAGCTGATTTTGCGGATTATTTTGTTTATTTTTTGCATCACGCAAGTCCAATGTGCTGCAGGCTTTTGTTGCTACACCAGGGAGAGTGGTGTGAGGCTTTCTGCATTTCCAAAAGATCGTGTTCAAAGCGAAGAATGCGCAAAACAAGTCCGACAATCTAGAGACCATTGGACGGATGAAGAAGAGTTTAAAGCCTGAGTTATACTCCCGCATTGCGGTGACGGCGTAGCGACTACGGCGTCATTCGACATTCGATAGTTCTGCGGTGAGGGAACGCGTTGTTCTGTAATTCACCGCCAAGCCACTAGAGGGATGTGGCGTTATGTTTGTACGGTTTCGGGGCATGCTTGTTTACTTCCGCTAGTCGGAGAAAAAAATAAACAATGCAAGATGGCACTCTTGAAAGTAAATATTCTGCTCATCAACACTGAATAAATATTGAACATACAAATGTTGACGGGCAGGCGACGCAGAAGACGGTTTCGAGGCGGTCTGGCCGACTTTTGATGCCGCACAGAGAGTTTTAAAGACTCGGGTGGAGAGAGCTAGCTGTGGCAGCTAGCTTCAAACTGGCTTCGAGCACTGCGTTCAAGGTCTGCAAAGCCCTCCAGCCTGATTTGTTTGCCGTGTCCTACAACCAGCCACTGGGAAGCCATAGCAGATTTCTGGCGTCTAGGGAACTTCCCAAACTGTGTTGGGAGGCTTGCTCATAAAAAGCACCGAGGCACTCTCAATCAGTGATGATGTATTGTGTGTGTGAACTGTCTGTTATTGAAAATTAAAGATCAAAACAACTCTTTTGACACCAAATCTGTGCTTTATTCTTCATATACTTGAGACATATGTACACAGTAAATGATGAAGTGCACAAACCAAAAATACGACATAAAGTGATAAAAAGTTGGCAGTTTTTGGCCGACTGGGTCACCGCTTCGTGTGGCCACTCGATTCCGAACACCCACGTCTTGGTGGTTCTTCCATTTTTTTTTTCCCGATCGCCGACCTTGCCATTTGGCAATCACAATAATAATGTCTTGACGAGACTTGCTCTTCGATGATACTCCCGTCGGCTTGGTGCATTTTTCCGTGTAGAAAATAATGTTTGATTCTATTCTACAATGGCGGTGTTTTCGCGGTAAACCGGAAACAACAGTCTGAGCGGACCAATCACAGTCCGTTTTCGCTACGTCATACGCGTCTACGCGACGCGAAGGTTAGAAAAATTGAGAGGCGCGCGTCAGGCTACGGCGTAGGGTCGTAACTCGATTCTTCCTTGACGGCGTAGGTCTGACGCGGAAGTATAACTCGGCCTTAAGTCATGTGTTTTATGTTATGTCAAATACTGGGATCATGGCAAACGTTTTAAAAAGGAGCTGGTTTGCATTTTGTGGGTGACAATACTTGCCAAAGGTCAATGAGCTTAACAGACCAAGTTTGTGTTCCAAAACTAACGCTAAAATGATTCAAATCAAGAAAGAAGAAGGGTGCCCAAATGTTTGCACCTGGCCTCTTTTGGTGGAAATAATTATTGCACACGTTCCGTAACTCTTGATAAACATTTTTTTTGACATCTCAAATATTACGGTTTGTCTGCTATATGATACTGTATATTTAACCGAAATTGCTGGTCCATAAAACCACTTATACTGTAAAGGAAAGTCTTAAATTATCAAGCGTGCCCAAACATTTTCATACCACAATATTAGTAACTCTCCTCTTGATTTTGCAACTTAATTATTCTTCTTTTGACATAGCAGAGTTGGGGAAAAAAATACACAAACCACAACAAGGACTGACTTGGAAGACAATTTATTATGAGTGTTTTAACTATTGACAGAAGGAAATGTCAGTGGCTCATAATACTTGGGGGGGGGGGGGGACAACAAGGGCTGATAAAACCATCTAATGTAATCTATTATCTCAACAGCTTATGCTTATGGCTGTTCTAAACTGCCTTTTTGACTCCCTCAGTCAGATGTTGCGGTAAGCAATTCACATTTTATTTTAACAATAATATTTACAAAAAATGTTAATTTTTTTCCTGAAATTACAGAAAAAATGTTGAGCGCAGAGCATTGTTGGACAATATGGAGGGGCTTTTCCTCGCCGTAGATGAAATTGTCGATGGAGGGTACGTTAACGGAGAGCATCATCAGGCATTTGCGGCGCCACTGTTGACATTATTGTGGCACTTTCTTTTGCTACCTCCTGCAGGGTGATCCTCGAGAGTGATCCTCAGCAAGTGGTACATCGTGTAGCACTACGAGTAAGCGTCTTCTTCCCGCTTTGGTTTTTGTACACTACGAGGTTGCTCTGATTCTGAAAAATATTCCTTCTTTTAGGGGGATGATGTACCTTTGACAGAACAGACTGTCACCCAGGTTGGTAACGCACAACATGGACGCTTCAAAGTTTGACTTTGTGTCATCGTTATACTATATTAACTATCGTTTAGCTGACAGCACAAAAAAGGGAGATAAGGATAGAGACAAAAACAGAGACTACAAAATAGTTGTCAACTGGACCATAATAAGCATTTAGTTCACATTGAATGCGTGTCTCAATGTTCATCTACTCAGTCTTTCAAATCTGTTCATTCTTGCTGCGCGTGGACAGGTTATACTGTTCGATTAGTTTTTTAAAAAGATTTTTTATTTTTGCATCGTACATGTTTCGAAACTACGATGTTGAAATCTCAGTAAAAATGTGATTTTATTTAAACATGCTAAAAATCTGAAACAATGTGTATATGTAAATGTATAAAAGAAGATAGACAACATGGTCAATGAGTTTGATACCTCAATTTTTTTAACTTGACGTCCATCCCTTTATTCCTTTTTCTAAACAAGTCTTTGGTTATCTTCTCAGGTCCTTCAGTCTGCAAAAGAACAGATCAAGTGGTCACTTCTACGGTAGTCGCCGTGCAGCTTGGTCATGATGGCACTGATCCACAAACACTTATTCCTCTCCTACAATCACAAATCTAGTCAACTGCATTTGTTTTTTTAATTTGGGGGGGGGGGGGGGTCCTCTCTGTACAGCTGTATGATATAAAATAATGGGATCAAAGAAGGTGTACATTCCCTCATTTGGGTTGGACTGCTCTCTTTGTATTTTGTAATTTCGAAAACCAGCATATCCATAATTGCTTATAAACAAAGCTGGTGAAAACATTCCACATCCTGTTTTATCATCCCTTCATCCTAATGTACTGTAATGACATCACTGGTGGCAGAGGTTAATTTTGTATTGCTATCATTCGTCACCACACCATTAGAATAAATGTCTCTTGATGCGGCTGACATTTCACTGTGTTACTGTCGTGAACCAGACTTGTTCTCACGGGGCAGTTTGGCACCGTCAGAGGCCCTCCATTGGGTTTTGTCTTCGGCAGTTTTAGAAAAGCGAGAGCGCCATCTGTCGTCTTTCGCAGTTTTAGAAAAGCGAGAGCGCCATCTGTCGTTGTGTTCGTTCCAGTGCAACAGTATTAGAAGGGTGACGCCTTTCGTGCTGACATGCGCAGCCATTTCCACTATTTTCAACGTGTGCTCATAATATGAATGCAAATGAAGAATAGACTGCACATAAATGAATGTTATTTCGTTATGATTTTTATTTATTTACTTTTTTTTTTTAAGTGTTCACTGATTATATATAGTACCGAAAATTACAGAAATTATGTTTACATTTAATTCTCGTGTGAAGTATGAAGATGATGTTTACTTTTGTGGGCCAAACAAAATGATGTGGCGTGTCGGATCTAGCCATTAAGTTAGACACTATTGGGCAAATCACTACTTTTCAACTCAGAACAACGGAATGAAAATCCCGCGGATGTTTACATGATCGCTGATTCGCTCTTTTCGCTGTCAATCAAAAAGATCCAGCCTCAGACAAATCATCCAATCATCATGCATAAAGGGCCAGCGGAGCCCTTCCTAAAGACGCTGGGCGTCCGATGGGCGGGAAAACCCTAGCCTTAAGCCAGTGCTTCTCAATTATTTTCTGTTGCGCCCCCCAAGGAAGACGTAAATGTTTCGCGCCCCCCCCAAACTCTGCCGCCACTGTAAATAGTATCATTTGTCTATAAAATTACTAATATAAATACGCATCTGCCTAACATTGTGTCCTTTTTTTCCTAATAAAGAAAAAAAGTAACATAGATCAACTTTTAATAAAGTATAACTTTATTAACATTGTTTTGTTTGTAACAGAGAAGACTTGACGCGCATCAATTTGCCTGAATTTAAAAAAAAAAAAAAAAAGTCACTTCCAAACTATAAAAATACACTCAAGGTACATTTTTGACCATTTGATACAGAAAAATAAAATGTAATAAAATCAGTCAATAATAACAAATTCAAATTGATTAGAAACATTCACTCATGAGGACAATATGCCAAAAATTTTGACCAAAAAAAACCTAAACTGAATAGAAGAAGAAAAAAAGTGTCTTTGGACAGAAGGAACGTTTTTATTTTCGCTGCTCACAGTGGTGATAATGTGGCGATTCACCACAGTGCTCACTGGTTTACTGATATAACACTGACAAAGCGGAACGATTGTGGCAATTGACAATATTCGGCACGCTTTCGCTGAAAAACAATCAAGCGGCTTATCAATGAGATTGAGGTCTTTAAGTGGCGTCTTAATTGATTTGGCTTCAGACTCTCCGCTATAATAATTTTTAGACTCAGTAAACAGTGGTCGTTCCTCATTTCCCACTATATTAAAAGGCAAACGGCCCGAAAAAAAGCGCATTCTCAGCGGCCGAGTAGGTGAGGGCGGTCGTCGTGACGATCCTAAGCCGAAAATGGCACTTCTCGGGCGTAGACGTGAGAACCGGAGAAGACAGTGGAAGCTGCGTGAGTGAGTCCGGTTGGAAAACGGCTTTCCTAAACGGCTGCGGCCCACTGCTCCTCATAGGCTACGTTCATACTACAGGTCTTAATGCACGAATCCGATTTTTTCGTGTTTTTCCGACTCGAGTGAGGCATTAACTTGATGGTCTGAACGTGACAAGTCGCATAGAACGGGACCATTTCAAATCCGATCTGGGTCACTTTCGTATGTGGTCTAAATCTGATCTGGGCCACATTTTTCCAGACTGTCGCGGCGGTCTGTACTGTCCAGTCCCGCAAATCGGATTTCATGCAGCAATTACGTCATCAAATAGCGAGAGAGTCGTTACCGTAGCGATGCACCTGTGCGTTATTAGCGCCTAGCTTGCAGTGAACACGGCTTTCGGTGAAGGGCTGGGCTTCACAACAGTCATAAAAAATAAAAATGGGTTGAGGATAAGCCTGAGAATGCTCAGTTTTCTCTGTTACAAGTGAGCAATATTTCAACATTGCTTACACGGCCGAGAGAGAGTCAGGGCAAACTGCCCATATGTGTGTGACGTGCACGGACAGTGCGTGCATGCTATCGATCCATATAAACTTTGAATATAAGCCTAAACGGGGATTATTTATGTCTGTTATTTGTGTCCTCCTTTTGAAAAGCAAAACATGATATCCCTGGAATGACGGATGACGTGTGTCATTTGTTTTGATGCTTCTGCGCATGCGGGTCTTCTTGCTTAGCGCGTGTCGGACTGCGAATTAGTGCGCATGCGTAATACTTGAACGGTCTCAATGGATAAAAGCAGTCTGAACGGGCACGCCAAAAAAACGGATATGACAAAAAATCGGATTCGTGCATTAAGACCTGTAGTATGAACGTAGCCATATTGGTTTTGTGCTGAGTGCTCTTCCTTAGTTCAAAAATACTGCGCGCACTCTGAAAATGAGAGCGTCACTGCCACCCACTGAGTGGATGTGCAAGTACACTTTATTTCTGTGCGGCAAAAAAAAAATAAAATAAATAAAAGCATGTTCCCCGAGGTCACAAGCGCCCCCCCTGGCATCGCTCTGCGCCCCCCCAGGGGGGCGCGCCCCACTATTTGAGAAATACTGCCTTAAGCCAATGACTCGTCTCGTTTCGCTGTAGTGCAACAGTGTACTTTCAACTCTGGAGACTCGGCAAAGTTTGCACTGTATAAAGCACTGAAGGTGCGCGAATGAATGAAAACTTGAAAAGAAAGCCGTGTCGTAACCAGTTACAACATATAAGGAGCTTATTCTGAGCAAAAGTGAAGCGCGTTGTGACGCATACTTAGCAAATGAAATTTATGTACACACAACACTGACAACACTGTGCATTTGATCACTTTTTTTGACACTAGGGGAAGCTGAGCTTCCTTTGCAGTCCTGTGCAGTATTTTTTTTTAACGTCAAAGTATAATACAAATCTACAATGTTGGAAGACTTTACCGAAAAAACATTTTAACACGTTAGACTGCAACAGGTAAGGCCTAATAAATGTAAAAAAAAAAAAAAAATTCTATGACCCTAGAATTACAAAAGCAATAATCACAAATATTAAACAGTGTCAAAGACTAGTGTAAAAAACGAAAAATAGGCAGATTAGACAATAAATACAGAAGTTAATACTTTTTATAGTCTACGATATACAGTATACCAATACAAGTGCTTTTGATTAAGACGTCAAGGGCTGTGCCATATCTGTCCACTAGAGGACACTGATATGTTTACTAAAGATTTAAGATTATTTCTGCTGCTGTCATAATTTCATAAAGAACGAGAAAGACTGGTATGAGGCTGAATTGTCTCATACTGAAAATCTAAGGAAAATACTTTTAATTTCTGCCACTCTGTTTGCAATGTATAACAACAGTTGTACACATTTAGTGACCAGACAATTATCTGTAAACAGCCTATTTGCCTTTTGGCTAGGGTGTGGCGATTATGAAAAAACAAACCGACAATTATTTTGATTTATATCAAAATTATGATTAATAAAAATTTTCCCCATGCATTAAAAAAGTGTCAACCCTTAAATCTCAACTTTTAAGAACAAACATAATACAGTATAGATGAGTTTGCCCTAGTGACAGAGAATACAGAGAATGGATGAAAAAAAAAGATAATATGGGTGTAAAAACTTTTTTTCTCTTAGGGCTGCATCCAGAAAAAATAAAGGGTGCAAGGGCCAACTTGTAATCCTCCCACTTTCATTTGTTAAACAGGATCGAAATCGGGTGAAAAAGATGGAGTTTAATTAAAAAAAAAAAAAAAAAAAAAGTATCAACTCATTGGCAACCATTAATGGTGAAAGACGTCCAATCCAGTTTGACTGGACAGTCTAATTGGATTGGACTACTATGGCAGTGAAACACGATCACTCAATGTCAGCCTTCCTAGTTGAAATGGATTTGCTGTCTATAACTGTCTATGGCAGTGAATGAGTTTAGAGCTACAAGCAACAAAATGATCCAGAGGTTTAAGGATATTATAAAATGCTATATATATTTATATTTAGACTAAGGTGTCATGGTGACTGACTTGTTAGCATGTCCGCTTCGCAGTTCTGAGATAAAAAGTTCTATCCTGGGCTCCCAGCTTCCGGAGTTTGCATGTTCTCCCTGTGCCTGCATGGGTTTTCTCTGGGTACTCCAGTTTCTTCCCACATCCCAAAAAACTCCCATGTGATACATTAACACTGCTCAGACCTTAAGGATGCTCAGATTCCTATTCTCCGTGTATAGACCCCACTCACCAACGTCACACAATGACATGTCGCTGTATCCGGCCACCATATTGTCCGTCATTGTTTATCCGTATTCTCAATGGTTTGAATTTGTCGTGCAATTTATAGTGCAATTCATGGAAGCCCCGGTGCTTTCAGACGCTGTAAACTCATTGGATGCGTTGCATAAAAGGCGTTATGTGGAAAAGCTTCAGTCTATCCGTTCGCCAGATCCATATTTGATGCCTAAATCGATATTTTTCGACCCGCTGTCTTCGCCGTCTCTGCCTGACATCTGCTACCCTGATATCTACAACTATCTTGTCCACAGAAACTCAGCCTATTCTCACGAAACTTTGAAAAACTTTAAGAGCAGCACTCTAAGCAACATTACCCAGTTTGACCCTTTCAATTTTCTAAAATGGCGACAATCAATAAAAAAAAAAGTTGACTGCGATGGCCGACGCTTCAAGGATAGGTGGATATTGGACTATTTCTTCAATACAATACGCAACAATTGTGTCTGCCTCATTTGCAAAGAGACAGTCGCTGTTTTCAAAGAGTTCGATGTGACGCAATATGACCAAACAAGACACACTGACATGTACAACATTACAAGGAAGATACGCAGCGAAAAATTATAGCAACTTGAAGCTAGTTTAATTTCACAGCAGCAGTATTTTGCAAGAGCCAGAGTGTTGAAAAAGAACGCCACAAAGGCGAGATTATTGAAATTATGAATTAAAAAAAAAATAATAAAGCAAATGTGACACACAGAAGGGCTTGCTAAAAATTGTTTAAATATATTGTTCTACGTAAATCAGCCAAGGTAGCCCCCCACATTTTTACCACACCAAATCTGGCCCCCTTTGCAAAAAGTTTGGACACCCCTGTTTAACTGATGATCCGTAGACGAGGCCAGCTTCTATCTCTTGGTACCAGCTAAATATTATTCAAAAAATAATGATGGCGGAAGAAATAAACATCTTGAATTTGAAACTGTATGTTGTCGGCGATTAGCCTCGCAATGATCTTAATTGTGGTTGTCAGCCCCAAACCCTCTAAATATATATTAAATGCATCTTGCCAGGTATAAAATAATTACTACACAGTCTGTGGTGATCGTTTGGTGCCCAGTTTTTCGTCGAATTGCAGCAGTCCATCTCGCTCTCCTCTCTGGGTCTCTCGGAATATGGTAGAACTTCAAGCCTTTCCGTCTATGTTCTCTGTTACTGCAACCAACCGCCACACACGCCTTCACCATTTTGATTATTAATGTTTACGAGCAGAAAAACACGCCATAATAGGAGGAATTTACGTAGCGGTAATGCGTAAACACGACTAGCTGATGGACAATATGGCGCGGAGGTGTGGTTGTGACGTCATGTGAGTGGGGTCTATAAGCAGCTGAACAGGACCAGTGTGAGTGTCCGTCTCCTTGTGTCCTGCGATTGATTGGCAACCGATTTAGGGTGTACAACGCCTACTGCCTATAGTTAGCTTGGATAGGCTCCAGCACCCCAGTGACCCTCATGAGGATAAGTGGCTTGGAAAATGAATGAACGAAATTTACATTATTGAAACAAACTTTGCAGAAAAAGAGAAAATTTCCAGTGACAGCTAAAAAGTCAAGGAAATCACATCCAAGGTAGCTCAGTTTATTACAGTGGATTATTTTTCATTTACGTAAAACACAATTTCATACATTGATGTCAACATGTTGTCAGGTGTTGACCCGTGAGCTAATGGAAAAACTGTTTAAGTGACTAGCTTCCTCTAGTATTAGAGCTGAGAAATGCAACAGAATGTAGGTTGAACTCAAGCTTCTTGTTCGGGCCATATTCAATTTTATTTTCATAATGTGCTGTGGGCCAATAAAAACTAGGCAGCAGGCCAAAGTTGGCCCACGGCCATAGTTTGAACACCTCCATGTTAGCAGGGTAGCGAAAAATAAAAATATTCCTGTTGTCCATAAATGGCAATACAATTCTCAGATTTTGCACCAGATTCACAAAAATCACCAAATGCAGAGATAATAACCTATATTTTCATGATCAATAGCAAAATTAAACATATAACTTTTTGCCCAAAATAGCAACTTATTATTTTTAATTTACTGCAAGTTTTCAATAGATAATAAATCACTCAATTTTCACATCAGAAACTTAATACTTGAGGAAAACATGCAGAATCAATTATAAATAATATATAAATGTGTCAAGTTGAAAAATATCAAAAATAGACCCTTAGTAGACATTTGTAAAACCCAAAAATAAGGAAAGAAGACACTCAGTTTTCTTGGCCAAGGAGAGCAAAAGAGTGACTAGGCAGAGATTACGCTGTCCAGCCACCAAAATTGATCTAAGGAAAAAACCCTCCTTGGTATTTTTATTTAGGGGTTTGTCCTAACACAGAAAGGGTGCCTCCCTGAGGGAGGGGGAAGCAAGCTGGAGACACCCATGTGATTTTGGTTGGATATGTGTGAGCATGTAGGTGGAACTAAGTAAGTACACGTATGTAAGCAAAGGCTCATGTAAACAATGGTCAAAATGACCCAGACACTTCAGTTATGCAACGCTGCGGCCATGGAAGATGTCCTCGGATGGAAAATTGACCTCGAAGGTCTAGACGAAAGTCTAGACGTAAGACGCTGAAGATGTCTTAGAAGGTCTAGTTACGCAATGCTGCGGCCATGAAGCAAGGCAGTTGTCATCCCGACCCTCTTTACTCTTTGTAACACTTAAACATTATACTACACCCTAGTATAGCAAGCAATAATCATTTACTGGTTATATTAATCATTTACTGGTTATATCAATAAGAAAAATTATTATTATGCAATAGTATTATGCATGTATTAGGTATGTATGAGCACAAGCAGACATTCAATCAATCAAGCAAATATTCAATTAACCCTCGATAATTAACTCAACAAAATGGTTAATAAATTGTATATACAATCAACTTATCATACAATAGAATAGAATTAGAATAGAATAGCCCTTTATTGTGTGGAATAAAATTGTGGAGCATTTCCCTTTACTGTGCATTCTCAATGAAAATCTCAAAAGTGACTTGCAAGTATAAAATCTAAATAAACAAATATGAAATGCGTATGAGATAGTTGTATGTTCAGGCAGTGCAAATGATCGAAGTAAATGAGCAGCAGTTTGACAGTTAATGCTTTGAATATTGCAGGTGAGAAAGTATTGAACATAGAGTATTAAATGCAAAAATGAATACTGGACTATGCCTTGTGTTTTCCGGTCAGCTTCCTCGACTTGTACAAGTCTCTGTTCCTCGCCATCTCCTTTCTGCCAGTCTGCGAGTTGGCCTGGACTTTCCTGGCCAGGTAGCCGGCGTAGTTGCCAACTGCAGTGAGGAGCAACTCGTCCGTCGGCAGGTTCAGCTGATCGTCGGCCAGCTCCCCGGCAAGCTCGGCCAAGATCACCTCGTCATCTTTTTCTCCTCTGCCTTGGCACGGTCCAGGCCAGCCTGCACGTCCACGGGGGAGAACCCGACGAGCTTAAGCAGGTGCAGGCGCTGGGCCAGCCTATTGCTGACCATGAAGTTCTTTATGCTGGTCCAATAATTGGTGCCGCACATTTGGCAGCGCTTGCCAAATGACTGCTCCGTTGGGTCAGAGTTGGCCTTCCCCATGCAGACATACTTGACCCCGGGGTCTTGCGGAGGATGATTCCAATTCAGTTCAATTTAGTGAACTACAGTGTGGTTACGTACCTTGCAAATTTCACCAATCTCCTGGAAGAACTGGATGTTGGCCTCCGACTGCTCATCAAAACAGCCTGCCTGGTCCTCAACACCTCCTTCCCCGCCTTATCATTCCAGCACATGTCCTGCCCTGGCCCACGCACGTTCATCACAGAGATCCTCCTCTGGAACATCTCCAGAACGTCAGCCGTGTCCCTGTGTTCCTCCTTGCCCGTGGTTATGGCGAGGAGCCTCAGCCTGGCAACCGTGTAGGGGTTGACCATCGCCATGATGAGCCCGACGCTCTGCTTCTCGATCGAAGATGGCACCAGCACCTTCTGGGTCAACTTGTAGCCTGCCTTGACAGACATGTAGTTCTCCCAGCTGTCCAGCGCCTTCAGGCTTGAGAATCGGGCCGTCGTCATCCTCTCAGGTTCCTACAAAACATGTTTGTTTTAGAAAGATAGGCGTTTTGAGTCATCCTTTTTATAAAGTGAATAATCCTGCACGTTTACTTCAGCCCCAGGACACCTGGGCAGCACCATACGGCCGTTTTTGTGAAAGCTGCTGTAGATGTTCTTCCAAAGGTGCACGGGGTCAAAGTAGATGAAGATCTGCTTGTTGCTGTTGGTGTAGGACCAATGTGTTTCACTGAAAGTTATTACATTGAAATATTACATAAAATAAAGCACATTAAACCTGATGCTGTTTTTTCATATGGACGCAGAAATGTCTAAAATAAAATATAAAGATACAAAATCCAACATGGTCGCCATAGCAAAACCATGAGGTTTTTACATTGAAATTCTTGTGAATAAATGCTTAAATCCCTGAATTCATTATAGATTTGGATATAAAACAGTCTCGATTCTTGGTTAGAAGGAAAATAACGGGCAGTTTCAATTTACTTAAATCTGTCGAATAATGATGCTAGTCTGTTAGCTTTGTTATGATAAGGGGGCTGCCACAATGGCTTTTTCCATTCAAAATTCTTGTGAATAAATGCTTAAATCACTGAATTCCTTATAGATATGGACGTAAAACAGACGGGATTCGTGGGTAAAAGCAAAAACTGGGCAGTTGGCAGTTATTTTACATAAATTTGTAAATTAATGACGCCAATGCTGTGTGGGCTCCCATTGATTTTTTTCAAGATGTTTCAAAATGCATGCAATGTACGAAAAATGTGATAATTACCTTGAATCCTCGAACAAATCACTCCTGAGACAATCCTTGTTGTTAATATGCAGTCCAGATTTCGAACTTTTTGAATGTAATTCTGGCTTTGTGTTCGAAAGCATGTGTGAGAGTCATTCCCAACGACTTATAATAAATGAAGCTGAGTTACACAGCCCCCTACACGCCGGCAGGGCGCAGAAAATACCTAACGTGACCTGTCAATTATCTTGAAGTCTATGCATATGCATAGACCGCTCTTGCTCCGATGACGTCAGCACCAGCACACGCAAATTTGGGCGTGCGCAGTCGCTGCTAGTAAACATTCATAACAGCAAACATGGCGTATTGGTGGCTTAAATTTACTGTTTTTATATTATTTTCAATTGAAAAATATTTTATTTTTGCGTTTTGTGCCTTTTGGAAAAAAGGAAAAAGCGCATGGATGCCATTGCTTCTAGTTTTTCTTATTTTTTTATTTTATTTGACAAGCCATGTCATATAATCATTTAAACTTGTAAAGAACAGCAAATGTACAATAAATAAGAGAGGAAAATTAAATAAACAGGAAAAACCATAAATATAACTGCAAAATAAAACGGGGACAAAAAAATCAAACAGAAAAACGCCATTGCTTCGAGTGGCTGGGTATGTTGTCTTCCGGGCTGAGGAGGTTGTTTTCAAGGAAGTGCATCATTGGCTGTTGCCTTGTAAAAATGCACTGCCCTCTTGGGCCTGGCTTAAATACTACATTGTCTTCACGCGGAATTGTGACATCGTTTGAATGGAGACGGAACCAAGACAGAACCATGTAAATGCAAACATGAATTTTTTTCGTATTCTTGGAGCGTCACCATGTAAACGGCCCCTAAGGGGCCAATTGTTGCTGCCATCTTTGTTCAATGTTTGTTTTGGTCAACAAGGCAATACGCAGATTATGCTGCATGTGGCTGTAAAAGCATCTTTGCTTGATACTGTCAAGCAGAGATGAATCAGGAAAATTTGTAACAATTCGTATTGAATCATACTGTGTGCAAGTAAGAATACAATACATTGAACAAAAACTTTAATCACTTTTTTGAAAAGCCATTTGAAACACGAAAAGCAGCATTATTATTTAACATACTCTAGAATAGGCTTGAATAATATTGGAAAAAAACTTTCATTGTGATTTTGGGGGGGTTTGCGGTATTAAAACAAGAATAATTTTCACCAGATAACTTTAATAGCTCTGATTGGGATAGGCCTGAACGAACTTGGAAAAAAAATACATCGCAATATATATTGCCAAGGCTCCACACTTACTTTTTGCATTGGTTGCACTGATGCGCCTAACTTTATTTCTTATTCAAATTAGAGGTGTGGCCAGTGCACTTGTGTCTCCACCCCTAAAACCGCCACTGCTTCAATTATAATGTTTTCATTTTCATAACAAAATAACATTGACACCAGCACAAAATGTAGGGGCAGCCCACATTTTTCATTGCATCACCTTTAATGCCATACTTTTAGTCACTCTCCATAACATTCTTATAATTCATTCATCTTCTGAACCGCTTATCCCGGGTGTGCTGGAGCCTATCTCATCTAACTCCAGGACGAAGGCTGGGTACACCCTGAACTGGTTGCCAGGCAGTCGCAGGGCACAAATACACACACCAACCATTCACGCACACACTCACAACTACAGACAATTTGGAGTGTTCAATCAGCGTACCATACGCGCTTTTTTTGGGATGTGGCAGGAACCCGGGGAGAACCCACGCACGCCACCCTCATAATGTGAATTAATATTAAACAAGGATAACGTAGATAAATGCCTGTCTTTATTAAATGCTTCATTGAGTGACTCCAAGTTCACTCAAGTTTTGGCGCTCACGCTGCCGAGAACAGCCTCTCACTTACAAAATGAAAGAATTGCCACAGCACACTTCAGACATGGCTAGAGGGCTGTGTAACACACTTATTGACTCTGTAAAGCCCTCTGAGACAACCTTGTTGTGATATAGGGCTATTCAAATAAAATTGAATTGAATTAATGATAATTAACACATTTGTGCCTCTGATTATAGAGCTGCCGATTCTTCTCTGGCGAGATCAAAGTTACAAACCTGTCAATCATCGCTAACTTTATATTCTGAATGGCAGCTGCACTGGTGACCAAGAAAAACTGTTTGGTCGCACTGCTTAGGAGGAGGGAGTGTGAGAGGCTGTGGTGCCGTACAAGCATGAAGCAGAAAAACAAGTTTGCGTGTAAAAAAATTGACATGCTTTGTGCTAAAATGGGATCAAGGGTACTTCAGGGGCCATTAAAATTAGAGGTGGGGAAGTGGCCCTGCGTCCCCTCCCCTAGAACTACCACTGCTAGGGTTGCCACCTTTCAGAAATATGGGACGCCCCCCCCCCCCCCCCCCCCCCCCCGTGGCCAAAGCTGTACAGCCGGGAAAAAAAGGACATCCCCAAAAACTCCTAAAATGCATAGAAATGTATCTATTCATATACTAGTATATTCCGTATTGGTTCAATACAGAACGCAAATTTTAATTCCCAAATACGGATCGTTCCTTATTAGAAGGGACGGGTGGCAAACATAGCCTCTGCCTCAATTATAATGTTTTCATTTCATAATAAAATAACATTGACATTTTTGAGTGATTTCTCAGAGGTAGGCTACTACTTTGGGAGGAGTTGATATACTTACAGTAACTGCTGACTTTGAGCAATACAATGTTATGCAGCCGATGCACTCTCAAGCCTTGATGTATTTGCACCACAGAAATAAGTAGTCAATGAAAGTCTTATCGGCTCTGACCTGTGGGGGCTTATTACCTCTTTGGCTTGCCTGCAGTCTGATTCAGAAGCTTGAATGAGAGCCTCTTTATGAGCAGCAATGAAAGCATGAATGGATGCTATGTTGCTGCTACATGCTAAGTGTTTTACTGAAGGAGCCATACGAGGGGAGACCTAATCATTCTAAATGGACTTCATTATCGCACCAGTTTACTGTTATCACACCAGTTGGGGGGTAGGACGAGGACAGCTCATGTCCCTGTGCATGGAGAAGGCGACATGAAGGTTAGGAGGGACGTAAATGTGATTAGATGAAATTCCAGATCCCACCGACAAGTGCTGGCCGCTTCTTCTGATTCATCTCGATTAGCTTCGCAGCACCGCTGGGAGCTCAGTGACTTGCTTCCATCCGCTAATTACAGTTGCAGCATCGTAAAAAAGCAGCACAGTAATTTAGATTAATTATACAAGAATGGGTAGAACAGTTTGAAACACCGCGGCTTGACACGCTGTACATAACCATGCAGTAAACTTGTCAGAGACCTGTGGGCTAGACCCGACTTGATCGATGCATACAGTCACAGTCCCTCTCTTTCTTTTTGTGTCTGTGTGTGAATGTGAGAGTGCACTGTGCGAATTAGTCAATAAATTATCGTCATCGCTAAGCTTCAAGTCGTTATGTCATAGTCAATGAGCCTCAGCAGCCATTTGACGGTGTGCCTCGTGCAAGAGAAACAACATTGAGCACAACAACAATGACACTATTTGGGATCTAATACGCTAAATGTATTAAAACAAGCACCGTTATATTGCACGTACGGGACGAAGAGTATGACCCTCATGATATTTAATGGTGGGCTGTATTAAAAGTAACTAGGCTATTTTACGCTCAGACATCTCCGTCCAGTAGTAGGTAACATCCACATAAAGATCCTTAAGAAAGAGAAATACTCAAAGGAGGTTAAATAAGTCAAAGTACAGAGGAATATAGTGCAAAAGAGTAGTGTTTTAAAAATTAAAATGAAAAGGTCATTAAAGGTTAGGCTAGAGCACACGCGCTTGAGCATGTGTGCAGGAGGAGGAGGAGAAAGAGGAGGAATGGGCCCGAGGCTTGCATGCAGCAACTCTGCGGCCTGACGTGGTTTATGGCCCCCGCTGGCCTCTCTAGGTCTCTTTATGGATTCCCATAGAACGGAGAATCACGACTACTCCTGGAAAAGCCGGCCAAAAACAACACCTTCACTACTGCACTCTTGCCCGCCTTCGCCATAATTCAGCAAGCTGTTTATGCTCCCGACAAAAAAAAAGGGAGCATTCATTGTAATGACAAAAATGACTGTAAATTTTGATGCTAATGTTTATTTTTTGTTGACGTCAGATAAAACTGTCAGCGTGAGTGTGGTTGGTTTATTGGATGTCGTTACAGGTTGGTGAAAAATAAAATTGTGGGCTTTGTTAAGTTACAGCTTTTTCCCTCCCTCCCCTTTTGGACTGCAATGGCATTGCCTTTGCAAGATCAGTTCTTTTATGATACATGTTAGATTTATGACATGAAAATGTCCAACTCTGATAGGAAAATTAAAGTGGTCCACCAAGGGTGTTGTTAATCCCGGAGATATTCTACGTGATTCTCCACATTTTCCTTTCCCCAACGCAGCCCATTCCAGAATGCATGCTTCTCAAGCGCGGTAATGGATTTGTTCTGTATGCAAAAGTACTCATCGCTTGAGCTGTTTGGATGGAACAGGCCAAATACAAACTTAGAGCCTTGCTTCCCAGCATTGGCAGATCTATATGGTAACCTGGGGCACATCTGGAATGGACCTTGCCCCCTCTGACCCACTAGCCTAAAAGGCTGTAATCCTGACAGTGCTGTGTCATGACAGGTCGGGATTCCTGGGTTACTACTGTTATCAAACAGTTAACACTTTTGGGCCAGTGATGATGCAAAACAGTACTAAAGAAGCACAATCAGTCATTTTCATTGTAGACAGTCAACACAGCACACACACACTGGCGCCCGCGCGCACATGGACAATTGCGGTCATAAAGCTTTACGAGATTTCTCGAGTTCGTTTTTTTGTTTTCCCTTTTGTGTTTAGTCTTGTTTTATGTAGAAAAAAATCCTTTGCGAGCCCTTTGCTGTTTTGACCCAATTGTGCACGAATTTCTGCAGCAGCACCAGCAAAAGAATGTAAAGTGGATCTTATAGTGTGGCATAGCTCAGAGCCCTTTCTTTGCCCCTCCTTCTGTCATCTGCTCACTTTCTCCCCTCCCTCCCTCCCTCCCTATAGATTCCCCAACCACACCACAACACTGTTAACAGAGACGGCCATGACAGATTTACTACCATCGTCTTTCCATTGGCCGCCAGTGTGACAGCTGTGATTTAGAGCCTCCCTCTCATTGGCCAAAAGCTGACAGCTTAATTTATGGGAGCACTGAGATTTGATGCCTCCTGCCTTTGAAGTGAGTTACAGCTCAGTGGCTTATAGGACACAGAAACGGTGTCAGGTTGCAATCGTAAAGTCTTATCCCTGAAGGGAGGTGGTGCTTCAGCATAATAGCTCTGACGTCATAAGGGGGACAAGAGACTATGCGAGAAGGATAGAAAAATACGCACCAGGCTAGCATGAGACCAAGTATCCGCCGATACTGCACCAAACCTCAACCTTGGGTTTTGATCTGAATGATGCGTGCAGAACCATACACACTACTTCAAGACAAATTCTGTATCTGGTGCTCAAATAGCAAGCGGCACGAAACGCAATCATCTGTCTGCCTGATAGGCCATCCTCACAAGACCTTGGAGTAACCTTGACCTGTGGAAATTTCCATGGGTAAATAGCACGGCTGCCCCTGCCCTGTCTATCAACCCTCCGGGTGAATTCACTAAGCGTTTCCCTTGGATATCGCATCCTTCGCTTTGCTATTTCACATTACATGGAAGGTCAGACACTCCAGTGTGCAGCCGCCTTAAAAAAAGATTTTAAAAAAAAGTTCTTTACAAAATAGGGATACAATAGGGGTCCATTTCTGGCCCTCTAGGTACAATCTCTACTAATGTTCTGCATAATAGGCTAAATATCAGACACTGAGGTAACAGCAGTGTTGTTCATAAACTGTGAAGGAATAGCATTATGGTGTAAAACAACCTTTGAGAGAACTATGCAAGTAACAAGACATTGTAGCTCCCTGAAAGGACCTTTTTTTTTTTTTGGTACGGACAGCTATTTTGTGTGTGTGTGAGGGGCGGGGAGATCCATTCTGTGTGCTTGCAATGTTGTCTTAGGGCACTTTCACACCAGCACTATTTGGTCCGTTTTAAACAGATAAGATTTCTTTTTCTCGGATTGTCCACATAGTTTTGTAAATGTGAACACGCATCCGAACTCTAGTTCGGACCAAACGACCGAACTCGTTGTGGGTCTCGGTTCGCTTTAAACGCACCCTGCTTCACTTGTGAATGCAACTGGAGAAGGGTGTGCTTTTGCTACCTTATGTGCAGCTCTAGGCTGTGACGGTACACGCAGGGCATCCATGGAAGCGGAAGTACAGAGTGGACGCTATTCAAAATCAACAATGGAAAAATGACAGACGATTCGCCATGACCAAATGTTGTTGTGCTGTGCTAAGCAGTTGCATTTGATACACAGAATCGGGTATTAATGTGGCGATTGTGTTTTGCATGATGTTGTTGAACGTACCGTGTGAGAGTGACTAGCCGAGACAGGCAAATCCTCTCGGGGCGGCCATTTCGTGAGTCTCGCTCTCCTGGAAGTGGCGACAATTTGACAGTCCAAAAAGTTATGAAAGTAAGAGTGATGCGTGCCTGTGTGATTTTATATACTCCAGTTTGCTCGGCATTGAGTCGGGATGGAGCGACTCCGCCGCTGGCCGAACAGCGACTTGCTAGCCTATGCTACGTTTTTAAAAAAAGAATTTTATTCGAACTTACCTCCATGCAAACTTCTGCTTCACAAAACAGTTAGTTGACAAAAAAAAAATGACACATACAGATGCACAGTTATATTATCATTGTACAATAAAAGACACTAATAAAATAAACTATGCAGTTTAACATGTAAAAATAACGCTATGCTACATTACGTGCAGCATCACAGCACCACACTGTGACACTCCACGCTCGCTCCCCTCCCAAGAGGGAGGTATTTTCCTCTTCTTTTTGTCCAATCAATGAGTGCGCCTTTCGTCCACGTGATGCTACTCTGAAAGTTCGGTTGGCGCAGTGTGAATGCTTAACTTTTTCAACAACTCATCTGCAAGCGTTGCTTCGAGGTAGCTTTCCAACTGGACCCTGGTCCTCTTGATCTAGAGTAAAAGCGCCCTTACAGTTGCCTGGGAATGGGAGTATAGGAATATATGGCGGAAAACACTCAGGTGAGTTGAAGTTCCGCTCTGAGACCCCCAGTTTGGCCAAATTTTAAAATTGTCCTATATGCATGTGTGATACATCATTGGAAAGCTTAAAATCTCAATTTTCTAGGGGAATAAAATTTTTGAACAGGAGGGCATTTAAAAAAAAAAAAACAAACAAATTTACAGCAGAACCCTAACTGGAGGTGAGAGCACGCGAGAGCAGAATTAAAGACGCCATGATTTTAACGAGATATTATCGCGTACTTACCTTGTTTCGATCCAAAAACTCCAGGTAGCATGTATCATCGAGTGTCAAGACACAGATTTGAATGGCCACAGCCGGATTTTTGGGGATTTGATGGGGGAAACATGGTAATGTAACAAGTGTCGCAATGCAGAAATCGCAGACATCAAGGAGTGGTCGAGATGTTCTTTCTCATATATTTACACTTTTAAACGTTTTTTTTTTCTTCCAATTTTTTTTTGTTTCGATCAATTTTATTATCATCTAAAATATTGGGAAAAATGCGACGTTGCCAAAAAAATACAATTAAGCGATAGTTACGAGGTAGATATCCGTGACCTTTTTACAGACACCATTTTTTTCATTGTGACGTGAAAATATGACTCTTTTTGTTTTTTGTGCAACGGGCTAAATAAGGTGTTGACGCTATTCCTCAACAAAGGATTAGGCTTTAGATAAATGTTAATGCCCCAAAATCAGGCAGTAGGTGACAGAAGTGAGTTTGATGAGATCAGCAAGAATCAACAGCCAGAGACTTGAGAAGGTTCCAGCTGCGGCCCACAGTACTTGCTAACCGCGCCCCCTGACCCAGCTTTCAACAAGTAATCAGGTCAAGCTTCGTCATACGCCAACCGCGCTCCCTGCTTTTAACGACCAATCAGATCAAGCGTTCATCATCCTTGCCCCCTGCTTTCAAAGCCCCTAAACCTAACCTTAAACCCTAACCCCTTTTCTGTGTTACGTATATGATGCGGAAGGCACAAAAAACCCTAACGTCTTTTCCACGTCATGGGACGCAGAAGGCACGAAAAAGGGGCGTGGAAGGATGGGCAGATACTGCGGGCCACGAGTTTTTCGGAAATTATTCTTCATTACGGTTGAAGAAGAATGACGTATGTCAAACAAAGTCTGTATGTGGTGGTTATTATATATATATATATATTTTTTTTAAGTACTAGCTCAAGAATATTTTAAAGGGATACACGGATAGAAAGGCTTGTAGTTCTTAAAAGATAAACATTATTATAAGTTAAAATGATTTGATATTGAAACCCCTCTTGATGTTTTTGTTTTTATACAGTTTGTAAAAAATTTTGACATCGCTTGGTGTAGGTCTCATCGTAGAAAATATATATAGAAAATATTTTATCCAGAGAGCTCAATATCCACAAGCTCCATTGTGTAGCAGGTCAAACACGGCACTCTCGTTGCAGTGGCAGCTCAGTAATGCGATTTTGCTGGAGGGCATATCTTAAGAGCAACTGTTATGTCTTATTCTCTGACCCTGACATTTAATCATCCTTTGCTGTGAGAAAACTTTGACAAGTAGTTCAGTTCAATTCAAATTTTTCAGGCATGCGACCCAATAAAGTTTTTTTTTTTTTGCGCACTCAATAAAGCTTCTTCTTGAACAGGTCTCGGAGCTGCTCACACACAACGTCACACAGCCTACTCTTTCTCCGTTTGCGCGCTGCTGTCACTTCTACTCGCCGAGACGCTGACTCATCCGAAGAAAACAACAACAAATACGGCTCATCTTGTTCCTTGAGGTAATGAAATAATGCATTAGCTTGCGCTAAATTTAGTTTTAGATTCATTCTGCACGTTTCAAAGTCGCTCGCTCAATCCATCCAGCCGTTGCTTGCTTCGCATGCCTCCCTGTCCTTAGTTGGCGCCTCCCTAGGAAATTTATTAAAAATGTTCACATTCGGTTCGTCCTTCTTGACATCACAACCGGTCTTGGAATATGTAATCTTTTGTGCTGCTTTCGGTTTTGAAAAAGGACAAGAAATGATAGAAATATGGAGATAGATACATGTTCCATGCAGCGTTTTAATACATATTTATGAGTGCAATAAAACTATAACACTCAAATGACATTATCTCACGTTTTCCTTGGTCGATTGACTTCAAATAAAAACTGGTGTGGACTTCCGCACTTTAGAATGAGCCCAACCAGCGGCACGTGGGTGACATAATTACAGCGTGACGAAGCTTCAAAGACGATATGCGTAAACGCGTCGCTGCCGATACGTTCGGTGTTAAAGGGTTAAAGCTACCACAAGAAACACAATGCTTAAAATTAAGAGAGGGAAACACATGCAAAAAGTATTCTGAGGCAATGAAAAGATAATAAAAGACTCAATAAAAACGTAAATAAGTACTCACCGCTTTTAACCAATGTGCACATGTGTTGGATGTCTCGCCGCGTTGAAGGAACTGGAGTAACCCGGCAGAGTTCATCTAGTGCGTGACAAATTACGTCATCACCCCGAGCTTCCATTGCACGCATGAAACATGGCGCCCTCTGTAGGTCAAAACATGTACTTAAAGATTTTTAAATTGATGGCAATATTTTTTGTGTTTCTAATAACATATTTTAGTAAAAGAGAACAGTTTTGGCTTATTAGACCCCATAAGTCTTTAGGGAACCACAACTGTTTAAAAAGTGCAGAGTGGAAACTAAAACTGTTAAAACGCCTTTAGCACATTGAAGATGTGAGATGAAGTACCGTCCATTTTTTGGGTCGTATTAAAAGTACAGTATTTGATTGACAATTCACAGTTAAGCAAACCTACACAGCTCATGAACGCGGAGACACCTTGATTTCTGTGGTTTTAAAGCATCATTGGAAACACTTGGCGAGTTTCTGTCATTCAAATTTGGCAACTGAGTTAACAACAGTCTTTCTAGTGTGTCAGATTTACAAGACATTTTTATTTTCACTTTATAGGGACTTCAAATAAAAGGCCCATGCAATATATTGAACTGTGTCCACTGTAAGGAGTGTTTTGACCAGTGGCAGATAACTATTTGAGCCAACATAGGAAGAGTTAAATCAAAAATATAGAAAATTGTCCTTGTTGAAAATACTTTGCATTTATCCTGAACTTTCAAGTCCCCTGCAAGTAAACCACCATGTCAGGGCTGGCTCGTTGTTCATCCTAACAGCAGCTCAGCCCAAACCTGTCTAAGGCAGACAAATGAGAAATTGTGGCGTGACACAGAGGTATGTTCATAAAGATCAACACTCCTCTCCAGAACGTGAATTTTGACACAGCTGGCTGAGCGCCGTCATGTCCACCCCTGTTGCGTGGGAATGTTCGTGACATTGTTCCTGCAAGTGAGGCCACTGTTAAAAGTGAATGTGGTATTTCTTTTATTGTCCCAAAGAAAACACATGCGTTAAACTAATTAAAACAAAATGTGAGAAACAGATGGATGACTTCTTTCTTCATGAGAAACATTTTACAACCTTAAAGACAAGAAGCCGTCCCTTGAAGCAATGTACACACATGCTGTACAGAGAATTAGTATCTCATCCATCACCATGGCATCACACGTACAGTACTTCTGAGTGACAAAAGGTCAAGCGATTGTCGATTGCAACACTTGTAAATAAACCCTTCCATGTCATTTGAACAAGGCTTAATGGCTTTAATGATGAATTTAACTATTTTCATGTGGCCTTACTTTGGATGTGTGTCAGTCAAAATAAATTTCTTAAAATACATTTGTTCTTTTCGAGAGCATGTTCTTTCGGCACCTGAAATTTTCCAAATGATTACACTAGTCTGTGTAAGATAAACAATTTGAATAAAGATGTAATACAGTGATCCCTCATTTTGCGCGGTTAATGGGGACCGCCTCGCGAAAATCGAAAATCCGCGAAGTTGAGATGGACCTTTTTTACATTAAAATTAATGAATAAATAAATAAATAAATTGAATAAATATATTCTTAATGTGTGTTCAATGTACTTATTAAGATATAACAGCGTTGGAAAGAGATACATGTGAGACATTTTTTCCCCCGTATAAAAAAAACAAAAACAAAAAACCTAATATGTATATGTATTTTTTTAATCAATGTTTTTTAAGCACTGCAAATGTAATAGTTATGATATAAATGAAATATATACAAAGGAAAACAATGATTTGTACATGTATGCAGTGGGGCAAATAAGTATTTAGTCAACCACCAATTGTGCAAGTTCTCCTACTTGAAAAGATTAGAGAGGCCTGTAATTGTCAACATGGGTAAACCTCAACCATGAGAGACAGAATGTGGGAACCCCCCCCCCCCCCCCCAGAAAATCACATTGTTTGATTTTTAAAGAATTTATTTCCAAATTAGAGTGGAAAATAAGTATTTGGTCACCTACAAACAAGCAAGATTTCTGGCTGTCAAAGAGGTCTAACTTCTTCTAACGAGGTCTAACGAGGCTCCACTCGTTACCTGTATTAATGGCATCTGTTTTAACTCATTATCGGTATAAAAGACACCTGTCCACATCTCAGTCAGTCACACTCCAAACTCCACTATGGCTAAGACCAAAGAGCTGTCGAAGGACACCAGAGACAAAATTGTAGACCTACACCAGTCTAGGAAAACAATAGGTAAAACGCTTGGTATAAAGAAATCAACTGTGGGAGCAATTATTAGAAAATGGAAGACATACAAGACCACTGATAATCTCCCTCAATCTGGGGCTCCATGCAAGATCATACCCAGTGGCGTCAAAATGATAACAAAAACGGTGAGCAAAAATCCCAGAACCACACGGCGCGACCTAGTGAATGACCTACAGAGAGCTGGGACCACAGTAACAAAGGCTACTATCAGTAACACAATGCGCCGCTAGGGACTCAACTCCTGCACTGCCAGACGTGTACGCCTGCTGAAGAAAGTACACGTTCAGGCCCGTGTGCGGTTCGCTAGAGAGCATTTGGATGATCCAGAAGAGGACCGGGAGAATGTGTTATGGTCAGAAAAAAACAAAATAGAACTTTTTGATAGAAACACAGGTTCTCGTGTTTGGAGGACAAAGAATACTGAATTGCACCATACCCAGTGTGAAGCATGGGGGTTAAAACATCATGCTCTAGGGCTGTTTTTCTGCAAAGGGACTAGGACGACTGATCTTTGTAAAGGAAAGAATGAATGGGGCCATGTATCGAGAGATTTTGAGTGAAAATCTCATTCCATCAGCAAGGGCATTGAAGATGAGACGTGGCTGGGTCTTTCAGCATGACAATGATCCCAAACACACAGCCAGGGCATCAAAAGAGTGGCTTCGTAAGAAGCATTTGAAGATCTCAACCCCATAGAAAATCTGTGGAGGGAGTTGAAAGGTCGTGCTGCCCAACGACAGCCCCAAAACATCACTGTTCTAGAGGAGATCTGCATGGAGGAATGGGCCAAAATACCAGCAACAGTGCGTGAAAAGCTTGTGAAGAGTTACAGAAAACGTTTGGCCTCCGTTATTGCCACCAAAGGGTACACAACAAAGTATTGAGATGAACTTTTGGTAATGACCAAATACACATTTTCCACCATGATTTGCAAATAAATTCTTTAAATATCAAACAATGTGATTTTCAGTTTTTCCCCCCCCACATTCTGTCTCTCATGGTTGAGGTTTACCCATGTTGACAATTACAAGGCTCTCAAATATTTTTTAAGTGGGAGAACTTGCACAAATAGTGGTTGACTAAATACTTATTTCCCCCACTGTACATGCATTTACATATCTGAACCTTTTGGAATTTCTCACATGTCTGCATAAAATCACCATCAAATGTGAGTTGATCTTTGTCAAAATCACACAGATGTAAAAACAGTGCCTGCTTTAACTAAAACCACCCAAACATGTATAGGTTTTCATATTTTAATGAGGATAGCATGCAAATAATGACAGAAGGGGGAAAAATAAATAATTTAACCCTCTGCCTAAGGAGACTTAAAGAGCAATTGAAACCAAATTTTCCCAAACAATTTAAGTCAGGTGTGTGCCAAATCACTGCTGAGTGGTTTAAAGCTGCCCTGCCCACTATAAAACACACACCTGGTAAGAATTGTCTTGACGAGAAGCATTGTCTGATGTGCATCATGGCTTGGTCAAAAGAGCTATCAGAAGACCTGCGATCAAGGATTGTTGATTCTGTTGAGTCTGGATGTTCATCAATCGACAGTCAGAGACGTTGTCTACAAATGGAGAGAGTTTGGCACTGTTGCTTCTCTCCCAAGGAGTGGCCGTCTACCAAAGATGACGCCAAGAGTTAAGTGCAGAATACTCAGAGCGGTAAAAAAGAACCCTAGAGTGTCTGCTAAAGACTTACAAAAATCACTGGCACAGTCCAATATCTCTGTACACACATAAACTATATGTAAAACTATGGCAATTCTGTTTTTCAAGGGACGGTTGGCAACTCTAAACGGTGACAATGTCATAAAGAGAAAATGACTGCACTACTGTACTTTTACACATATAAAACATATTTGGCACTGAAATCTGTCTGTTTTTTTTATCATTTCAATTTTTTTCCACCTGAAATTGCATAAGAGAATGAAAAAAAAATTTTCCCCAGCTATTCTGGTTATAACATTATAACCGGAATTGATGAGCATGTCTAGCTTTCAAGTGAATGATAGCCTATATCTTTTCTGTTGAATTTTTCCATATTCTGATGTTCGTATTATTGAAAAAAAAAAATCACAACTGGCAATTGCAGCACACATAACCGTTGTTTTTCCCTTGTCCGTGGAACATATTGTGCTTCCTCTCGTGTGATGTTTTATGCTCCTTGTATTTTGATGTTGAATCGTTTAATGTTGTTTTCTGTAATTTAAAAAAATGCCACTGAGGAACATTCCATTGGTTTGCCTTCCATAAACTTAAGTGGATGATAAAGTGCTTCACAAGACTTCACATCAACAAAATCAGCCTGATGGCAAGGGAAAATGATGTTGGATTAAAGAATGAAGACCCAAAGCATACCGCATCATCTTTAAGGCAGAGCTATGGCACGAGCGTGAGGTGCTGCTAATGGAATGAGCTCACTGGTGTTTATTGATCATGTGATTAATCTGATAAAAGTAAAGAGATGGATTGTGAGGTATATAAATAGCTCCATTACTTCAATTGTCTGCTCTCATCTGAACAAATCCTATTGAACTTGAGCTGTAGTGCTTTACCATGCAAATGAATAAAGACATAAAACATACTGAGAATACCTCGAGACTCTCCCCTACCCCCACTCCCATGCGGAATGGAATAGAATAATCTCCAATGGCCTGATCTGAAGCCAACAGAGCATGTTCTTCACTTAGTGAAGACAAACGGGAAGGCAGCAGGTCACTGTGGCAGCTGTGAATGCCAAGCAAAGCATCGCGATGTTGTAAAAGACATTTGATTATGTCCATGGTCTGAGACATCAAGTTTAAGTTCCAACACTTCTTTTTGTGTGTTTACAGGTGAAGTCACAAACACTTTATCATTATCTCGATATACTTAAACGTAATGTGGCCAAAAGCCTCTACAAGGTCTCTCAGATTGATTAAATGGCAACACTACATAGAGATATGCTCTTCATTGTTCTGTAATTTTTATACCAGTGAATATCTCGTACTATGCCTTTGGGGTATAATGTGGGCCACAATTGAATCACATACATAATTTATCTCTGAATAATAACCCCTTCTATTAGAGAATATTACAATATTTGGTAATCATTAATAAGTAATGCATTCACATTATTTATGCTGAAGGTTTGACATGAAATTATGGAATATCTTTCAGGCTGTTTAAAGTACTGAGGATTAAGTGTGGCAGGTCACTTTCTTTGAATTTTTGCAAAATTGCTTCACATTAAAATGCATGTGAGATCTCGCCGACATGGTGGCATTATTACATTGCATTCAGGGACTCCTGTTGTGGTGAAAAGAACTGTTGTGTTGTAATGGAATTTTGTGTGATCGCGGGGATTTTAGAGGATGTGTTCACTTGGGTGCGAAGGGAATTTAGGGGTAACCCACAAAGGGAAATTTTGATCAGAAACGGCAGCAGCAGAAGAGCTTAAATATCATCGCTAATGAACATTGTGAGGAGAGCCGTCAAATGCTTGATGGATGCTTATGCCAAGCACGCAATCTATGATTAATCGAAGCTCACCACGATGAAAAGGTTGTTCCCCACCTAGGGCGAGGGAGATAGTCACAGCCATGACTGGGATGCTTTCCGCGTATTTGTGATCCATTTCATGGGAGGCAATTCAAATATTTCTGGTGCTGAGGCAGACACACACAATCTGAGGCCCGCTGTCTCCACTCAGCTGAGATTTACTCACGGGTGGAATTTCTCTTTGAAGGGCCCATTTTTTACATCTCTGACAGGGGAGGTGAGCAGGTAGAGCTGGCTATCAGTCTCCCCCAGTCTGCACACTGGGCAGTACTCGTTCATTTTACCTCCAGAGCGACTCCATGATCGCCCTGTCTCACTGAGATGATTTCAAACCTGGATGATTTCTGCACTTTGTGTATGAAGATGGAGTGTTATAACCCCCTTTCAGATCTCCTCCCCATCTTCCTCACTTAAAGAGGTCCATTGTTAAGTGCCGAGGGCCTGTGGGTGCTGTAAATCAGATGGTCCAGGGAGGGAATGTCTCCCGTGAGGGGAGAGAGCACATTCCCGGCAGCCTTTGGGCTGATCTCATGCAGCCAAACCTAATGCTTTAATTAAAGAACTGGTCAATAACGCTAAGGGCTATGAGATGCACCACCGAGACTAAAATCCAACACAGACGGAGTGACAATCTTTCGCTTTGAGGATTCATAGTGTGACTGTTATGTAGTATATTTAGCCATTTGAGTCTTCCTGACCCCTATTGCTTGGAATGTTCCAAAAATGGACTCTTTGGAAATATTTAGCACAATGTCTGCTTTCATAATGTCAATGGAGACCCTTCCAACCTCACAAAAACCTAAAAGACACTTCCCTCTTGTGGTACAAATTGGTATTGCTTCACAAGGTTAAAATCTAAGGGTTAATATAACCTTTCCTTTTATATGTGGCACGTAGACAAACAGTTCAAACTCACATTTAAAGTCGCTAGGTGGAACCTGGACCGTCAATGAAAATTTCAAAATTATTGCACTGTACTAGTAGATATTTTGACATTGAATATATCAAAACTTTAAAAAAGTAAAAATCAGTATGCTAAAAATTCAATACAGCATGCACTGATTAAATATGAATTCATAGTTTTATTGAGACTTGGGGCCCTAAAACTCCATGCATAATGCAGTATAATCAACTATAAAATGTACATCATTTCACCCTTAAAAATGACTATTAAAAAGTGGGGTTGATACATTGATATAAAAGCAGACAAATGAAAAGACGACCCAAAAAATCATTCATGTTTTAGAGGATAATTATTGGTTGCTTTGCAATTCTATTACCAAATCAAAGGGTGATCCTCCTCCAAATCACACCATTAGCCAACACTTTATACCTTTGTAAATATTTGAAAAATTTTGGAATGTATAGGTCCCACACGGATTTCTACAGCTAATACAGTTTAAATATATATTACCTTAATAAGTAGTGGGCAATGTCATTGATAGGCTCCCCAACTAGTTTCCTGTAGTCTAAATATATCAACAGAACTACATGTCTAATAGAAAAAGAAAAGCACCCAGTTTAGACACAAAAAAAAAAAAAAAAAAAAAAATCACGTTCTACAACTTAATGAACTGCTTCAGTTCAGTGTTTAAAGGGCATAGGACAAAGTTGGATATTGACATCCCCCCACCCCCAAAAAAAGGGACAATAAAAAAACACTTCCACATCATCTTCACTGAAGATGCTAAACTGTTAGAGATTACAGATGAAAGGACATGGCACAGTGTCTTCACATTCAATCAGATTTGAGATGGAGGTGAGGGTTTCCTTGCCTCGGACTAAAACTACAACCCAACAACTCAACTTGAACAGTTGTTCTGGCACCTTCCTCCAAAATGTCTGAAAAGGTGGGACAACTGACAAGTTTGACCACCGACTCACAAACATGACTAACACACAGGAGGTCAAAGGAGCTTCCTCAAGGCAGTTACAAAGATAGAAAAGAAAAAAAGCAGGTTAAAATATTAACCAAGCAGTGGACTAAATGCATACTTGGATTTGTTTATAAACCTTTTAGTTTTGCCATTTAAATTGTTTTCTTTAATGTACTGTGAGCTGATTGTAACAGTTCACTTTAATTTATACAGATTGAAATGTACATTGCTTTTCAATTGAAACACAAAACTTACAGTATTACATGGGTTCTTAATTCCTAATACAAACTAAGGGATTCTTGTGACAAATTGTGTCAGTTTTGAGTCTTGACCGATCCAAACTTCCAAAGGTAGAAGCAGGACTGTATTTCTGGGCTCAGCAGGACAATCAAATCAGTGCTGTCCAACACAGTAGCCAATACTGTCAAAAACACCTTAAGTGTATCGCATGGTAGCAGCTCTCTTAAGAGTCTCCAGTAGGCTATGATAAAATGTGAGTGCATATCATTCACTTACTGCCTTTGCAATGTGAAGAGAGAGCCTTGAGAGAGACAAATTCTATTTCCCGTGATGAAGACAATAAAAAGGTACAAAAATTTATGATCCAACTAACTTCAGTCTGGTTGTGTTGCCTAGTTGTGTAATCTAAATTGTGTTTGGCTGTCAGCGTTGTTGCCAATCAATTATACTGAGTCACCAACTGTCCATTAGGTCTTTGTAGAGAACAAGAGGTTAGGGGTCAGACGGTCAGGCGGCTGTTGGAAGACTGTAAGGGACTCCAGGAAGCAGTGTGGCCGGAGGTGCCCTGTGAGTACGCAGATGATCGACTATCGCAACACTGGTTGTCGTCTTTGCTGATCCCGGCGGTACACAGGCGCCGGTGCCTCAGCAGCCTGTCTGTCCGTGAGAAGGTCTATAGGGCCGAGTAGAAAAAGATGGTAGTTTAATCGTGGTTGTGCTACTTCTAAACCCAAATCCACAAGAAGAGTTACAGTTGAATGAGGTCCCATAAGAACTGTTCCAATTAAATAAATATCATGACATTGAGATGGCACTCTGGTTGGCACCCTATACACTTATGGATTTTAAATGACCTCACTTAACTTTTTTAATACGTCTACAGTGTGGTGAAAAAGGTATTTGCCTCTTTCCTGATTTCTCTATTTTTTGCATATTTATCACACACAAAGGTTTCAGTTCCTCAAACCAATTTCAATATCACACACACAGAGACAACCCAAGGCAATACAAAATGCAGTCTAGCTTAGCCACTCCGGAACCCTGAAATTAATAAATAACTAACAAACTGCACAGAATTTGTTGAATTCAACTCCACCGACAAACTTAACCCCCCTAACTTGAACATTAAGCCTAAAGTAAAAAATTCTGAACTTCCGCTTTAACCTTTTGCAAAGGGGGCCAGATTTGGTGTGGAAAAATGTGGGGGGCCGACCTTGGCTGACGTCCTTTACACAGAATATATTTAAGCAAATTTTAGCAAGCCATTCTGTGTGTCACATTTGATTTATTTATTTTTTAACTAATAATTTTAACAATCTCGCAACTAGCCTTTGTGGTGTTCTCTTTCGACTCTCGGGCTCTTGCAAAATACTGCTGCTGTGAAATTAAACTAGCTTCAAGTTCCTTCAATTTCTCGCTGCGTATCTTCCCTGTTATGTTGTCGTACATGCCAGCGTGCCTTGTTTGGTAATATCGCCTCACATTGAACTCTTTAAAAACAGCGACTGTCTCTTTGCAAATGAGGCAGACACAGTTGTTACGTATTTTAGTGAAGAAATAGTCCAATTTCCACCTATCCTAGAAGCGTCGGCCATCGCAGTCAACGTTCTTTTTCTAGTTGATTGTCGCCATTTTAGAAAATCTGAAATAAAGGGTCACACGGGGTAATGTTGCTTAGAGTGCTGCTGACTTTTAGTGGGTAAATGAGGAGCAGCATTTAGTGTGTAAGCTACTTCATATGCTGGTAGCAGTACTGCTAACCAATTTATTAAGTCTGTGTGCGGGCCAGACGTTATTGATTTTATGACAGAGGCTGGGGGCCAGATGAAATCTCTCCACGGGCCGCATTTGGCCCCCCGGCCGGACTTTGGACATGTCTGCCTTAGACTTACTCACTGACCCACTGGGATTCAATGAATAGAGGTTAAGAACCGTAGTCTTACACATTATATCAAATATGGCAAGAACTTTCTCCAACTAAGCAGGGCAAGACTTAAGTCATTGTCACCAGTCCTGAGGCCCAGAGAAAGACATTTTAAAGAAAGCCTTCACCACTAACACCGGTTTCTGACATATGAGTCATCATTCAGATGAGTATTTGTCTTGGCTTGCAAGCACTTTATGGTGGCAGTGAATTCAACTCATTTCACAAGGAGCAGTTTGGCAGATAAAGAATCATTTTCAAAACAGGGGTGTCGGGCTGTTTGTTGCCCAACAATTCATGTAAGTTCTCGCATTGGCTCTCATTAGACAGTGCAGGGGTATTTAAGGTGGTCAGTGAGTCTGACTAACCTGATTGCAGCGGTCGCACTGGTACGGCTTCTCGCCACTGTGCACCCTCTTGTGTCGGTCCAGGTGGTAACGCTGAATGAAGCGCATGTCGCAGCTGTCACAGGCATAAGGTTTTTCCCCTGTGGACGTAAACAAGGTGTACATACACATTTCTCAGAACTGACTGCACATAAAAATTAAAAAAAAAAAAAAAAAAATGATGCCACCTTTTTGCTCAAGGCATTTTCAAAGAGGAAAGACTTGAGATTAAATAATTATCTTTAAAAAATGCATGTTGCTCCTCACCCGTGTGTGTCAGTATGTGCCGCTTGAGGTGATAGCTGCTCCGAAAAGCACCATAACAGTGGTCACAGATGAAGTTCTTCTGGACTTTCAGAACACTGTCGTCATCCATGTCGAGTTGCTGCAATAAAGGCTACCATGGATGACACAATGACTATCTTTCACACAACCTCAGTCAATGCAGTCATGAATTATTAATATTGTGCAGTCATGTCTAAAGTTCAGAGGGTCAAACATACCCGCACCTCTTCCTTAACTTTAACCGATTTTTTGTGCTTTTTCTTGACGTGCATACTCTGGCTGGTATGCATGTTTTTCCCATCCAATATTCTCGAAGTGTGGTAATCTCCATCCTTTTGGATCAGCTTGAGAGAAAATGAAAACACAAATTAAACCAGGGTTCTTGCACAATTTTAAAAGTCAAATTTAATGCTTTTAAAGACATTTTTAAGACCTTAGAGATACAATTTAAGACCAAAACATATTACAACAATTTCTCATGAGGACATTTTTTTTTTTTACTGTGCACAGAGTTCCTGCCATAGACCAGTGGTGTTTTTCTCCTCTCATGTGCGACTCGACAGATTTGACCCCCACTGTGCCTAACGAAAAATTCTTTTGCAAACTTTGCACCGGGCACTTTTGTTATTTTTACCAGGTGCTAACCACCCCTTAAATAACCTATCTTCCATCCATTTTTGATTAAATTGACACTTCGCCATCTCTGCATATTTCCGCCCACCTTTACAACCTCGACTAACCAGGAAATCCCGTTATAACGACAACTCAAGTCGCTGATGTACGCTGCGGTCGCAGACAACGTACCATAAAACATATACTGTATTAATCCCCCACTCTCGTATTTAGTGCACGGCCATTGATAAAACAAATACTAGGGGTGTCAAACGATTAAAATTTTTAATCGAGTTAATTACGGCTTAAAAATTAATTAATCGTAATTAATCGCAATTAATCGCAATTCAGACCTTCTATAAAATATGCCATATTTTTCTGTAAATTATTGTTGGAATGGAAAGATAAGACACAAGATGGATACATCCATTCAACATACGGCACATAAGTACTGTATTTCTTTATTAAATACTTTATTTATGAATAATTTTTTTTATAATAAATTCTTTATTAATACAATAAATCAACAAGATGGCATTACCATTATTAACATTCTGTTAAAGCGATCCATGGATAGAAAGACTTGTAGTTCTTAAAAGACTGAAGCCTATAAAATCAGTCGCACCCAAGCGCCAGCAGAGGGCGCCAATACTCCGAAAAACCCAAGTACACATTTCACACTGCTGTCATTTTAATCTGAACGGGCCATGTGCGTTAATTGCGTCAAATATTTTAACGTGATTAATTAAAAAAATTAATTACCGTCCGTTAACGCGATAATTTTGACAGCCCTAACAAATACACCAAGTTAGAAGTTTTACAGTGGACTAAAGTTGTTTCCCTGGCATTAAACGCAGCATCTGGAAATTTAATACCTACTGCAATTTTCCATTAAATTTAAGACAGTTTAAGACCTTACAATTTTAAGTTTGACATTTTAAGGTAACAATTTTAAGACATTTTAAGGTAAAAAATATGAAAAGAATTTGCCTTATTTTGTTCTTTACATCTTGAAAATAATTTTCATTTGTGATATTTATGACAACTTTAAGGAAAATTAAAATGTAGGGACATTTCCTGGTAACTCCTACTGTAGTATACTTTTACTTTTAACCTCAAAACATTGTACAGCAGTGCCCTGCCTTTGCCTTATGAGTATAACATGATGCAAGCTGTTGCTTAGCCATAGTTTATCCATTGTGTCCCCTTTAGTAGGGATGTCCAGATCCGACGTGATCAGAACAAAAAAATATTGATGTTTCTCTGCTTCATGCTTGTACAGCTTCTCACTCTGCCACCTACTGCTTTTTTGGTCAGCAGTGCAATGGAGTTTGCTAATTAAAGTTAATGATGATTGACAGGTTTGTAGCTTTGATCTTGCCAGAGAAGCTGGCAGCTCCAGTACTGGTAGCTCTACGATCAAAGGCGCAGATGTGTCAATCATCATTTAGCTTGTTACACACTAGCAGTAGTGTGCTGTGGTAACTCACTGTGTAAGTGAGAGGCTGTTCTCAGCAGCTTGAGCGGATTTGAGTGGACTCACTCAATGAAGCATTTGATAAAGACAAGCATTTTTCTACGTTATTCTGGTTTTAAAATTATTCACATTATGAAGGCAGTACAGTGGGACAGTAACATGTTTAAGACTTTTATTCAAAGAAGAAAAAAAAAAAACCTAAACTTTTTTTTCTCAGTATTGGATTGGGACTCGGTATTGGCAGATTTTCAAAATTAAGTGACTTGGTCTCGGGTGCAAAAATCGATTGGGACATCCCCATCCTTTAGTATTATATTTGAGACCACTTTTGACCAAATTGTCTGCTTCGGGGTGGAATGGCTTACAACTGTTATGTTGTTGTACTTGGGTTTTTTTTTCTCTAATAAAATAAAATCATGCTTGCAGAATAGGGTTTAACTTACCAGTGGTGGACAGCTCCCCGTAGACATATGGCCCGTGTGGCTGTTGCCTTGTGCATGGTGACTTTGGTTTCCATGGTGGCTATGATGCGAGTGGCTTTGGTGGCTTTCTGAAGTTGACCGGTGCCCGTGACCCAGTGATGACATCTTCTTTTGACCTTGAATATTGTTGGCCTGCATCAGGGCCATGCTGGAAAGCACTGCCTCGCAGCCCAGCAAACCGGCCTAACAAGATAGATAGTAACATCAGAGCATGTTGTGGAACGCCTTTTAGGGAAAGTGGATGAGTGGAAAAATGAGGTGCGCGATGGAAATAAACGTGACAATGAAAGGCCTCTCAGGTTGGCGATACAACTTGAAATGATTTTGATTCTGCAAATGAAGAGACTTCCACTGACCCATTTCATATGGTCTCGAACAGAGTTGTTTGAATGGTGTGTCATCGCCGTGCTTTTGAATTTGTGTGTGTTTGGGGGGGAACAGAGCTGACCTCAGTCAGGGTGAGGGCTAACAGAGGAGACCACACCCACCAAAATCATGGAGGCCAAAGCCTGAAAGTAGAGGCATGACAACATAAAGCTATACGTGCTTCAGTCAGGAGCATTCTGCTTTCATTTGAGAATGTTCATCAAATCAGCACGCACAACAGGGATGGGAATAAAAGTGCAGGTTATCAGGCAAAAAAAAACCCCTAATGCTTTGATGCACACAGTTTCCTTGAGGGAGGCGGCTCAACAGAAAACACAACAGCCAAGTAACACAAATACAATGAGACATTGCAGAGAATTTCTTTCACATACAAACTAGTGATATGTTAATAATGAAAACAATTCTTTATGAAAAATATGGCAGTTTCATGGTGAGAGTCAAAGAAAGAAAAATTCAGATAACAAATCACAAGTCTGTTAGGTAATACTAAATGTATGATTTTTGAGAAGTGTTCTGAGTACAATTCACTACCACCTCTGCAGGGGAGAGGACCTCTTCTTGACTTTAACTGTCCAGGTGTATGGCTAAAACTATCAAGGATATACGTATGATTCCAAAAGCCATAGCAAGATACTTATAGCATTTTAAACGCTTACAGACAATACATCTACACAGTTTCTTTTTGCCTTGTGAGCTACTTTACAAATGACAAACCCAAAATTATTTACCAGTATGTAAATATTAAAATCTTCTTAGACCACACCATTTGCAATACGGTACTGTAAATCACCATGTATTGAATACAGACACAATATACGGTTTCCTTTATATACACAAAATAAACTGTATTTTGGTACACGGACTACTATGGCACACAAAAACTGAGAATATTTTTGGTCATTACTTTCTCTGACAACTTGGGGAAGAATGGAAATTCCCTCAGAACTAGGCCTTTACTTAAAAAAAAAAAAGTTTTTGTGTGCTGTATTCCAAGGTAGGTCGGTGATAGACTGAAGGCGTTCTGACACTAACTGGTTTACCTGTATGGCAATCAAAAGAATACTCTAATAGCAAGAAAGGACTAAGAGACCCCACCCTCACTTCCCCAAACAAGAACGTGATTGACTGAGACCATCTTTGAGATTTATCAGCCGATCCAGCAATCGACGTATTGGGCACCTCTGTTGTAGACAGTAGGGGTCCACAGTACAGCCATCCCCATTCTCTAATCTAATTGTGTTTAAAGATAAAGTACAGTTTTTTTTCACCGCTGTCAAAATTATCGCGTTAACGGGCGGTAAGTAATTTTTTAAATTAATCACGTTAAAATATTTGACGCAATTAACTAGAGCTGCAACGATTAATCGATTAACTCGAGTATTCGATTAGAAAAAAATATTCGAATTAAATTTTGCTGATTCGAGTATTTGTCTAATTAAAGTGACATTGTAATAGTTTATTTTGAAAGTGCTTGCATTTAGTTTTATTGATTAGGGTGGATACACTGCCTTCTATTCGGCCTCAATTCACATGGCTGAATCCAGGGGCTCCCTGTTAAGACCAACATAGCAAAATTTTGTTTGAGGATATTTTTTTTTCTAATGCATTCGTAATTTATTTTATAGGTATATTTAGCCTATTTTTGTGGGAATATGTGTCTGAACCATTTGTTAAGCGCTTTGTGAAAAAGTTTTAGCATTTTATAGCATTTGAACTAGCGGACTTTTGCGATGTAAGTTAGCCAATTGTTCTTTTGTTGTACATAGATCCTCATTTATTTATCTTTATATACCGTTTGAGGCTCAGCTCAGTTAATTTAATTTTTCATGTTCCTTATCCGATTATTCGAACTAATTGTTTATCGATTAATCGACTACTAAAATAATCGATAGCTGCAGCCTTACAATTAACGCACATGCACCGCTCAAACAGATTGAAATGACAGTACAGTGTCGTGTGCACTTGTTACTTGTGTTTTTGTTTTGTCGCCCTCTGCTGGCGCTTGGGTGTGACTGATTTGATGGTTTTCAGCACCATGAGAATTGGTGGTGCTGAACAATGGCGAGCTACTAGTTTATTTTTTGTTTGAAAATTTTACAAATTTTATTAAAACGAAAACATTGAGGGGTTTTAATACAGAACTTCTATAACTTGTACTAACATTTATCTTTTCAGAAATACAGGTCTTTCTATCCATGGATCGCTTTAACAGAATGTTAATAATGTTAATGCCATCTTGTTGATTTATTGTTATAAAAAACAAATGCAGCTCTTTATGTACAGTATGTTGAATGTATATATCCGCCTTGTGTCTTATCTTTCCATTCCAACAATAATTTACAGAAAAATATAATTACGATTAATTAATTTTTAAGCTGTGATTAACTCGATAAAAAATTTTAATCGTTTGACAGCCCTAATTTTTTTGTGTTAATTTCAAATACGTTTCTAGTCCATGCAGTCTTGCTGAGTAGAGAGCCCTTAACTGAGACTACCTCAAAAAGCCCTTTTGCTTCCCTTCAACATAGAGTGTTCGTGTCAAACACTCTTGGCAAACACACGCCTGTACATCTCCATGTGGGTTCATGTGGCAGCAGCGCTGTTTCACTGAGCCTTCACCTAGTCTCCGCTTGGTAAGAAACACTTTTCTAACCCACTTAAGAATTGCTGACAGTAAACAATCACATTTGCCATTTTTACATTTCTGGTGCTGATCTGATGGGCCAAACGCTCGTTGCTTTATGTTTGTGCTCGTACAAACATTCGCGCCATGCAGCTTAACACAGGTTGCAGTTACGCTTTAGGTTGGAGGTGGCAGTCGCGAGTAAAAAAGTGGCATCTAAAGTCTTTGCGAGTAAAAAAGTGGCATCTAAGTCCGTCACTAAATCTGCTTATTACCACCTAAAAAATATAGCCAGAACTAAGGGGCGTCTGACTAAATAAGACATGGAAAAACTTGTGCATGCATTCATTTTCAGTAGATTGGACTACTGGAACAGTATATTTACAGGTCTTGATAAAAATCAGTCAGGAAGCTGCAGCTAGTACAGAATGCTGCTGCCATAGTCCTTACAAATACAAGGAAACAGAACCACATTACGCCGGTTTTGAAATCGTTACACTGGCTTCCAGTGAGTCAAAGGATAGACTACAAAATACTCCTGCTTGTCTACAAAACACTTAATGGCCTTGGACCAAAATACATGCTTGATTTGACGGATCCCGATGAAGCATCTAGACCCCTAAGGTTGTCTGGAACCAGTCTCCTGTATGTTTCAAGAACAAGAACCAAGCAGGGTGAGGCAGCATTTAGTTATTATGCTCCTCACCTCTGGGACAAGTTACCCGAAGGTCTCAAGTGTGCTCAAACTATTAGCTCATCTAAATCAGGGCTAAAAACGCTTTTGCTAATCACAGCATATCCATAACTGTCTATATATTTCACATTTCAAGCTATTTGCTTTTTATTCACATATGCATGACTTTATTTTCATCATTTTCTACTCAGATAGTCTTTGTTTCAAGTTTTTTTTATTTAATGTGATTTTTATGAATCATTTAATCTCTGCTCGTGGATTTTCATGTTATGTGTTGCATTAAAGTTTTGATAGTAATACCATTAATAATATTATTATTAGCAAATTTGTTCATGGGAATTCTTTAGCCATTAGTCATTTTAATTTGTGTGGTTGCTGTGGTCACTGTGCCAGGTTATTGTTTTTATTGTTACATATCTCCAAACTTATCAGAGTCTAAAGTTTAATTACGGTAGTTTAAAATAGGAGAAATGTTTGATTTAAACGAATTACGGTAAGAACATGTGGTTATTGAACTAAATACGTGTAAAAAGGCGAAAATAAAATCACGCTTGTCAATTGTGTCGCGTTTTAACACTACTTAGCTGTGCATCGAATTCATCCGAAAATGAATGATTGTAGTCCCGTAGCTGACGATGGTTGATTAGCCAGAAGATGACGCTCTCCGCTAATTCAGCTCATTTGTGGGTAAAACTCAGAAATGTAACAATTCATACTCTCCTTTTGAGATTCATGCCACAATCATGCCCAGTTAAAGCCGTGTAAATCATGAATTACTCCATATCGTAAACCGGGCATACTTAAGCCTATATTATACAGTATTATAAACAAATGATAAGACACTAAATAGCAGATCCAGTTACTCATCCATCCATTTTTGTTTGCCGATTTTCTGGTATTTGGAATGTTTTTTTCTTCCTACCAAAGCAAACGTGACACACTTCCAACTGCACAAGTTTGCTAGCTAGCAACTTACCCGAAAACAGGTTGGCGTTTATAAACACTCGAGCGTAACTACCAAAACACTTTCATCAGTTGTGATTTTAGAGGCAAATATTTTTTAACGAATGACGCCAAAGGACGGAATCCGAGCTGAATGAAACCGTAAATGCTGGTTAGCTGTTAGCCTAGTTGTTCGGATCTGGGGGAACTCTTGCAGGACGGACCCCCAACCCTCCCCCACCCCGCGCCCCAGACGGCACAACAACAGCCAACAGCAAGCCTGCCAGGCGGGCGAGCAGGCGCACTCCAAGCAGGGCGTGCGGGTTCACAGCCGAGCACAAAATACAAGCACAACCTATGCTACAATCTTATCTTCCTAAATCAGAAAACAGCTCACTTGTGAAAGGGCTATAAGCGCACGGGTAAGCTGTGCTGCAAGAGTGACTACCTACCTTTTATTTATTTTTACAGTTTTGTAGATTATTACTTGACGCACTTGCAATTTCCCCCCTCAGTTTACAAACACTGACAGGAAACGCTACCGGAAGTGTTCCCCGTGGGAGCGTTCTGATTGGCCAGAGGCAGGGCCATGTGATTAGCACCGACGGACCTAAATTTGCGGCCATGTTAGTAAGGGACGCATGACGGTACTTTTCAACTAGATTCAACAGTTTTGTTATATTCAGCTGGATTCAACGTTTTTTTCAACCGTTTATGGAGCGAAAACACGCTTGACACTTGTTAAAAAAGCATTGTGTTCTTTCTAAAAGCTAAATACGTAAACAACTGTACAGTGATATACTGAATATAATCTGGTTGTCAAGATTTTGACGACATCTAGCGGCTATGATTAAATTGACACATCAACTATCACACTGAATCAAACTTCGGTTAAGTTTTACTAATAGACCTTCATCGCCTTTTAAGTGCTAAGTGCTTTTTTATTTAGTTAAATCATATAAATGTATTCATGTCGTTGAGCTTTAATTATGTAGCACTAATCATTAGGTTTTCAGATAGATACAATGCCAGGTACAGACTTAGGTTTTGAGGTTATTTTGGTCCTCATGTAGTACTATAAGAAAACAAAATAAAAACAAATATCTGTGTATTTCATGTTAAGAAGGTAAGATTGGATGACTTTTCAGATTTTAACTCAACTGAACCAATGAAAGGAGTTTTTAATGTTGCACAGTGCTTCACAGTGAAGTTTACTGTTTATTGAATCACAACTGTCAAGTTTGCAATGTTTTCTTGTCAGATATGTGCACATCAGTGTAACGACTCAGTTGCCTATGTGAGGCACATGAAAATTCATAGCAATATGCCCAACGTGGTACTGTGATTTTGTATACCAAATTGCAAAAGGACCTTTCGAAAATGTGCAAGTTTGAAAGCACATCTGCACAGAGATCATAAGAAACATGATAATGAGCCCAGCTTGTTATGCTAGTGGACCTGACCTGCCATATTGACTTCTGCAGGGACAAATCCAATCCCCTGACTGATTTTTACTCTCACTTTAAGTTCACATTAAAGAAGTACAAGCAGTAAGATTTTATTTTATGAATTGTGAAAAGAAATTTAAAGTGGAATCAACTTTTACATCTCATTTTTCCAGAAAACATGAACAAGGTCCATCCATCCATTTTGCAGAGGGAAATTTAATGGCTACCTTCAATGACCCAGCAGGTGCGAGTGGAACAAGTAGCGCTCATATTGATAGTGACCTTCCCTCTCCCACTACTACAAACAGCAAGTCTACACTATTCTCCTGTCTGTCGAGCTCATCTTTGGTCTCTTGCTCGACATCTAGTAGAAATGAAGACAGCCATCCCTCCTCCCACACAAAGAAGTCATGGACAAAATCCCTTAAGGTACCATGGGACCTCATGACTGTGGAGATTCGTTCAGCCATCTCAGATGGTAAGAGGCCTTTGCCTGCCACACGACGACAAATGGTGAGAGTGCTAGCAGATGAGATGAGGAAGCATGTGACAAACCCGACACGCTCACAGTGCCTCACAGTTTACCGGAAATTTGTTCACCAATACCCAAATTGTTTTGCCGATCAACTTGACATTGGTCAAGTTCTTGGTAAAGGATACGCATCACTTCTAATTCAAGTAAAAAAAATCGTCTTGAAAATCTGAACCGGACCAGCTGTTTTTGACAGCACCATATGGCCATGGACAAAGGAGAGGACCTCCAGACATGTATCAGTGTTCCAGATTCCAGCCTAACCTCCCACTCAGATGAGACTGAGGACACTGTGGAGAGCAAACGTCAAAAGCTGGAAGGAATTTACAGTCAGGAAGGTATAAATTGGGGAGAGACAGCAGAGGTTAAGTAGCTAATGGAAAAAAAACGTTCAATCTGCAGCAGTACTACATAAATGCTCTATCATCACCAAACATTATAGATAAAATATAAGTGGCCATACCTATTCACCCAGAAAGGGCTAAATTCTCACTCTGAGCTTTTCCTCTGCTGTATACACTTGAGGGTGCCATGGAAGGGTATCGTACAGGCATTGTAGAACTCTTTAAAGAGTAAAGCCACCAATGCAGGACTCAAGGAAGTTTTCTCTCTGGGTGAAGATGTCAAGCTGTCCTTTTTTGTCACCCAGCTTCTGGTGGCTCATTTCACAGAGCTCATGCCAGGAATAGTTATTCTCGCATATGTAAGTTTACATTAAAAAACAAAACAAAAATGTATATATTCTATATATACCATGTCTCAATTAAACAAGAGTAAACTTTGTATTTTACTTTCTTTGTCATAGGTATCTGCCACTACAGCTGACATTGAGAGGACAATCTGGATTGCTGCAGCCCCTTGTCTGATACTGTTTGGTATGTTTATGTCACTAATGCAAGCAACAACATTTTCTGATTTCTTTTGTTATATGAATGCATTGTTGGTTTTAAATGTTTACACTTTCTCTTGTTTGGAAGTAGTCAATAAATCTTCACATTTGCGAAAAACAATGTCAATGTCAATGTCAAAAGCACCTTTGACATTGAAGAGAATAGAATCCTTTCCCATATTTACTGTTTGACTGTTTGCATTACTCTAACACACCAAATATAAAATAAATAGCATGTAAATCATAGTTTAAGAAAACAAGTAGAATATATTTGAAGTATGAATAGTTGGAGTGATTGGAATTTTTAGCGCCAAGACAACAGGCAGCTAAGGGCATAATGACTATAGTAAGCCTGCTGACTACGGCAGCCCAACAGGCATGTCATGCAGGTGACTGAGCGAGATTGACGCTTTTGGAGTGATACAAGCAGGTGGCCAAGACATCCACAAGCCCACGTCTGGACCACCAAATTCCGCCATTAGCTTTTCTGGGGGCCAACAATGGACAGTCCAGAACAATGGCGGGACATCCTGTCTTGCCACAAGGAACGCCTAATAACAAGAAGACTCCACCGCTGAGAATTTGAACACTCAGCGCTTTTTGCGCTGAGGCTGACAAAATCTCCAACTTTGGTTGCCTTGGCAACAGCGATGCACGGATTCCTCTGCCCAATCTGCAACAGACAATTACCCGAAACAACACCCAAACACGCCCTTTTTCCGGGCCACTGCCCGCCTCACCAGAGCCTTCAAAAGAGTTAGTTATCGCTGTCTTTTCTCAGAAATCTTTTGTTGACATGTGATTTGGTGACCCTGGATCCAGCCTTCCTCTTCGTCTGGGTCTGTTTGCTGTTTTGCCTTACTGTCTGAATGCTGTCAACTTGAATTAAATTGTCAACTTGTGTTCGGAGCCTTTTTCGAGCTTTTAAAGCAAAGTCAGCAGAAGGGGTTAAAACTAAGGTGAATGCGCGGAGATTGGCCTTTTTTGGCCGGGTTGTTGCAGTTGCGCCGACCCGGGCCGTTGGAATTGCGCTAGCATGGTTCCGGCGTTTTGGCCGGCGTGATCCCGGCAATCTGGCTAAAGGGTCAAATTCCAACAATTTTAACATGGTTATAGGAGCATAAAAAACAAAGCAGTTTATCCTTTTGACAAAAGGCTAAACATAATGCACACATTTATATCACAATTACAATTTTGTAACAATAAAACTGATACTATTGATCTTGGGGGCAGTTTAAATGAGAGGCAGTTAGTGTAACTAAACCATTAAGAATAAAATGTTCATAGAGATTACAAGGATTTTTTTTTATCCAGTACTAGTAACAGATGGTAAAATTTTCTTTCGCAACGCAAATCATTTCAAACACGGACCAAAAATCTGGTAAAAAAAAAAAATTCAGGTGAAACAGCAGGAAGAAGCTGTATTCAGCATTGGATGGTCAGCCTCGAGGTACATGTCATATGGGAGGGAATCCAACCCACCTTTTTGACAGGGCTTGCTGCATTATTTTCCACCTTCTACCAAGAAGAGGCCTCATGCAGTCTTGAATTCATCCAAAGGTGAGTTATTTTCAACAAAAATTAGTTTCCTACCCTTTCAATGTCATGCTATTGTGAGCTACACATTTGCTGCTTTTTATTGTTCTGGTAATATAAATGTGTTACACAACTTGATTTTTACACAGTTTGAAGAGAGACACAAGAAAAAAGTTTACAATAGTCAACCCGCATGTATCCATTCTGCTGAGAAATCTCATGGACTTTCAGTGGTACTTCATTTAAAATGGTGGGATTATTCAATTCCATTCAACACACAAATACACCAGCTTGTCTCATAGCTTTATATCTCCCTCGCAATCTCATTCTCTTTCTCTGTCCCTGACAGGGTAGAACGTCTGAATCCATGATATTCTTGCTGATTTATATATACAACTGTTTGAAAATTTCATGCTGGCATGTTTTGACTGTCTAAATCAGGGGTGGGCAAACCGGTCCTCGAGGGCCGCAGTGAGTCCTGGTCTTTGTTCCAACTGACCCAGCACAGATAGTTTAACCAATGCGGTTTCAGCAGAAATGAGAAGCACCTGACTGCAATCGACTGATTGCACTTGTAAAACAGCAGATTGGTGAAAAGGTTTCCTCTTAATGGGTTGCAACAAAAACCCGCACCCACTGCGGCCCTTTGTGGAATTAATTGCCCACCCCTGGTCTAAATCATGGGTCCAAACCTGTCCGCAAGGGCCGCTGTGGGTCCTGGTTTTTGTTCCTACCAATCGAGCACAGACAGTTTAACCAATGTAGTTTGTGGTAAAACAAGCAGCACCTGACTGCAATCAACTGATTACACTTGTGAGACACTAGATTGGTGAAAAGATGTCATCTTGTTTTGTAGGAATGAAATCCACCACCCACTGTGGCCCTATGTGGAATAGTTTGGACACCACTGTCAGGTTAGGTCAGGACTTTTGATTTTCAGAGCTTGTGATACCTTTCGTTGGATATTTTGTTCATAGACCACATTACATTATTTAGGAAATTACTAGGGGATGCAAAGGGAATGGACTGAGAGCTTTTAAATTTATGACTTATTTGTTGCTCATCTGTCTGTAACTGTCAGTACTCCACAAAGAAAGCACATTTTCCAGGTGCTAAAATTTTAGATTTTTTTCTTGTTATAATGAACCCAAATTGTGATTATTTTATGTTTCATTATCTGAACTCTTATATTGTGGTCAATTTCAAGTCAATACTTCCAAGTCTGAATGCTTGGTTCTTTTATTGCATAATTTTCAGCAAAAAGCCTACGGTTTTTAATTTAGATAGAAGATGCTGTCTGTATGCGGAGATTCTATATTCATGTTAAAATTTATTTAAAAAAGCATTAGGGGGATGTGTTTTTTCCACATTGCAATTGCGGGTTGATGTGTTCTAAATTCACAATGAACATTTTGTTGTAGTTTGTCAATTTTATCACGGCTGATAATGTATTTATAAACAAATCGGTTGATGCTAAGGTATTGCCAAAGTAATCTTAAAACACAGAATGCTGTATTTTTCAATAGCAGTAAAAAACCTAAATTTTAGTGACAGTAAAAATGTTAAATTTACAGTAGCGTAATTGCAAACCACCTGCATTAAAAAAAAATTTTTTTTACTGTTGTTATACAGTATAGTAATTAAAAAAAAAAAAACAGTCACATACTGTGTTTTTTAGTGACAGCACAACGCTGTAAATTTTAGTGACAACAACAACAAAAAAAAAGGTAATTTTACAGTAATATAATGGCAGCTCTGCTGCCAGTTCTTTACTGTTATTTTTGGGCTGGGATTTGATAAACATTTCATCTAGTTAATTAGATGCTTTGTAATTAAATAATCTTGATTAATCACATTTTAATTGCATATAGCAATATTTGTCCCAAAAAGCTAAGAAAATTAAATTAAAACGATTTCGATGGATGAATGAATCAAATAGTACATCCTGGAATAGCGCAATTATATCAATTAAAAAAAGTAAAAACTATTATCTGGGCAAAACCTAAAATATCTGAAGTTAAAGTTCATTTTAGGACTCACCGCCCCCCTTTCCAAACAGTCCAATATTTAAATGGTCAAAAAAGACAAAAAAATTAGCACAGATCATATCGTCTGGTATAAGAACCAGAAAAACAATATTTAAGAGGCCTAAAATTCCTAATGAACTTAGCAAAATTATGTGGGTGAATTATGCAAAGACTAACACATTTCATACATTTGTATAAACCCACCTTTTTTAAAAAAAATCAATATATCTTTTTTTGTTGTTGAACTGTGATTAATTAATTAGGTTTCACTTTTGTTAGCTGTTAGCTACAAAGCTGCACTGCCAAATGTTTGGAAGGTAACCTGTGAGTTAGTCTGTGTGAGAAAATACCAGATCAACACAATGATACTTTGTTTACACACCCCAGGTGGTATTTATTTATTTAGTCATTCATTCATCATCCGTGCCGCTTATCCTCAAGAAGGTCGTGGGGGTGCTGGAGCCTATGAGTAGTAGGTATGGTACACCTTCAGTTGAAAATCACTGCTTTATATGACAAATAAGGACATGAAACCTACTAGGGTTTTCCTGTATTACGTAAAGAAACAACCAAGCGGAAACATTGTATCATTTGAGCAAAATCAAAAGTGTATGTTCGTTTGTGCAGTGCAAGTTGTGATGACCATTGAGATGCCCATCTTTCCAGAATTGATACAGGGAAGCTTTGAAAGGATGAGCCTGACATGACATGTTTTTTTGACTTGCTTTAAATATGAAAAGTAAAGTGAGGCAGGAATGGAGTGGAGAGAAGTGCAGAGCGACACAAGAGAGGTAACACATTAAGTAGGTGGGGAGCATCAGGTGCCTGCAAGCAGACAGTTAAACATTTATCACGACAGGAGAGGAGTGCAGAGGAGCTCCAAAGTGGTCCAAAATGAGTTTGCACTCAGCTTAATAGTATGAGAGGTGCTATTATCTTTTTGGTACTGCAGGATACATATCCATTTTTATACAGAATGTACATACAATATAAGTAATGTTACTTACAACCCCGTTAAGGCATGTGCATAGGCATGAAAATAATTTATGTGTGCGTGTGAGTTCTCACCTCATCTCTCCATCAGAGCTCATCAAAGACAGACTTGTCAGACATGTACATCTCACATTATTGTAAATTGAATCACATCTTTTTATGTTTCATTTGTATTGTTTTGCTATCATGTAAAGTAGTCAGTGTAAATTTGCTGTTGCTTCAGAGGTATTAAAAACAAAACAAAACCAAAAACATCATTGTCCAAAATTTGTGGTTAATGTGGATAATTTAAAAATTTGTGAGGTCGCCAATTTCATTCCAGCATTTGGTTAAGACTTTTGGTTCTTCAGGTTGCCTTAGAATCTCCTTCCACTCCTCTATGAGCACATGACATTGCAGGGCTTCAACTATAAAGGCAAGGACGACACAATGTGTTTTGTGTGCGTGCTGCAGAATACAACAAAAACAGAATGGTCAAAAGTTTGAAAGATGAAACATAATAAGGTGAAAGGAGAAAAAACGTTACATAAATCTGAATTAATCATATTCATGACAGGAGCACATTTTAAAGCATAAAATAATGTACACTTCTGTTCATTGTCATCATTCAAAGAGAATAGCAAGCACAAGATGTTGTGTTTTGCGTAAAGTCAAACCAGCCTCTAGGAGGCGCGCTCATCCTTCTTAAGTGGCCTTTGGAGACGTCAGAATTTCCCCAATCGTCTAAGTGCTTCTCTTCTTTGGTAGAATTATTGTATCATTTTTCTCGACATTTTGTTTTACCTCTATGTAACTCAGATTAGCTGCTAGTAAAAATGACCAGTTATTTTTTTCTTTTTCATTTTTACATAAATTGCCTTCTGTCACAGCAGGAAATGGGAATGGAATGATATTAAGTGTTCTTGGAAAAAAGGGGAAAAAAAAGATTACTATAGACGACCAAATTCATTTCAAGTTAAATATTACATGAAATATACATGAAAGCACCACAGCATTATGGAACTGGGCCACAAAATGTAATGCACATGCCCTGGTATAAGTTATACATTTGTTAATTGTTGGTGAGACTATCATGCACACATTATATGGTGTCCATTTGAAAAGGGTGTTTCAACATTTCTATTACTTTCTGGAAAAAAATACACAGAAAATTGGAAACCAACCATAAAGGCTAAAAGATAAACAACGTGGAACCAGAAGAATGACTGTACAGTATTAGGAGATTCAAAATGGTTCGCTAAAATGATCAGACACGGAAATTTGACTTCAACAATACATACTCTTTTTTTTGGAAGAGATATAAAAAGTATGCACACTGCGAATGGTGGTGTTAAGAAAAGTTGTCTAGTTCTCGTTGGACAAAAGTGATGGGGTCAAAATTGTGTCTTAGCAGAATTTTGAAAGTGTGAGAAAATGGATGCATGATTAAAGAATGATGATCACGATGCTTCCCAGTGGGCGAAAGCAGGGAAAATCTTCGGTGGAAATCCGCCGAGAGTTTCTTTTCAGTGAGCGTGTTCGTGCGCTACAAGTCATAGGGCTATCATAGGTGCTGTCTCAATTCCATGGATTTAAACTCTGATTCTCTTTAAGCGATCATATTTTGTATAATACATAAAGCTTTAAAATATACTCTACATATTTTAAAGTCAGGGAGTTTATTCTTCTATGTTTACTGCCACAGAATATTTTTCTGTCAGGTGCAGAAATATCTGCAAGTGAAACATTGCAAAAAGCATGTACAGTGGGGCAAAAAAGTATTAAGCCATCAACTGTGCAAGGTCTCTCACTTAAAAAGATGAGAGAGGCCTGTAATTTTCATCAAATGTATACCTCAACTATGAGAGACCAAATGAGGGGGGGGGGGGGAATCCAGAAAATCACTGTCTGATTTTTAAAGAATTTATTTGCAAATTATGGTGGAAAATATGTATTTGGTCAAGAACAAAAGTTCATCTCAATACTTTGTTATTGCCCTTTGTTGGCAATGACTACGGGCAAAGCATTTTCTGTAAGGCTTCACAAGATTTTCACACACTGTTGGTGGTATTTTGGTCCATTTTCCATGCAGATCTCCTCGAGAGCATTGATGTTTTGGGGCTGTTGTTGGGCAACACACACTTCCAACTCCCTCCAAAGATTTTTCATAGGGTTGAGATCTGGAGATTGGCTAGGCCACTCCATGACCTTGAAATCCTTTCTACGAAGCCACTCCTTTGTTTTCCAGGCAGTGTGTTTGGGATCATTGTCATGCTGAAAGACCCAGCCACGTTTCATCTTCAGTGCCATTGCTGTTGGAAGGAGGTTTTCAGTCAAAATCTCACAATACTTGGCCCCATTTACCCTTTCCTTTACACAGATCTGGCCTCCAGGTCCCTTTGCAGAAAAACCGCCATAAAGCATAACGTTCCCACCCCCTTGCTTCACAGTAGATATTGTGTTCTTTGGATGCAATTAAGCATTCTTTCTTCTCCAAGCACAAGAAGTTGCGTTTCCACCAAAAAGTTACATTTTTCGTTTCATCTGACCGTATAACATTCTCACTGTCCTCCTCTAGATCATCCAAATGCTTTCTAGCAAACTTCAAATGGGCCTGAATGTATACTGACTTAAGCAGGGGGACACCTCTGGCACTGCAGGATTTCAGTCTTTGGTAACATAGTGTATTACTGATAGTAGCCTTTGTTACTTTGGTCCAAGCTCTCTGCAGGTCATTCACGAGGCCGCGCCATGTGATTCTGGTAATTTTGCTCACTGTTCCTGTGATCATTTTGACCCCACAGGATGAGATCTTGCATGGAGCCCCAGATCGAGGGAGATTATCAGTGGTCTTGTATATTTTCCATTTTCTAATAATTGCTCCCACAGTTAATTTCTTCACACCAAGCTGCTTACCTATTGCAGATTCAGTCTTCCCAGCCAGGTGCATGTCTACAATTTTGTTTCAAGTGTTCTTTGACAGCTCTTTGGTCTTGGCTATAGTGGAGTTTGGAGTGTGACTGAGGTTGTAGACAGGTGTCTTTTATACTGAGAATGAGTTCAAACATGTGCCATTAATACAGGTAACGAGTAGAGAGGACAGAGGAGCCGCTTAAAGAAGTTACAACTCTGTGAGAGCCAGAAATCTTGCTTGTCTGTAGGTGACCAAATACTCATTTTCCACCTTCATTTGCAAATAAATTCTTTAAAAATCAGACATTTATTCATTTTCTCATTCTGTCTCTCATAGTTGAGGTTTACATATGATGACAAATACAGACCTCTCATCTTTTTAAGTGGGAGAACTTGCACAATTGGTGTCTGACTACTTTTTTTTTTACCCCACTGTACAGTAGCTCTCAACGCTAAAGACTGTGCACAATCACTTCATGTCAAATTCAAGCCCGCAGCCCACAGTTTGCCTCCCTCAGCTATAAAAGTGAAACATTATGCAACGATTGGCTCACCACAGGCCATTAAATATGCCCTCACTCAGCAGAAACTGGCATATTTGCATGTAGTGATCAACCCGGGCTGCGTGGTTGGTGCAGACATGATAACTGCACGCTAATTAAAAAGCCATTTGTGCAGTAGAAGGCCAATTAAAGGCCTAATTTCTGATAAGGTTCTCAGTTCCCTCAGCATCAAATCCACCTATAAGTATTTATTAAATGTTAATGGGGACTGTAATTAATATCCAGGACAGATTAACTTGCAACTATATATCATTAACATTCATAAGGAGCTGGAGGTTGACTGGCGAGAGCATACACGGCAGCATTGGCCCATAACAGATAGTCACCTGCAAAACATATTATTAATATGGTTAATTATTATGGTCCATTATAATGATTATTATCACACGCCACTCCTCTGAGAGAGTGAGAGTTATTGCACCGAGTAAAATGGAATAGGGGGAACAAACATGGACTACAGTTTATGTGTACCTACCCACAAAAAACAGGTTAACTCCAAGTTAACCCACAAATTACTTGACACACTCAATTGGTTTAATAATTTATCAACGTCAGTCAATAATTAAGAAGTGAAGCTCTTTCTGCTTCCTCTGAGTCAGGTTCTGAACAGATTTAAATGAAAACAGTGTGCCTCAATAATGTCCATTAGAGTGATGGTTCAAACATGCAGGTTCACACAGGATGCTTGTCTTCTATGGACACAAGTACTTGGTCACACCTGCAACATAATTTTCCTTTGAACGGTCATTTTCTCCTGTTAGTCATACAGGTATAGAAGAAAGCTTTTATATTTCCTGAATATGTGAAGACAGTAATCTTGTATGTCTTAGCAAGTGGCTGAGTACCTAAAAATAAAACATATAGGAGCGGACCGACGACTTATGCTGCTCTGATGTTTTGAGGTCCAATTGACATGCATCTAGCCAGAAAGGAAACCTGTAAGGAATAAATAAAAATAAATCTAAAGACAACGCCAAATAAAACCAGAGCTAGGTGGCCTTATACTGTACAGGACACATCTGTTCGTTCCTCAGCTATACTGTGTTGTACTCCAAACACATAAGTCATATGACTAGAGCAGTGCTTCTCAATTATTTTCTGTTGCGCCCCCCCAAGGAAGACGTAAATGTTTCGCGCCCCCCCAAAACTCTCTGCCGCCACTGTAAATAGTATCATTTGTCTATAAAATTACTAATATAAATACGCATCTGCCTAACATTGTGTCCTTTTTTTCTAATAAAGAAAAAAAGTAACATAGATCAACTTTTAATAAAGTATAACTTTATTAACATTGTTTTGTTTGTAACAAAGACTTGACGCGCATCAATTTGCCTGAATTAAAAAAAAAAAAAAAAAAGTCACATCCAAACTATAAAAATACACTCAAGGTACATTTTTGACCATTTGATACAGAAAAATAAAATGTAATAAAATCAGTCAATAATAACAAATTCAAATTGATTAGAAACATTCACTCATGAGGACAATATGCCAAAAATTTTGACCAAAAAAAACAAAACTGAATAGAAGAAGAAAAAAAGTCTCTTTGGACAGAAGGAACGTTTTTATTTTCGCTGCTCACAGTGGTGATAATGTGGCGATTCACCACAGTGCTCACTGGTTTACTGATATAACACTGACAAAGCGGAACGATTGTGGCAATTGGCAATAGTCGGCACGCTTTCGCTGAAAAACAATCAAGCGGTTTATCAATGAGATTGAGGTCTTTAAGTGGCGTCTTAATTGATTTGGCTTCAGACTCTCCGCTATAATAATTTTTAGACTCAGTAAACAGTGGTCGTTCCTCATTTCCCACTATATTAAAAGGCAAACGGCCCGAAAAAAAGCGCATTCTCAGCGGCCGAGTAGGTGAGGGCGGTCGTCGTGACGATCCTAAGCCGAAAATGGCACTTCTCGGGCGGAGACGTGACAACCGGAGAAGACAGTGGAAGCTGCGTGAGTGAGTCCGGTTGGAAAACGGCTTTCCTAAACGGCTGCGGCCCACTGCTCCTCATATTGGTTTTGTGCTGAGTGCTCTTCCTTAGTTCAAAAATACTGCGCGCACTCTGAAAATGAGAGCGTCACTGCCACCCACTGAGTGGATGTGCAAGTACACTTTATTTCAGTGCGGCAAAAAAAAAAAATTAAAAAAAGCATGTTCCCCGAGGTCACATGCGCACCCCTGGCATCGCTCTGTGCCCCCCCAGGGGGGCGCGCCCCACTATTTGAGAAATACTGGACTAGAGTAAGTCACTGTACAAACTTAATGGATATCTTAATAAATTAACCGTTTTCAAAAGAGCGTTCCTACATGCTGTTTATCATATTCTGACTGGATTTTCAATCTCACACAATATTTTGTTCTGTGAGATGAGACAGCAGTAGACAGTCTTTGTTTCTACCTTTTTCCATGTGCCCCTTGAAGATGGTTGCAGTGAGCTATTGGAAGGCTGGTTGCAGCCCCCCTCTATCTGTTCACCTTGTCTCTATCCTCTCTACGAGCTATTAGGTGCAAGCGTAAAGTGTATTCATCACCAACGGCCGCTCCATTAGCCCAGATCAGTTGACATGTTCACGCAGGTCAGACATGTCAATAACTTTTGATTTCCCAAAGTTAAAGACATATTGGACTGGGAGGATTGAGGTTAGTGATTTGTGTGAGCGTATTGGAGAAATTGACCGTGCTTAATTACTTTGTCTTGTCATTGGTCAGCTGCATTATCAAGCCACACGGGTGGCTGTTTTTGCGCTAGATGCTCTGTTTTGTTACCCCCACAGAAGTGAATTTGCACAAGAATTGAACCAAGAACCTTGTGACTGGGAGGCAGACCACTAGTGCTCCACTGCCCTTCTAGTTGCATCTTCTTTGTGTTTTTTTGTCTTTTTTTGTAACACTGTTCCCAAAAGGTGACCTCAGCTTGGAGTTTTACCTCATTTCAGAGCGCAAGAACGAACTACACCTGTGCTTTGCTTTTTGTGGCATTCATTCATTCATTCATTCATTCATTCATTCATTCATTCATTCATTCATTCATTCATTTTATACCACTCTGGAGGGTCGCATGTGTGCTGGAGCCTATCATTTTGAAATTATTCAAAACAAAAAATGCAATAAAATGGTATTTATGAAGACGATTGTTATGATTTTTCTATGTGTAATATGCAGTCATATACAATGCACTGTACCCCTTTCTGTTCTTTCCTTTTTTCTTGCCCCTACACATTCTGAGTCAGTCACAATTCCTTCTCATTCCTGGTGATCAGAAAACACTATATAATATTGCATCTAAATTTATAAAGTAGAATATACAGAAAACAGTGGTACATTCGCAAATGGTTGTCTGTCTCTGTGTGTGCCCTACGACTGACTGGAGAACAGTTTAGGGTGTAGTCCAACCTAAACTCTTTTCCCGAAGTCAGCTGGGATAGACTCCAATGACCCTGACAAGGATAAGTGGTGTTGAAAATGGATAAAACAAACAGTAATTCACAACCCCGAAGTACCAATACGCAGAAATACAATGTGTCAGCTTTCCCAACTGACCGACCGAACGAACAAACAAAATCTTGCAAAATTGAGAAACGAGGATGACGAAATATGAACTCAAATTATTCCATTGAGTTAACCTGCAAACATATTCAAAGTGTCACATTCTTCCTTGTGAGCCGATTCAGTCACCTCGTAGTAAAAAAATAAAATTAAATTAAAAAAAAAAAAAAAAGGTGATCCTTTAATAATAAATGTATGCATATTAGCCAGAGCAGAGCGTGCAAACAGCAAGAATGAAGTCTGTGTGTATTCAATCTTTTATAGGTCAATAAAATACTCTGACCAGTCAGATTTAAATTTAATGATCGTCTTGGCCAGATAGTTGTATGTCTGTGTATGCATATGCATGGCAGTATTAATAGTAGCCACGATCCTCAGTAAATCACTACGACACAGCAGACAAAGCATAATGTCCAAACTTGACGGGGGCAGGCCTGGAAAGCAAAGATGGATGAGCAGGGGTAGGGGCTATATTACACAATGTGTATAAGTAGGAGAGGGAGAACCAATGTGAGCAAATCAGCAAGAAACGTCTGCTGAATGGTACTTAGATCAATACTAATAACCACACACAGAGAATGACTTCCTCTCATCCCTAATAATTCACAGAGAGATGGGAGGAGAGCAATGGAAGAGCGCATCCAGAGGAGGGAAGCATTCGAGGGGGGAGCATGCTAAATGAAATATGGCCAAAGGAAAAATGAGCGTGAGGTGCAGATTTGTCTGTTTCGCAATCTTGCTTGTCTATTGCTTTTCAGTCTCTTTCTCACTGTTTAATAAGGCAGGAGTGGGGGGAACAGACGGATCCATTTGAGAGGCCACTTTATCATAAACGCCGTGCCACCCGTCTCCTCCTCTCGTAGTCCAGTCAGATTTGAAAAAGTGAGTGTGTGCACAGACTGTTCAAGTGCTATAACATTTGCGGGGAATTAGATTGCTCTAAAAGCATCTCTCAATAAAAGGCTGCTGAATGTGTTTGCCCTAATGCCCTGCAATTTTATATTTCTGTAACAAAGTTAGAGATGAGGGGAAAATGGTTGACTGACCGGACTTAGCTGCTCAAGCACAGCACCTTCCATTTTCTCCAAAGGAAGCATTAACAAAGCTAATTCCCATCTAGGAGGAGTTGAATGTGCAGAAAACTGAACACAATGGGTTTGCCTTGTTGCGAGACCAATGTCAGGGGCGGCCGTTCCGCATAAGCAGGGAATACTCTGCGTGTTGGACCCCCATGTGGTCTAAAGGGCACCTCATTACATATGGTCAATTTTCATGATAGAAGCATTAATGTATTGTGTACACATTTGCAGTTTTTCCCCTTGTATTATGAGGATGATTAAAATCTTTAAATCCCTTTAGATGTCATATAATCCCTTACAAAATGCAAAGAGATGGCACAGTTGTTAGCTTGAGTCATCCTAGGACTGGAAGGTCATCGTTCGATTCCTAGCTACGATTGCCCACTGTTGAAGTGTTCTTGGACAAGGCACTGAATTCTAGTTTGCTCCCACTGGGTTGGCAGCACCTTGCATGACAGCAGCACCATTGGTGTATTAATGAATACGTGAATGTGTAAAACATGAAAAGCGCTTTGTGACCTCTGTCTGTAAAAGGCACTATACAAGTGGAGTATTCTTGTTTGCATACATACGTCTCCCAAACAAATAATTAAAGAGCTTCATTGCTAAGAAATTCACAACATGTAGATTTATTTCACAGTGCGGCAAAATTGTCACACCTTTTGTCTCCAGCAAATCTGGGCTGTTATTACTCTCCATAGTTTTATCATTAATGGTGTGAAATAAAACAGTTACCGTAATTTCTGAATTATTGGGCGCCCCTGATTACAAGCCTCACCTGGTACATTTTTAAAGGAAAAACCTTTTTGTACATACATAAGCCTCTCCTGTCTGTAAGCCGCGTATGCCCATATAGTAACATGAGATATTTACAAAGGAATACACAGTTTTCAAAATTTTAATAACATACCGAAATTTTTCTTTCAAACAGCGCCAGCAGCACGACAGTTATATAGCAGCGACAGGGAAGTTACATACCAGCAATACAGCAGTACAGCATTAACTGGGCTGGTTATTAGAAAGATAAAAGTCTTGTTAAAGTCTTCGTGTTAGTAATCTTCATCCTCCCCCTATGCACTGAAACCATAGAAGTATTCACCATCAGTGTCGGATATGAATAGGCTCAGATAGACTTCGCCACGCACCTACTCAGTCTCTCCTTTGCTGTCGCCTTCAATGTCTCCCATAACGAGGCAAATTCACTCCTAAGCCCGTGCCGTCCTCCTCGTCACGCAGCAGACCGGCCCATCGAAACCTCTTGGTGATGGCGGACTTCTTTCACACTGCTCCACGCTGCCAGAATCCACCGGCAGACCCGTGCAAAGCTGCTCTTCACATGCGGCCAGTCAAGGCAAACGATCTCTCGCCGCTGGTCATCAAAGCCTACTATTCAACTCAGAGTGCCACTTTAATTTCTTCTAGCATTTTCCATGATGCGGGTCTGCCGATTCTACTCATGCACAAAGACGAGGGTCCCACACCTCTGTTCATGCACAAAGCAGAAAGTTAAATCACCGGTAATAGTGCAAACTAACGTCTTCCTGGACACATATATTCCACGTGTCTCGCTCCCACATTCCATGCTAGAGCGCCCCTGGCGGCTGTCAGAAAAATGTGCAAATTGGCCGCATCATAGTACCCAAAATTAGGGGAAAAAAGTAGTGGCTTGTAATTCGGAAATTACGATAATAAAAACTATTATATTGTGAGGTTGTGAACACATATTGCTGTTGCTCCAAAATTAAACTGTATGATGCATCATGGTAGGATGCACGATTTCGTTAACCCTGTTCATTCATAGCAGCAACAAATCTACTGCTCAAGGCAGGAGAAACACAGTGTAGAGGCCCAAAAGCAGAGGACGGGACAAGACATCCAGCCTGGATTCATGGATGATGTTACAGTGATGACCCCATCAATCCAGGGGACGCAGTGGGTCCTGGGCGCTCTAGGAAAGATGGCGACATGGTCATGTCTTCATTTTAAACCCCGAAAAGTCAAGAAGCCTCAGTGTTGTAAACGGAAACCTAACCAGAAACACCTTTAGTATCCAAGGCAAGGAGATCCCAACGATGCAGCACAAAGGAATTCGATGCTTGGAAGCATTATGACAGCTCCCTAAAGGATGGTGGGAATCTTAAAACAACTAAAGCCCAACTCCTCATCTGGCTCAAGGCTATCGAGCACAGCAAGCTCCTAGGGCGGTTTAAAGTCTGGCATCATCCCTCGACTGCAGTGGCCCTTTTTGCTCTACAACTTTCCCATGTCTCAAGTGGAAGGATTGGGAAGGATGTGTAGCAAGCTTTTGCGGAAATGGCTGGGAGTCCCTCCATCTTTCAGCGCAGTGAAATTGTATAGCAAAACCTCCAAACTCACCCTGCCAGTTTCATCAGTTGTTGAGGAGTTCAAGGCAACAAAAGTAAGAGCAGTCAGCACACAAGTAAGACACTCAAGTAAGACCATCAAGTGCGGGAAAAAGTGGAAGCCCCAGCAAGTTCTGATGGAGGCCAAATCCTACTGGAAACATCAAGAAATAGTGGGTGTCGTTTGCCAGGGGCGATTGGGTCTCAGGCACAACAACAAAAACAGATGGAGCAAGGCTGAGGCCAGAGCAAGAAGAGGCCTCGTGGTAAAAAGAGTCCGCAAAGCCGCAGAAGATCGCCAGGTGAAGACAATAGGGCTTGCAGCTCAGGGCAGATGGACACAATGGATACAAGCCCAGGAGTGATCGCTGTCCTAGAGGGAGCTGTGGAACACCGACCAAAGAAAATTGAGTTTTCTGTTGCGTTCGTTGGCAGATCTGTTACCCACCCAGAGTAATTTAAAAACCTGGGGTCTGGAGAGTAATCCATCTTGCAATCAGTGTGGTGCAATGTCCTGCACACTGAACCATATTCTAACTGGGTGCCCGAAGGCACTGGCAGAGGGACGCCACAGGTGGAGGCATGACAAGGTCCTCACTGAAATCGCAAACTGGGTCGAACAACAGCGAGTCAAAGCCAATAACAAGCAGACGCAACAGCCTAAAACTAAAGCCTTCTTGAGGGAAGGAAGCAAGGCCTCCAAGACTAACATAGCATCTAAAAGCTTCCTGTGCGTCTTGCAGCGTGCTTTTGACTGGGAGATGAGAGTTGACCTGAAGAAGAAGCTTGTTTTCCCACAGGATGTGGCAGTAACCTCTCTCCGGCCAGACATGGTCCTGTTGTCCGGAAGCACAAAGACCATTATAGTGGCTGAGCTCACAGTGCCTTGGGAAGAGCGGCTGGACACGTCCCATCAACTTAAGAAAGCTAAATACAAAGATCTGATCGATGAAGCAGCTTTAAAAGGCTGGCACACAGCCATTTTCCCCATAGGAGTCGGTTGTCGAGGGTTTGAAGCAAAGTCCATTCGTTACTTTCTCCAGAGAATGGGTTTGGATGCCAAGCAGATGAAGAAAGCAAGTGGAGACATTGCAGCAGCAGCTGAGTCCAGTTTAAGATGGCTGTGGCTTAGGAGAGCCCACACCTGGAACCCTTCCGTTGGAGAAGCCTAAATAGTCTTTGCTGCCCCACTCAGGCGAGTTGTTCATTTTAAGGGGCGAAACACCTAAGACCCTGAGACGCCTGCTGATGATGTGGAAGGGTTCCAGAGGAATGGACGCTCATAAGGCTCACCACCACAGACAGCAATCCACGTTACCATTTTCAGTGTAGGTCCAGCAGTTGAAGCTTGTGGCAAAGCATCTTCGATGTTTACTTCACCTTGCTCCAAAATTAAACTGCAAATGATTTAGCCACACACACAGAAAATAAACAAGTAATACTTAACAACTTTGTACAAAAGGCCACTGCAAAGCATTTTAGGTAGCAGGCAAAGACGGCTCCTGTTTGTGATGGCTGGGGTCAACGAGGATGAGATGAGCGGCAGGTGGGCAGATGGGGGATTCTGTTGATGCGAGATGCTCGTATGCCACCTCATGGGGCGCCGAGACAGTTGGAGACAAAGCGAAAGAGAGAGCTTGTATGCACCGGGATGCCGAGGCAGTCGGACACGTCAAGCGAGAGAGAAGCTTTTCTGGATTTTGCTTGTTGCTTGTATTGTGAAAATTTCCTCACATAATGAGACTCATTTTCTCTCATGACGATGCTCATATCATGAAAAGTTAGTAAGGTGAGCTTGTATCATGAGGGACCACTTTGGATAAATCTCAATGGGGTTGCAGCAGCCCTGGTGGCCATGCTCAAAATCTAAAACACTTCATCTTTCTCCATTGAAATTCAAATGAATGGTTATCACATTACCTCGTTCCATTCTGTTGTTATGGAATTGTTTGAGGTCCAAAGGGGTGGGTAGCGATTTGTGGAAATTTTATATTTGTGTGGCGTGATTAGAATTGTCTGATAATGACTTCATAACCGATAACCCGATGTTGTCCAACTCCAAAAATCCAATACCGATATATGTGATCGTGGACTTAACATACTGTATTATGGCTAATTGTATTGTGATGCCCCACTAGATGCTTTAATGATAAGTGTAAAAACTTCGGGGTTTTGTAAAATTAACATTCTGTGAAAAATAGAACAACTTCAACTGAAGTTAGAGAAAAAGTGTCAAAATTTCACCACTATATTTATTGTTCAACTCAACTTTTTTTTTTTTTAGAAATAGAAATCGAACTGATTTCATGATTGTGAAGCTGCCCTTTTGGGTTCTGATATGGAAATTCATCATAAAGTTATAAACTTATAACGCAAGTTCTCAACTTCCTTTTCTTTAGGGTATTGCAAGTGTTTTGGTAAGCAGACTTGTTTTAACATGCGGATGGCAGAAGGTTGTTGTGCTGCTACATGTTGGTAGCGCCAGATTCCCCCTAAGTGCTTTCCCAAACGGGTCATTATTGACAAAGCAGATGGCCTCTTAAATTTTTGCTTCCAATATTATGTCCTACAACCACTACTAGGACAAGATTAAGATCAGCCTTTGTCCATCATTCATCACCTTCATGATGAGACCGGCACCAAAGTCTTGAAAAGCTACAAACATATAACATTTGGAGGTCAAACAACTGAGAAACAACTGAGAAAAACACATAGTTTCACAGGACCTGGAGATATGCTTAATGTACTGTTGATCCTGGCCACCAACCATTTTTGCTTATGCTGTGCTGGGCACCGCTGATTTAAACTGCGCTGTAAGTAAGTCATAATACAAAAAACGAATGAATAAAATAAAACCAAAAACCCCCCAAAACCATCCATGGGGCAAAGGCTTCAAAAAGAAATCTTTGAAAATATGTGGGGTTGACTGAATACAGCATGAGCCATGGTAAACTTGGACTAAAGGACTACAACTACAACTAAATTCCAATGAAGTTGGGACATTTAGTTAAACATGAATAAAAACAGAATCATTTGCAAATCATGTTCAGCCTATATTTACGGTAATTGAATACAGATAAACAGTCTTTTATAAAAATAATATTCAACTTAGAATTTTATGACTGCAACGCATTCCAAAAGAGCTGGGACATGGTCATTTTTACCACCTTTAAACGTTCAATATTCGTTTGGGACCTGAGAACAGTAATTGTTGAAGCTCTTGCTTGATGTACAGCTTCAGCTGTTCAACCGTCTAGGGAAGGGGTCGGCAAAAAGCCGCGTGCAGCTCTTTATGCCATCCTTGTGGTTCCCTGGAGCATTTTCAAAAATTTTTGAAAATGGACAAAGTTGGTTGAGGGAAATGTATTTTTTGTTTTGATATGGTATCTGTAAGAGGACAAAAATGACACAAACATTTTTCACGTCTTCCAATACTGTAAAAAAGTGTAGAATAGATATTAAATTTCAATATTTCTGTCAACGAAGATTTGCGTAATAGCCTGCGACACTCGTTTCTATCAGCAGGGCAGATGTCTGTCATTACCCATTGTAAACAAACCGACAGCCAAGTATCCAGTTGGGAGTGAGAGAAAAAGTGCGATTCCATTACTTCTGAAGAACTAAGGCTATGTTCATACTGCAGGTCTTAATGCATGAATCTGATTTTTTCGTGTTTTTCCAACTCCAGTGAGGCATTAACTTGACGGTCTGAACGGGACAAGTCACATAGAAGTGGACCATTTCAAATCTGATCTGGGTCACTTTCGTATGTGGTTTAAAAGTCGATCTGGGCCACATTTTTCCAGAATGTTGCAGCGGTCTGAACTGTCAAGTCTCCCAAATCGGAATTCATGCAGCAATTACCTCATCAAAGAGCGAGAGAGACGGTACGCTACGGTAGCAGTGCAGCTGTGCGTCAGCACCTAGCTTGCCTTGAACACGGCTTTTGGGGATGGGTCAGGCTTGACAACAGTCATGAAAAAATAAGATGGGTTGAGGATAAGCCTGAGAATGCTCGGTTTTCTCTCTGCTCCATATGAGCAATATATACACGGCCGACAATTGGGGAAAACTGTCCGTATGCGTGCGTGCCATGCACGGACAGTGCGTGCCTGCCATCGATAAAAGTTGTCTGTACTCTAATAGTGTTCATCAGATAATAAGCCGATGTAACGCTTAATAGTGCCCCTGTCAATTGCGACGGTGAACTTTAGTTCCCACCCCATATCAAAGAAACTAAATACCTAACATTACACCCCCAGATCAAAGAGTCGATTATTTATTTATGTTATTTGTGTCCTCTTTTCGGAAATCAAAATATGATCACTTTCGAATGACGTTTAGCCAGCATGTGTGGTCATTTGTTTTGATGCTCCTGCGCATGCGGGCATGTTATGCACGTTCCATTTTGTTCTTTTTCGAAACCTCAAAATAAAAACAACATCAAATATCGAATTTCTTTATTGCATTTCTATAATTTCATGAGAGCAATGAAACAATTCATCAATATTGTAATGAAGTTAAACTTCATGTGGCAATGAAACAATTCATCAATATTGTAATGAAGTTAAACTTCATGTGGCATCATACAACAGAATAGTCACATGGTGCGTTGAATGCACTGGACAGAAAATAAACATTAAATCATGAAAGGTCATTATGTATATTTAGCAGACTTAAGTCATTTTGATAGTAGGCTAATATACAGTAGCTAATACAGATACATACAGCATGTGTTGCCTTCATTTTTAGGCGTATTTAAGGCATAATTTTTTGCGGCTCCAGACATATTTGTTTTTTGTTTTTTTTGGTCCAATATGACTCTTTCAACATTTTGGGTTGCCGACCCTTGGTCCTTGTTGTCCTGCTTCAAAATGCACCACACATTTTCAATGGGAGACAGGTCCGGACTTCTGTAGGCAGGCCAGTTCTCCTTGCACTCTTTAAAGTGATCCTCGATTTTAAAGACATGTAGGCTCTAATAAATCACAATTGTTCTCTTGTATTAAAATATGTCGTTAGAAACACATAAAATGTTAAATCAATGGAAATATTTTATAATATTTAGTGCATATTTTGACCGATAGTTGGCGCCATGTTCTGCGGACGCGGAGTGATGACGTAGATGATATTTTTCCAATCGTGTAGCGTGTGTACAACAACTGTGTATTACTGGCTTAACTCGCGAAGTAAAATGCCACGATGTGCTGCTTATGGATGCAATTTCGAGTCAAATGGAAACAAGGAGAGTGATGCGAGTCTCCACAAATTTCCTGTTGACAAGAAGAGGAGAAAGGTTTGGGAAAATGCCTGTAGACAAGCAAATCTTCCCAAACAACCAAGGCTTTGTTGTCGCCATTTTTCTCCTACCGCGTTTGAGGATTTTAGTAGATGACAACTAATGAACTCACCGGAGCGGCTAGATATAAGCGCAGACTAAAACCAAATGCTGTTCCAACTATTTTCTCGCACAAGAAGCCTCAGCCTGCTCGGATATCGAGGGAAATGCGTGCAATGAAGCGAGACGGACGAGACACTCTGGCCGCCCTCTTAAGCACCCAAGCCGCTCCTGTCGCTACAGCGGGAGGCGAACCTTCGGGCGTACCGCTAGTCACAGAGGAAGCTAATAATTCACCTCTACTGTCAGTTCATCAGGCAGTGTGTGTTCAGTATTCAGCTAATATGAGTGATGCTGCCACTCAAACTGATCAAAGCACGTCCAATGCAATTCATTCAATGCAACACAAATGTCCCAACCCCATTGATAAAGCAATAAATTCTCATCGCCGGAATGGCATACATGTGAAGTCAAAATCCATTTTAGGGGACTCCCTCTGAAAGCTCATCGCGAGAATGGCAAGAGTGCCAAACAGTAATCAGAGAAAAGGGTGGCTACTTTGAAGATACTAGAATATCACACGTTTTTAGTTATTTCACCTTTTTTCTAAGTACACAATACACACGTGTGCATTTGTAGCAAGTTATAACAGAATTCACCGGCGGAAATTATGTTGGCACGTTGTGTGGTGGTGGTGGGGGGGGGGGTACTTTGTGAAGGGAACAGTTGGAAATAACTGTTACCTTCCGCGGGTCGCATGCCAGACAGACATTGCTATTTCTTGCAGCCTAAATGTCAATAAAACAACGCGGATTAGCTCCGTGGTTTGATACTCCGCATCCTTCCCTAGCTCGCCACACATTCAAAGTTTTATTGCCTTCAGTGAGAGTTTATAATGTCAATGGTCAAGAAAATAAAAAGGCACGAATGCCAATGTGTTTTGGCCTGTACTGTATGTAAAGCATACGACAGCTCTGGATGCTAACAATCTACACAATTATATTGGAATGAGTTTGATGACGCAATAACTCACCTTGAAGATCTGCTGACAAAAACCTGAGTTCTCGACAACATACGCTCTCTCGCTCCGTTGTGCTCGAGATGCACTTGCCGCAAGTACACCAGAAGTTTAGCCCAACTCTTGCCTCATCAGGAATTTCTTGCTCTGCATTTCGCCTTTGCTGCTCGTCTTGTGAACGACTGACAGTGCTGTCCTGCTCTTCACTTTTCTGCTCTGGTTCAAATTGGAAGGGACGAACTGACGAGATGTTGCTAATGAATGACACACTGAAGTCTAGCAGCGGGATTTGTGACGTCACAGCACTGCGACGTCAACAACCATGGCGAACAATCAGTTAAAATAATTTTACAAATTTTATTAAAACGAAAACATTAAGAGGGATTTAATGTCAAATTATTATAACTTATACTAAGATGTATCTTTTAAGAATTACTTGTCTTAAAACTAGAGGATCACTTTAACTTCAAAGCCACACTGTTGTAACATGTGCAGAATGTGGTTTAACATCGCCCTGCTGAAATAATCAGGCACATCCATGAAAAATAAATTCCTTGGATGGTTGCATATGTATCTCCAAAACATGTATGGACCTTTCAACATTAATGGTGCCTTCAGAGATGTGCAAGTTATCCATGCCATCGGCACTAGCACAGCTCCATATCCTCACAGATCCTGTCTTTTGAAAGTGTACTTTTGAAAGTGCTGTTAATTTCTTGTTGTTGTTTTTGGTCTCCTTAGGCTTTGACTGGGCATCCCAGTTTTCCATAAAGAACTTCAAATCTTGAGTTGTCTGACCACAGAACAGAACCGCCCAGAGAAAACGTCTGTGCTTCTGGAAATGGCTTCTTCTTTGCACTGCAGAGTTTCATCCAGCATCAGCGCAAGACACAGTGGACGGTGTTATTACCTACAATGGTTTCTGGATTAATTGCTCATGCAATTCTGTGATTCCCTTTATAGCATTCCTGTTTAATATGGAGGACTAAATGGGACAAAATGAAATATGTAAAATACTTCCATAGTTCGTAGTCCTGTTCCGTTTAAGGGCCGGAAGATCATGAGCATCCATTTTTCGGCCTTGCTGCTTAGATGCAGTACTTTCTCCTGATTCTCTCGGCTTACTGATAATATTATGGACCGTAGGTGACGAAATTCCTAAATCCTTTACAACATTGTCCTTTGGACTATTTCATCAGGCACTTTTTGACAAAGAGGTGAACCTTACCCCATCTTTGCTTGTGACTGACTGAGTAATTAAGAGACGCTCCTTTTATACCCAAAAATGGCACTCACTTGTTCCCAATTAGCCTGTTCACCTGTGGATTGTTCCAAACAGGTATTTAATTAGCATTCTTCAAATTTCTCAAGGCCATATCCACACGTAGCAGGGCTTTTTTAAAACGCATATTTGGCCCCATCTGTCAAGAAAAAAAAAACTCAACCTCCACACCAAATTGTTTGTAGGAAAAATATCATCCACACCCAATTCTTGATGTGAATTCAAGCACAGAGTGAATGAAATAAAGTAAAACGGTTCAACGATTATATTTTGTCTGTTCAGCCCTTTGTGAGATGTTCATGAACTGCTAGCATGACAGCACTGGTTGCTATTGCGCGTGGTCACTTATGTGTTTCTATATGTACATTATATATGTCTTAAATACATTCGCGATGTATATGTGATGTTGTAAGATACCAAATCCTCCGTGAGCGTAAGGGCAGTCCCTGAATGTAAACACGGGCTGCATCTATGACGTTTGAACATTTTTTGTCGCAGGCAGTGAAGTTTTGACTGTTAAAAAAATGCAAACCTTCGGTTTTTAATGTAAATATGATGACACATCAAACGCAAAATTTGAAAATCTTCACTTTGGGCAGAGTTTTAAAAACCCTCGTTTTTAACTCATTCACTCCCAGCCATTTTCACCGGAGCTTGTGTAGGGCATGTTGTGTATGTGTGTGTGTGTGTGGGGGGGGGGTACTGGTTTGGCAGTGCACGCTTCCGGCTGGGTCGTTCTCCACATTTTTCTCACGCTTCTTGCTTCTTCCGACTTCCGTTTCCTGACATATAACTTCTTACCAAATGCGCTACTGCCCTCCAGTTTTATTGCTTTAAAATGAATTTTGACCATTGTGCTTTGGAGCGAAGTTGCATCAGAACCTAGAGATGTCACTTGTGAAAAAAAAAACGTAAAAGACGTATAAATACGTTTTTGGGACACTGAAACAATTAGAAATATAACGTATTTATACGTGTAAAGCGCTTTGAGCGCCTTGAAAGGTGGAAAAGCGCTTTATAAGTATAACACCATTTACCATTTAATGTCCACAATGTGCATCTGTGTGGATGATAGGCCAAACCATAGAAAAAGTTCTTTTTGCGACATTCCCCGCTATGTGTGGACATGGACATGCAACCATAAAATTTTAAATGAATAATTATCCGTTAAAGTTAATCAGTTTTAATATTATCAGGCCTTTTTAGTGTATTTAATTAAATATAGATTGAACATGATTGGTGAATCATTGTATTCATCATTGTATCCAACATCATTGGAATTCGGTTTATACACCTTCTGACTTGATTTGTAAAGAATGTAACCTTATTTTGTTGATAATGAATCAAGAATTGGATTATATTAAACTGGTTTTATGAGGATTTTAGTTATTGATTTTTTTATTATGGTGAGGGAAACTTGTGTGTGTTCTAACAACACAGATTTTGTTGATCGCAGTGCAACTTTCAACAAGATGTATGTGCTGATCAATAGTGTACTATTACCAATAGATTTTCTCATGGGCTACCTTCAAATGATACTGCATCTTATTAAGAAACTATGATGTATACATATCACCATCGACCCATCTTTATCAATTATTCAACTCCAGGTCCTTTATTCTCTGACAGTACACTCTGTTGTTTTAGCCTCCTGTCTACTGGATTTATGCTTCTATTGAGTGGAACAATAGCTCATAATCCAGAAATCTAACAAAGCTTGTTGGAAGTCTGTACTGTATTTTGTGTTCACTGATTGAGAATGGCAGTCACTATTGGAAATTTATAGAATTGATCATTCTTTCGATCCTAAATAAAGTGATTATGATTCACAGGTTTGGTCCGTGGCATGCCAAGTAAATAGGGGGAAAGTATCGATCATTATTTTCCAAAGCAAAAGCACACATTTGCTAATGTCCCACTTTTTTTAATAACTGAGATGAAAAATGAAATTAAATGCTTACAGTGGCTGAAAGTTAAATTTTTTTAGATACAGTATCTGGTTGAAATGTTAAAATCCAAGTGAAATTTTGGAAAAAATGGGTATTAATTGAAATGGAAATGGTTAATTCCTGAGTAAACGTATCTTCCTAAAAATATATCTACGATTTCATTTTATAATCGCGCAGGCAAGAGCTTTGACATAATATGCTTTTTTTTTTCTTGATGTATTGCGTAAATCCTGGTGTGTTGGAAGTAGATAAAATACATTAATGTAGACACATTTCATCAGCGGTGGGACACACCGATATATCCATCTCGTGTCTAAAATCTTTTATTTACCAATACATGTCACCATCGCAAGTACGATTTCACCATCTTTATTTCTGATGTAGACCTTTTTACAAAATTTTGTGGACCAGTGTTATAAAAAGAAAAAAATAAGTGGATAAATTTCATGGTCGATTATAGTTATCAGTTGTATTGAGTTCATTTTGCCTACACTTATTAATTCGTCAAAACTTTTCTTTTACAGAACAGAACAGAACACAAGAAGGAATGTGTAAAGGAGACAATAATGAGACAAAAAAGGGCAATAAAAGAACAATCACAACAAGAACATCACAAATCAGCCATCACCGATCACTGCAAAAAGGGAAAACCACATTATGGACTGGGAAGAGGCCAGAGTCATCCGCACCGTAGAAAACAAACATCAGCGCTGGATCAAGGAGGCCAGTGAGATCCGCAAGTGTCATTCTGACAGGTGAGTCACGCCTTCATCCATCAGCTGATAAGGACGCGTCACACCAACATCAGTGACCCTCTGACGAAAGCGGAAGTGTTCGCTGAAACATGTCAGGTAAATAAACCACCTACTATTGCCTGGGATTGAAGAAAACTTTTGACGAGATTATAGTTATCAATTAATTAGATTCATATTGAAATACCTAAACTGTATAAATTGACGCCTTGTCTGTTGATATTAACAAAACATCATCTAAATATTATAAGGTCATGAAACATTCCACATATGCAGGATTTTTTAAAAAACAGTTTGAGTGAAATGTACCGAGGTTCGGGTCAAGTGAACTGAACTTAATTTAACAATTTCTAAGGTGTCGTTTACACACTTCCAAATCAACTACTGTTTTGTACTTCTACTTTAAATTGTGATATCACTCTGCATAATTTCAGAAAGAGAACCAGGAAGTAAGCCTGACTGCGAGCATAATCAAAGACTTCCTCATCCTCCCAGCAAGGACAACATCTACCACTTTACCAGTGTACACGCATACAGAACAGTTTCATTTATGTGCATAATTTACTGAGTTTACTCATTCCATATTGTTTAGATTTGTTCACACTGAGAAATTGCTGTGTAGCTGTCGCTCATTTGGCAATGAACGTCAATGTAGGGAGTAAAGGCGCATTGTTCCAGCCTTTCGTTTTCTTCCTATGACATTACGTTTATTGTCACCAGATGTTTTTTTTTTTTAAGAACAAGTTGATGATGAGGGCTATAGCCTAAAAGCAGGTGAATAACAAATACAAATCCTTTGCTTAGGGTTTAATATTCTAACAAAAAAAAAAAACAATCTGACATGTAAATAAAATTGTTAATATTACTGAAGACACCAGAAATGGCCAAACAGAAACAGTCTGGATGTGGCTACATGAAGAAGTGGTGACTTATTAACAGCATAATTCAGCCAAGCAGGCCAACTAATCACTGAGACCTCAAATAGGCCAACCACAAGGCCTGATGGATGCAAGATAAGTGTGTGTTTATGTTTCATTGCTAATGCGATGACGTGAGCAGTGTTCCATTATAATCCCTGCTGACCGCCAAAGGATTCTGAGTGACGGAATGCTGCGGCGGTCATTCAAGAGTCATAGAACCGTAGTTACCTATGTAGCTTTCGTTTGTGGGAATTAGTGATAGATGGGTTAAGTGCTCCTTTTAAGTGCAATATTTCCTAAACAATATTAACGACTAGGCACTTTTAATGAGGTCATTGATGAGAACTGGATTGTAAATTGCGATAGGAATAGGGACAACTGTTATCGTACACCTTCAGAGAGCTTGACTTTTTTATGCTCTTGCATTATTTACTGATTGAAAATACTTTTAAGTCGTAGAATGGTGATTGCAATGCGTGATGATGATTTAGTCTTGAACTAACTTTATATGCCACCTAATCAAAGCATTTTTGAGCAGTGATTTGGAACGCTGTGGGATATTTTATTCCAGCGGGCTTCTAATATACAACGGTTGTTGAAGATTTACATTAAAATAAACGTTATATGTCACAGTAGTCAAAGTGTTTTTTTTTTTTTTTTTTTTTTTTGCTGAGGGAGGGTTTTTTGTTGTTGTTAAATTAATCTTTTCCAGAAATTATCTCTGATGTAAGAAATAATGATTGGTCTACTCAGTCATATGTAGTACTTAGAATATAAAGCAAACCTCTGTAAGAGCGAGAGAAGTGCAGTTTTCTCTCTTTCATGTACAAAATTAGAAAGACTAATGTAATTTTTCATGGAAGGACACCCAAAAATAATTTTGAGTGTTAAGCATCTTGAAATAAACAAATATTGTACAATTTCCCTAATGGCCTCTGTTCCACACCATTATTGTACCCAATGACAAATAGAATTACACTACAGACATAATTGAGAGCATCTGACAAAGGTTATTCTATCTCTTTTGTCTCCCGCCAATCTCTTTGCAAGCAGTGAGATCCAGCGGAAGAGAGGAAGAGACAAACTGAATTAGTGTTCTTTTCATCATCCGTGACCGGCGAGCCATCTGATAACCCTGATCTCATTAGGAACACTAATTGTTAAATTCTCCCTCCTTTCTTCCTCGCCTCACTCGCATTTAGTGCTCACAGCCCATCTCAGTCACAGGAAACAGTTGCGTTTGTGTTTCTGAGTACTTCCCGCCAACTAATGGCACCCATATAAGGAAGGTATAATATTCAGTTTTCACATAAACGGTACATGGTGAGATTTGTGTATGCTGAATGCAAGCTGACAAATGTTCCAGCTGTCAATTTTTAATGCTTTGCTCTTCATTTGTCTTTGTTCTAATATCACATTCACGAGCTAGTATTGTTGTATTTTCCTCAAATTTAAGAAATTTTTGTTTGTCCTTGGTTTGACTAGAAAAAAGTCATGAATAAAGACAAGAGAGCAAAGGTCCTATTTGGATTATTGGTTTTCTCTATTGTCTTGCAGTGAGTAATAGCCACCACTTTTAATGGAGGTCTTACCAGCGTCCTGCTATTAATTAAAGCTTGATTGGAAGAATAAATTAATCCAGCAGCGGTCCGCCCAATCAATAACCCATATGAGGGCTCCATTAAACAAGAGTGCTCGGCATGTGATGAGTGTGTTGAAGGAATTAGGGGCGTCCAACGCTCTTCCAAGATTGCAAGTGATTTTCTCACCTATTAATTATAACTACCTATTCATGTCATCTGACAAGTGGGAGGAGCATGTGTGCTTGCAACTATCCATCGATGCAAGTTAGTGCCATGCCACTGTGTGCAGTGCCCTGGGTGACTAGGTGCCCTAAGCGAAGGTGTAGCTAGGGAAAAAAAAATGTTTAAAATATTGTATGAATTTTAATGCGTCATTGTTTATGGTTCCTCTTCAACAAGTTGTTATAAATTCTGCCTTTTCAATTAAAGAACAATGCTTAATTACATGAATTAACATGTTGATATAAATGTATTTATAGGTTATGGAGTATGTAATTATTTAATTACAAAACCAATGAGCTTTGCCCCACTGAATAGTTGTATTAATGGGGGAGTGAGTGGGTTACAAGCTATCTACGAAGCTAATGCTATTTTCATGCTTAACTTTTAAGACAAGAATGGACATACCTCTACCTTGGGCCCATTTTCCTTCCATCTCCTTTTGTCGCTTTCTAAAAGCAGCACCTGAGGCCTTGGACCTTTTCATATTAACAGTCTTGAATGTTGTATTGACAGCAACAGATGTGAGACTTATTTATCAATAGCGCTAGCAGCTAACACAGGGAGGTGATGCGCAACACTTCTCCAAACCTTTCACTACCAACAAGAGCGTAACATGAACAAAACATGAGCAACAAGAGTTTCAGGGTTCAAGGTCATGTTCTAAGTCATTTTGAAAATAATATTTTTATTTATATGTTGCATATTGAAATATATTTTATATGTTATAAAATGTTCGGGAATTGTGGCAACAGTATTTTATTCCCTAAGTAATTTTCCCCCCAAAGCAATTTGGTGCCCCCTCCACTTGATGATGCCCTAGGCATCAGCCTAGCTTACCTATGCTGAGGGTCGGAATACGTAGACTGTATGATGTCATTTTTCTAGGCAGGTTTTAACAATTATCTACCAAAATCGAGCCATGTGTGTCTTTGAATTTTCGCCCCAAGTTGGTCAAGGCCAACACAAAAAACGAGGAGCAGCACGATGTTCATTGAATTAAGACAAAATAAACAAACCAAAAAAGTAAAACTGTCAAAGAAAAGGTTCTTTTACATTGTTTAATGTTGAAGTGTATCTTAACCATTACTCGAGGTTATCAAAAATAGTCAATGATGCTTGTGAACTCCATTGCGAGGTTTTAACAGTTATCTGCCAAAATACAACCCTGTGTGTCTTTCTTTAAATTTTCGCCGCAAGTTGGTCAAGGCCAACACAAAAAACGAGGTGCAGCACGAAGTTCATTGAATTAAGACAAAACAAACAAACCAACAAAATTGTAAATGTCAAAGAAAAGGTTCCTTTACATTGTTTAATGTTGAAGTGTATCTTAAACATTACTCGAGGTTATCAAAAAAAGTCAATGATGCTTGTGAACTCCCTCGCAATGAGATACTCCTATCCCGCTCCCCCACCCCCCAAAAAAAGGCAAATATGCAACAAATGAAGGGGACAGGTTTTTTTTGTTTTTTTTTAAGGAAAAGTCCATATTTTATCGTAATTTCAAAGAGGTTATGGTGACAAATATCTATATTCAACATAAAATATATGAAATCAGGATTTGACTAAAGTACAACCATTTTCTGTAATTACAGTCAAAGTGTCTCTCATGAAAGCAGGCTTTTGCAGTTGAAGGATCACATTTCAGCAATCAAAATATTTTTTTCTCCTCAAGAGTTGAATGCCCTACGCAGTCCTGTGAAAATGTTCATTCACGTTGTCCTTTTCATTATGAGGACTTCTTATATTTTACAGCTGCGATGAAGTGATGCAAATTGGAGAGTCCAATTCCCATTTTCTCCCTTTCTCAATAAAGCAGGTCCATCACCGATTGCTGCATTAATACATTTCCCATACAAAAAGGTGACAAAAAGCTACCCACCATTGACTTATCCTGTTATCCTTCCCATTTTTCTCCATCCTTTTGTAATGAATGTGCGAATATTCGTGCACCATGAGGCCTTTCACAGCTTAATAAAAATATCTTGCCTTCTTTCTCCCACCTTATTTGATAGTGCAGATGAGAAATAGATTCGCGATAACGATTAATAATGTTAGCCGTAGTTCATTGTTTCCACAAGTCGGACGAATAACGTCATATCAGTCTTGCTAATGCGCCTGGAACACAATTGCTGTGTGTTTCATAATATCGCTGTTAGAGAAGCCATTCATTCTCATTTTAGCAGCAAGTCTCATTTGCTTGAATGGAGTAGCTTTCCACCTCACCAATCCTGCCCAGACCACGGGGACTGCAAAGCAAATGAAGGATGGAAACGGCAATATTTCTAATATCTTCTCCTGTGGAAAGAACATGAGGGCCCTAGCGTAGAAATGACAATAAAATATATAGAATGAATATATTTAAGACATTATGTAAAAAAGATTTAATCCGTTCTACTTCCACAGAGTATGTCAGGCGCATGCAGGCCATTGACATTAGAGTCATTTGGTTTTCACTAGTTATCGTACCTTTGTGAATAAGTTAGTCGCACTGGAAAAGTTGAAGTGCTGCAGGCTAAACAGAAGAAATGCGACACAATTTCTTGCACACGTTCAGGAGCTGCGATGGGAAAACAAATCAGTATTGCAAATTTGACTGACGTGAGAACTTTCCTCTCATATTGAACAACTGTCATTATATATTTCCCTTGCTATCTTAATATACAAGACTAACTCGCCTGATTTTTAGTGGAACAAGTCAGCATGAATTTGACTGATAGGTGAGCTTCTTATAACATTGATTGCAAGAGAAAACATATAAGCACAAAACATTTCCTCAAAATCATTAATGCATGTGTTACAAGCTTTAGCTTCTTTAACTCATTGGCTGCCATTGGCGCTGAAAGAAAGCCAATCCATCTCAGCTGAGAGGGCTGACTTACAATGGATGAGACATCTATTGGTGTAATTGGCAGTCAATAACACAGGCCTACAAACAGAAACTTTTTTGTTAGTGCATGAGTTTTTTTTTTTTTCAGTCATTTCTAGATAATTAGAACCAACGGAATTCAAATGTGGTATTGGTTTTTTACTAATTTTGTCTATTTCTTTTCTTTTTTTTTTGTCTTAGTTCTTTAGAATGTTTTACGCTGCTTTCATAGGGTTATCATAATCACAGAACGAAGACGTAAGTGTATAAATGATATAAATCTTTGCTACATTTGCAGAGTGCATATGCTGAAAGAACAGCGCCGAGGCATTACGCGTTTAATTAAAAGATCATACGATGCTTATTTTAGCATGAAAATATTGGGAGCAGTTTCAGAAGAGCAAGGTGAAAAATTACATCAAGGTGGATGCGCGGAACTGCTACTTAACATTCGAGAAAGTCTCTAAAGAGATTTGCTCAATTAGAATAATTATTTTATTCAATAATTTTAAAGTCTAAAGTTGGTATGTTTATGATATAATTCAATGGTATTTGAAGTTTCTCGTGTTCAATTCATTAACCCTTGAGAGTCGAAGGACGCGCCGGCGCGTCCTCAGCGCACGTCGTCTTTGAAGCGCCCTCACGTTTTAATTACGTCACCCACATGCCGTTGGTTGGTCTCGTTTTAAAGTGCGGAAGTTGCGGTTTACTCTTGTTATTATTTGAAGTCAATCGACCAACTAAAACGTGAGATATTGTCATTTAAGTTTTATAGTTTTATTGTCCTCTCAAAAAAACATTAAAACGCTACATGGATTATTTGTTTATGTCTATATTTCCATCATTTCTTGTCCTTTTTCAAAACGGAAGCTCCATGAAAAAAACACAAATCAAACGAACCCTTTCGAAGTCACAGTGGAAGCACAAAATGCGTTTTTTTTTTTTTTTTTATATAAATATAACTGCCGTGTGAGGTTCCACCGAACGAGAGGGAGGAGTGTTCTGAAGCAGCGAGGTGGCGAGCGACGGCCGTTTGGATCGAGCAGCGACTTTGTGTGACTTTGAGAATGAACGGAAAACTAAAAACGCAAGCAATTGTGCTTTTTGATCAACTTGAGGAAGAGGATGGTCCAAATTCGTCATCATCGTCTTCTTCGGAAGAGTCCTCAAGTGAAGATAGTGACGGATTTGAACACGTGGGTGACGCCATCGACGAACAGAGGTAAGCCAACTCACTTTTTTTTTTATGATGAAAAAGTTTCTTTTGAAAGTTTCTTTTGATATTGCAAGACAAAGTTAATTTTGATGCAATATAAGTGTGTGTTTGTGTATATAATAATAAAATGTACATATCAGAACAAAGTCGTACGTGCACTGTGTGTATCCCAGGCAGGAATTTATAATTTGTGGTGTTCTTCTTTCTATATGAAGATTAGGGATGTAGCACATATTCTGCTATGGTATTCTTTCTATTGTCATACATATAGATTTCCATTATTATTGTATATATTTTTATAATATAATGTGCATAATAAAATGTGCATATCAGATCAAAGTATAATTTGTGGTCTTCTTTCTATATGAAGATTAGGGATGTAGCACATATTCAGCTACGGTATTCTTTCTATTGTCATACATATAGATTTCCATTATTATTTATTGCTGTATGTATTTTTATTTTATACTTTATTATTTTCAAGAATACTAACTTTTTTTCATGTACATTTATAGTGACAATGAAAGTAAAGTGAAATGAAAATGGAAGGGTGGAAAGAGGACCGACACCCCATGGAAGTGTGGGCTGTGTGATGTAGCCCTGTGTCTAATTCCAGGACGAAACTGCTTTTCGGAGTGGCATGCCTGAAAAAAATTTAACTTGTTTATTGTAAATATTTTTGAAAACTTTTTTTCCCAATGTTTTATATATATATATTTTTTCCCCCACAATCAGTCTTCTCAATTTGTGTATATAAATGTGTGTTCAAGAAGCTTGATTGTGTGTACATAGTTTTCATCAGGTGATGGGCCGCAATACCTAAACTCATAAAGAGATGGCCTCTAAACACTTTTTGTGTTAGATGGTATATATTTTTTCACTGTTCTTCACTGTTTGGTCTGCTGTATATAACCTGTTTTGACTAGAGCATGTATAAAGGCAAAAAACGCCTATGGCTATACCTGTTGTTTATGTTGAATTGTCAAATATAAGACTATTTATTCTAAATTTTTTTGGTTGAATGTTCATCCTAACATGTTGAATAAATATTGCAAAGTTTCAAAACGGTTCGTTACGCATGTTTGGTTGTCAATTGGACATCAATATTAAAAATTTTGACAAAACGATTTTGGAATTTTTGGTCTTTTTGTGCCCAAAATGATGATTTATAATTGGTCAGTGAAGGAAACAACAGTTTGGACATGAAGTTCAAAGTGTCCCAAAAAAATGGGACCAAACCAGGCCATCGTAAACAATTCTTTGAAATATAAAGGCAACTTCAAAGGCATGCAAAATCTGACAAAATAGGCCCAGACCTTAAAGGGTTAAAATAAATTGTTCTTGGATATATCGCCTTTTGTGTCCTTAAGGAAAAATTCTATACGGCTATTTTAAAATATTCTCATTGAGAACATTTAACAGGGATCTGGCGGGGTTTTAAAAAGGCTTAAAAGCATCGGATTTATGAATTGGGAAATAATAACTTAAAAAGTCTTAAGGTCTTAGAATTTATGATGTATAACTTCTCTGTGTCTCATTTCTCCTCAAAAGCGTCATTTGTCATTTTTATTAAATAACATAGCCTAAGTAAATTAATGAGGCGGAAGAGCCAATCATTGAGAATGCCACTCAGCGACGGGTCAAAATTGCAAGCATATTGTGTAGTTCTTTTGATTTGCTTATCTAAGTCAAAATAGCGTTGAGTCACTGAAAGATGACTACAAATATGGCTGCTTTTTCAATTTGGTGTGCTGTGCGTCCAGCTGAAAAAGATCACTATTATTATGCAGATCGATGTCACTACCGCTCCTGCACGCTCCGGTTGAGTTTATTCACATCCTGTCCCGACCGCAGGATTCTTGCATGATGACGAGTCACAATGGGAATCCCAACAAAATGTCATGCTCAACACTACACTGACGCAATTTTTATTTTTTAATTTTTTTTTTTACACCTAGCCGTACATCTCATATTAGCGAGATGGGTAAATGTAAATTCAACGAGTCATGGTTGAGTAAACAATCCTTTCGCCTTTGGCTCAAACCAGTGAATAGCAGTGTGTTTGAGGCTTTTTGCATCATATGGCCCCCCCCCCCCCCCCCCCCAAAAAAAAACCAACCCAAAAAAAAAAATCAGCTGGGTACAATGGGCATGAAGGCACTAGAGTCCCATGCTAAATCGTCCAAGCACATGACCTCCATTAGAGGAAAGAAACTCCATCCATTGCTGGCATTTTTCTGTCTGTCTGTTTAAGTCAGCCAGTTCCTCATAAGCCTGAAGAGACAGAAGCTAAAGCCAGCCAGCAAGCTGCTAATGTAAGCGAAGCGACAGAAGCTTACACTAGCCAGCTAGCTGCTAGTGCTGCAGCCGACCTGCATCCCAGCCCAGCTACGATTGCTAGTGGATTTGCGAGAATGGAGCTACCCACATCGTATGGCTCCACAGCAACCGTGAAAGCAGAGTTGTGGTTGCCTGAGAGTTTAAGATAACGTTTGCCACACTAAATGCTAATGCTAATGAGAACGACTATACTTGGCCTGTTGTCTGTGGTCTACGCTGCGGTGGTGTTGCGTGAGTAGCCAATTCAATATGCTGGATTCTTACACACACATTCCACATTTCCACTTTCGAGAAATAAATTAACACAAATTCACAGATTTTGTTTTTCTTGGTTGATAGGGCTGTGAAATAGGTATTAAGTTTTTAAAAGATGGTCTTAATTAGGTCTTTAAAAGTTTTAAATTCAACTTAAGAAACTGTAAGAACCCTGATTTATACTGAATTAACTTGCAGACTAGAGCCAATTTCAATATTCTGACACTTTCATTGCATTCAGTGACCTTAATTTAGCTACAAATGGTATTCATATTTCGTGCACAAATTTGACTGTTGACCAGTGTAATTAAAGACTGCTGAATTAAACTGAAAATCTGCAATGTTATTATGATTAGCTATTTTGGCTCTCTCTCTCACTTGGCTGCGTGACATCTTCGTGGGAGCAAATGTGCTCTTCCTGTATACTGTATATATATTATATTTTTGTTAAGAAACTATAAACCATTAGTTAGCTATTGGAAGCAAACTTTGTTGACATTTCTCATGAAAGACATCAACCCTTGAATATTCGATTGTGCTTATCCAGTTCAAGGTTACAGCAAACTTATTAGTTATTGCTGGGCTATTGTGAGTGGGAATCCATCCCATAATAGCAGCACCAAGTCAGCAGCATTAGTGATCGGGTTCAGTTGTGATGGGGCTTACAAAGACAGCAGTTCAATACTTGAAAACTTTTTTTTGTGCGTGGTACTTGGCTTCAGCTGCAGCTATGAAAACGGGTGAGGTCTGTTTTCCGCAATGGTGCTAATCGGCCAAATAGTGCGTGTCACAACGGGACATGGGCAACCCTTAATCATCCAGCTGCAGCAAATTAATTACTACAATCATCTACCCACAGCAAATTAATTATCACAATCAATCACCACAAATTAAACTGGACCCTAAAATAGCTCTGCGGTCAACCAGCAATCAGCCATGCTGGCCTCCTCCTGTGTGAGAAAAATATACAGAAATGCACACCTGGAAAAAAAAACATGGCCGCTAATGTAGGCCATTTCGGAGTATGATTTTAGATGTTCATTTCCTCCTTTTTTTGAGTTGTGAGAAATGAATGATCATCCCTTAATGAGAATTCTAATTGAATTTGTTTGTGTTGACAGATGAGGATGATACATGATCGCTTTGCAGCTATTATTGGTGGTGCTTTTTAGTACACCACTGAAAACAAATGTGAATGACTTGAGGCTTACACATTCATGCACACACACCTGCGTATAAAGCTGTAACACACAGAAAGGACTATTGAAAATAGGGTTGTTCCGATCATGTTTTTTTGCTCCCGATCCGATCCCGATCGTTTTAGTTTGAGTATCTGCCGATTCCGATATTTCCCGAGCTGATTGCTTTTTTAAATTTTTGCTCCCGATTCAATTCCAATCATTCCCAATAATTTTTCCCGATCATATACATTTTGGCAATGCATTAAGAAAAAATGAATAAAACTCGGACAAATATATACATTCAACATACAGTACATAAGTACTGTATTCTTTTATTATGACAATAAATCCTCAAGATGGCATTTACATTATTAACATTCTTTCTGTGAGAGGGATCCGTGGATAGAAAGACTTGTAATTCTTAAAGGATAAATGTGACTTTGTATATTGTGACTAAATATTGCCATCTAGTGTATTTGTTGAGCTTTCAGTAAATGATACTGTAGCCATTTAACTATTCTGCCCAAATGCATGATGGGAAGTGCAACCATGACTGTGCGTATTGGCACCAATTGATATATCTTCTCTGCGTTAGGAAATAACATTGGGTTTAAAGAAAAAAATTAACGACTACCTTTCTTCCACATATTGCTTTCCCAGAATATTATTAATCATTGAGAGAGGGATTTTAAAGCTTTAGCCAATTAAAATCAGGCTCCAAAGTCTGCCAAAATTCACTCTACTCATTTTACGCTGCCTTTTAGCTCTATATATAGGTAAATTGGCGCCATTGTAGACTGGATGCGACAATGCGTGAGTGAATCGTGCAGCGCATGCGTTAATTGCGTTTAATATTTTAACGTGATTAATAAAAAAAATTAAAAAAAATCAATCACCGCCGTTAATGCGATAAATTTGATAGCCCTACTTTAAAGCCAAGACTAAAGACTCTGGATGAGTGTAAGACATTTTGTCTGTAACGTTAAATACAATTAGAAAACGATCTAATTAAAAAAAATATATGCATTAAAAAAAGGCATGTCCGATATTTTTTTGCCGATTCCGATACTTTGAAAATGACATGATCGGACCCGATTTAATTGAAAATATTAAAAAAGAATAGTCTGATGTTTAAGAATGAAGTATTTAAAAAATGGAAAAATACTTTCTATGCTGTAAAGATATTTTTTAAAAAATGTAAGCGTGAGTATTTTGGATTTCGTTTTTGATTAGCAGATATAATGATTTAAACAATCTGAAACATGGTGTTAAAAACTTTTTTCATAGTAGGAGTATGTGTTTGAACTTATATCCTTGGACTTCCCTGATCACTTTGTGACCTTTTCCCGGTTTGAATTAACCAATAGTTGAGGTTGATTGGTCAAATCTAAAAAAAAAAAAAATTTTTTTAAATACCGATTTATATTACCACTCTTCTGTTTTCCTCTTCCCTTCTTTATTTCTTCTTTCCCAGTCTATGGCAACGTCTTAATCCATCTCACTCACTCTCCGTCCATGCCATGTCTCCGTTTACTGTCCCTTCACTTCCACTGTCTCACTCTTTTCAGTTCTCTTTTCTGGACTCTGCTGAACTCGTGAAAACTGAGTAGACATAGTTTAGTTCCTGCGGGACTTGGCTTTAGCCATATTGGGTGACATCCTGATGGCGCCGATGAAAGCAAACACACAAACACACACAATTGGCATACACGTAAGTGTGTGTCGAGGATTAAAGGGAGTAGCTCATTGTGTGTGTCAGTCCCTTGATGGCCTTTAGCCCCCCATCAGGGCATGCTCCGATACCACACTCTGATTGGTCTCAAACTGCCCTGACAGGAAATCCATTTGTGTGTGCGTGTGCATGTGTGTGTACGTAGTCTCAGTGTGTGGGTAAGGCATGCGCCTGGATGACAGCTAAATTGAATGCCAGTGCCAACAAGGCCACGGGATCAAAATGAGAGGGATGAGCGCAGCACCACATGGAGACGTTGCAGCCATTAAGCCACAGACAGGTGTACGTGTGTGCGCCTGTGAGCGTATGTGTGTAAAACTGATGGAGTTTTAATGTGCTCCCTGATGAGAAGTTGCTGACATCAGGGTAGGAGGAAATAGGCAAACAATGACCTATACAAAGTGAGATCATAAAGATTGCGGACTCTCCACAGGTCTGCTCTTACAGTATTGTCACATGTTGTATGCGTAGGTCATGTTTGAACCCTTTACATGACATTTGTGTGGATTTCATTTTATACTTGTGTGATTGAAGATAATTGCCAAAAACGTGCTAAAACTGAGACATGCAGTATGTGACATGTGTAATCTTCGTTGGAGAGCTGTATCCATAATTTATTGGCGACCATTGACACAGATACTATTTGATCACTGCCAACCCTCCCAGTCCCCCAGTTTATCGCCGTCCTTGGTAGCCATTAAGTTACGCTGTTTTGCACGATTTCAGTTTTCCTTATTGATGACCTAATGGAATTCATATATTAGTATGTATTACAGCCAGCACTGGCTTTACCCAGACACATTTTCATCGATCAAATTTGTTTTCACATAATCTAATTTTTGTGATTAGATTGTATTATACGTATTTTTGCAATATATTAATACTGTTTTTCCTATCCATTGTGTCATGAGAGATCAACTGATGTGCCAATTTCACTTAATAAATTCCAAACATTTTCATCCAGTACAAGTACTGTATCCTTGTAAATCTACATCTAGATCAGCTACATATAGTGACAGGCAGAACCAGTGGCGGAACAAATGTGAACAGGGCCCGGATGCGATGAGTACAAACAGCCTCTTTCAGGTCCAGGCCTGGGTGAGGTCGCACCCTCAACACCTCTCTAATTTCTGCTCCTGGGCAGAGCAATGAAATATTTTCCCAATATGTAGCAATCAAATATTGGTTCAACATTTTGTATTATTTTTGTTTGGTTCCATGCTGTGATTTTTCCCCATAAAAATGGTAAAATACAGCGTGTACTGTACCATGGCTCAATAAGCTTTTTGGGCAACTTTTTGGGACACCTGTACAACGCAAGATAAATAATTTAAATGTTGCATAAATATCATAACAAAGAGCTAACAGACTAGTATTATTCTTCGACATATTTACGTAAAGTAAATTCAAACTGCCTGTTTTTTTTTTGTTTTTTTTTTTGCTTTTAACCAAGAATCAAGACTGTTTTACGTTCATATCTATAAAGAATTCAGGGATTTAAGCATTTATTCACAACAATTTCAACGTAAAAAGCTCTTTGTTGTGGACTTGTGGTAAGGCGGTGCCACAGTGAACTTAAAGACGAGTCGCACATTCGCAGTATTTACGTAAAATAAATGCTACCTGCACGTTTTTTTTTTTGCTTTTAATTTAGGTATGGAGAATGTTTGCCTTCCATATCTACTGTATAAAGAATTCAGGGATTTAAGCATTTGTTCACATGAATTTTTAAAGGAAAAAGCTCATTGTTTTGCTTTTTTGTTTTTTCGGTTTTTGTATCTCTAGATTTTATTTTAGACATTTCTGCATCCATATTAAAAAACAATCAGCTTTTACGTGTTTCATTTAATGTAATATTTCAATCTAATAACTTTGAGTGAAACACCATGGTCCTACACTAACCCCTACGCCGACGGCAACAAGTAGATCCTCATCTACTTTGACCCCGTGCACCTTTGGAAGAACATCTACAGCAGCTTTCACAACAACGGCTGTATGGTGCTGCCCAGGTTTCCTGGGGCTGAAGTAAATGGCCAACATTATTAACTTCATAAAACAGATGAATTAAAACACCTATCTTTCTAAAACCAACATGTTTTTTAGGAGCCTGAGAGGATTAGGACGGCCCGATTCTTGAGCCGGAAGGTGGTGGCCAGGTGGGAGAACTACAAGTCTATCAAGGCCGGCTACAAGTTGACCCAGAAGGTTCTGGTGCGCAGATCGATCAAGAAGCAGAGCATCGGGCTCATCATGGCGGTCGTCAACCCCAACACGGTCGCACGGGCAGGGTGGAACACAGGGCCGACATCCTGGAGTTGGTCTAGAGGACAAGGGAGACCTGGAGATGGGCCGGGCGGTCCTCAAACAGCCATCTCTCCCCATGGCCCACATGGCATCCTTTGGAATGTCGCTGTGGGACTTCCTGATGTGCAGGAAGCACAAGAGCACCTGCTGGAATTCCTGGCAGTCCCTCTTCAACTGTTTTGGTGCAAACTTCTCCAAGGATGTGACTTCAGAAGAGACGAAGAACAAGGCCTTGGAGTGGCCAGCCTGCCGGAGTAGAGTCGAGGAGGGCAGAAAGGAGACGGCGAGGAACAGGGACTTGTACAATTCGAGGAAGCTGACCAGAAAACGCAAAGTATAGAAAAAGGCGAAGTGATTGTTGAAAAACGAGGCTCACATCCTGGTAACACCACATCGATTACTTGCACTGCCTGAATTATAGGACTCATACTCATCTCATACGCATTTTATATTTATTTCTATTTGGATTTCATACTTGCATTTCACTTTTGAGATTTTTAACTTATCCTGCACAGTAAAGTGATACTCCACAATTTCATTGTACTGTATAACTGTATAATGATAATAAAAGGCTATTCTATTCTGTAATAAGTTATGATTGTATATAGAATTTATTAGTAATCAATTTACATATTATTTATAATTGATTCTGCATGTTTTCCTCAAGTATTAAGTTTCTGATGTTAAATTGAGTGATTGAGTAATTAGCTGTTGAAAACATGCAGTAAATTAAATAAAAAAAAGTTGCTATTTTGGTCAAAAACTTACATGATATGTTAAATATTTTTAGTGATCCTGAAAATATAGGTGATTATCTCTGCATTTGGTGATTTTTGTGCACCTAGTATAAAATCTGAGAATTTCATTGCCATTTTACGTTTGGTTATACTTATATAAAAAATAATTAACCCTTTAACACCGAACGTGTCGGCAGCGACGCGTTTACGCATATCGTCTTTGAAGCTTTGTCACGCTGTAATTACATCACCCACGTGCTGCTGGTTGGTCTCGTTTGAAAGTGCGGAAGTTTATGTCCACACCAGTTTTTATTTGAAGTCAATCAGCCAAGAAAAACGGGAGATAATGTCATTTGAGTTTTATAGTTTTATTGCACTCATAAATATCATTAAAACGCTGCATGGACCATGTATCCATCTCCATATTTCCATCATTTCTTGTCCTTTTTCAAAACCGAAAGCAGCACAAGAGACTACTTATCCCAAGTGTCGTTGTGATGTCAGGAAGGACGAACCGAATGTGATCATTTTTAATAAATTTCCGAACGAGGCGCCAACTATTGAAAAGGAGGCATGCGAAGCAAGCAACGGCCGGTGTTGTGCCGAAAAATGCACAACACCGGTTTGTTTGAGCGAGCGACTTTGAAACGTGCAGAATGAATCTAAAACTACATTTAGCACAAGCTAATGCATTATTTAATTAACTCAAGGAAGAAGATGAGTCGTATTTGTCGTTGTTTTCCTCTGATGAATCGGCGTCTCGGCGAGTAGAAGTGACAATAGAGCGCAAACGGCGAAAGAATAGGCTGTGTGACGTTGAGTGTGACGCAGCTCCCTCCGTGACCTGTTCAAGAAGAAGCTTTATTGAGTGCGCAAAAAAAAATAAAAAAATAAAAAAAAAAAACTTTATTGGGTCGCATGCCTGAAAAATTTGGAATTCAACTACTTGTCAATATTTTTGAAAATACTTTTTTTCAATGTTATATATATTTTTTCTTCACTATAATCTTCAATTTTTATGTAGATGTGCGTTTGAGAAGCTTGATTGCATGTACGTATATACTTTTGATAAGGTGATGGGTACAACACCTAACTTCACAAAGAGATATCTTCCAAACCCTTTTTGTGTTAGATGATATATATAAATTTTTTTCTCACTATTTTGCACACTATATAACCTGTTTTGACCATAGTATGTGTAAAGGCCAAAAACGCCTATGACCATACCTGCTGTTTGTGTTGAAGTGTCAAACATAAAACTATTCAATCTTATTTTTTTCTATTGAATGTTTATCCTAACAAGTTGAATAAATATTATCAAGCTTCAAAACGGTTGGTCGAGCATGTTTGGTTGTCAATGGGACGTCAACATTACAAATTTTGAAAAAAGATTTTGGGATTTTTTTGTCTTTTTGGGTCCAAAATGTGGATTATAATTGGTCAGTGAAGAAAACAACAGTTTAGACATGAAGTTCAAGGTGTCCTGAAAAAAGGGACCCAATTTGGCCATTGTAAACAATTTTTTCTTTGAAATATAAAGGCAACATCAAATGCATGCAAATTCGGCCAAAATAGGCTTAGGTGTTAAAGGGTTAATCAGGATTTTATAAGGGAACAACTTTGAAAATGTTTATGCCGCTGCTCATGGAGACTCATATATGGATGGCTAAGGTAGGTGACTGTTTTGGTTTTGAAAATATTTGAATTTTAAGTTTTTGAAAATAGGCCCCCTATGGATCGGCCCCGTTTCCTGTGTCCTGTCAAGTATTATGAAGTCTATGGTTTAATATATAATCCTTTGATGAATTGATGAAAAACAATGAAGCAACAACTTTATAAAGAAAATATAGCAATACTCGATCAAATACATATTTCCTTCATCCTCTATGGAAAGATGATGTGACCTTCTCCATATGTCTATACTTTACTGCACACGAGAAGCAGATGCACGATCACAATTTGTAACATTATAATGTGAGCACAAAGTCATATAGTACATGGCAGGAAATCTTTTTGCATCATGGACAATTAAGTTGCAATTATCAAATCCAAGTATATTAATATGAATAGTTTGTTACAATGTGAGGACTAGTCTCACAGTTTCTAGAGAGGGGTTGTATATGCACGTCTTTGAGCTCTATTTTAGTATTCTTATCCAATGCTCTTCCTCTTTTCTCCCCCACTCTTCCTTTCTTCTGGGTGGTATGTGAGCGTCCAAGGTCACCGACTCCAGTGTTGAGTTGAGCCTCAACACTGAAACCCCCTCTTTGATTTTGTCAAAGAGGGGGTAGAGGAGGTGGGAAGAAGAGAAAGAGGGCAACTCATGATTTGAGATGTTGTTCCAATAGAATGAATGGGGCTCATTTAATAAAGGAGTATTAAAAAGAAAGACAATTTAGCTTTTTACCATGCTTTGAGTCGCGTGCTTTCTCAAGGGAGCACAGTAATCAGGAAGCTGTCACAACAAAGGGATTGTGTGATAGCATGTGGGGGCTGGATGTAGACCCAAATGCAGAGAAGCAGGTGTAACCTCCAAAGTATTCATTAATGAAAAAATGGCAAAGTAGGTCAACTTTTTTAAAATCTAAATTTCACGAGGCAGAACAATTTTAATTCAACGTAACAACGAAACAAAATTAAAGATGCATTTCCAATTGTAGGAAGATAGCAAATCAGACTGGAAGAAATCAGACCTCGAAGCACACCTGGACAAGACACAACTGGATGGAGGTAACTGGTTAGTTGACACAAAACACAGGGCTGACAAGAACAGCTGGAGATAAAAATCCAAAGATCAGACAAGATATGAATCAGGGAGAGAATCAGGGAGGGATCCACTCATATCACATCATATCATCATTTTCTTAAGTCCCCAAAAGCACAGGGGATATATTTTTGACATTCGTGAATCTATTTCTTTGTCTTTTTCCAACTTTGACAATGACAAAAACAATTTCGTTAAAGACTTTGACTCTAATATCACTGAAAAGACACTCATAAAATCCAATCTATTGCCAGATATTCACCATTTCCTATGTGAGCAAAAAATGTTACAACGACTTTGGCATAATCTATAAATCTACAGTGGTGCTTTAAATTAACATATATATCATCCTATCCCATTATGAGAGGCAGATGAATGAAATGAAAAACGAAAAAAATGATAAATCACAGACACTGCAAAACTGTCATAACAATATGATGAACTAACAATCTTCTACATTTCATCATCCCTCCATGACTGCAATTAGTTGTACTTTTCTGGATAGACATCGGATAGTTCTAATGGTTGGATTGTTGAACTATAGAATTTTACTGAGTCACCCGTTTGAGTGGCAACACAGTTACTGTAAATATAGACTGTTTGCATTGAGAATAGGGCAACCCAATAGTCACCACTGTGAGTTTGACAGATTGGTCATGTGGCAAATTTGTGGGCACCGCCCTCACTTGCCTATTAGGAAGTATTAGCCTGTGGCTGATGTATGGAGTTGTGTCAGGGATATGAGGTTTAGATAGGCCGCAGTCTGGGTTAGATAGAGTTTGTGTAATGGAATCCAGCCGCACATCACTCGCCGCCGGCCACAGTGGGTGGGGCTAATTTAATTGCTTTCATCCACACCTCACATTGGTCTGTGGCTCAAGATAAAGGATGGATTTCTTAACAGTGAAACGAAGCAGGAAAATCTATCAGTCGATCCAAATTCTATTTTCATTCAGCTCGTTGGTGGTTGAGTGCATTGTGATTGCAATCATAAAGAGAAATTAAATAAAACCCATTTTGTGACATCTTAAGCCAACCCGCAAGGGTGAGTTCAACTGCAACAAAGCAGCCTGGAAAAGTGGGTATTTCAGAAACCAGGTTCAGAAAACTCCAACCTCTTCAGCTGGCAAAGTCTGAGCTTTTGATTGCATATTAGATCATCTGAAATCAGTTCAATATTCATCTTGAGTTGAGCGTTTGCAAGACAACCTCCAAAAAGCCATCACCAGTAGATATCTGATATTTCAAATCACCATGTCAAACAAGAGGAAAAAGTTCAGGTTTCGTCCCCACATTGTTTTTCAAGTATTGAGTAAAAAAAAAAAAAAAAAAATCCTTTCTGTCTTTGTGTTGTTTTCATGGGATCAAGTGTGTTTGTCAGTCAGGTGACCAGTCTGGGGTGCAATCTGCTTGGATAAGTACCAATACCTGCAATGACCCTGAATTGAATAAGTGGTCCAGTTAAGTTAAATTAAAAATATTAGTTGAAATGTAAACCAATGCATTTCCAATAAAACAAATAAATGAATAAATAAAGCTACCTGTCAGCGACCAGGTTATGTTCTCAAAATCCTTTACTGTGGTGACTGATTGAATTTTTTTTTTTTTTTTTTTAATTAACTCAGCTTTTCCCATTATTATCGGGTTTGATTAATAGGTTTCATAAAACCTTTGTGGATTGACCCCTTATGATTGCAGACTGCAGGTTTTTATTTTTTTTTTACCCAATTATTAGAAATGTTTGCAATGAATATCATACCACATTATTATAAATGTGTGTATTCAAATGGTAGTGGGTGTATATTTTGTTCAGGTTTATATTTGTCAGTGTAAACTGATAAATGCATGCAACATTTCATAAAAAGGTCCTTCAAAGATTTAAAATGAAGCAGATGACAGAGAGGCAAAATTATTTTACATTATTTTGGGAGCATGTCACCACTTTTCAAAACAATTTTAAAAATGACCATTAGTCTTCTTACTCATAATGCCCAATTTTGAAGCCAGGCTTATCCTCTCGTGTTGACCCCCAACATAAAAGGGACTTATCATCTTATTTTTATTTATTTATCTATTTATTTTAAAGTAAAGTGGAATATTCCCCGTCGCTTGACTTAGACTGAACTAGGACCTTGAGCTGTTCTAAAAGCAACTCAGTTCGAGTCTTCTGCAGCAGTCTCTAAATGCTCCTGATAAAACTTTAGCTATTGTTTGTTGCCAGGCAGGAAAACAGCTGCTCTCTAATAAATTTCAAATGAACAACTAGAGGTCTCTCCGGTGCAACTCATGTCAGCAGTTGTCTAATCACACTGTTTGCTTGCAGCGAGCTGCGGGCACAGGTTAAAACCCAGTCTGGCTCAGCTTGAAATAAAAAAGAAAAACAAAACTAACAACAAAACTCATTGTATCACTGGAGGCCTTCACAAGTAAAGCCTCAGGGATGAGCGACTTCTACTAACTGTGTAAGATGATTTAACAGTATTATTGGTAGATGCAAATAGCAGACTCTTCCAGACTGCCTGCCATCATTGCATCGTCTCCTTAATGTTTCTGTTCAATGTTCTCAAAGTCTATTGACCTAAATAGACCAATGTGTCCTCTATCTTATTGTCATATTGATCTGTGGCACTGCTCTCACACCCTCCCCAATCCTAAATATTCCCAGGATACACAACTGTCCTGTCTTTGACCTCCATCATCCATTCTGCTTGGATTCATCTTCCTTACAATATGTTGAGTTTCATTCTGTTTCTTTGATGCAAACATTGCCTGCACCCCACATCCTGCTCAGTGAAGGAGAAAGGTGACGTCTAAGGGACGATCTCCCTTTACAAAAATAAAACTTGAAAAATTGAAATCTCTCTCCTAAACATTTTAATTCGGATTAACTGGAATTTTATCATATTTCAAATGTGTGCCTGGTCTTATTCTATCCAGCTGTAAATTTTATGTTGTTAAGGTTTACTGCTTGTTCACATATTTTAAATGCTTGTGCTAAAATGTTAACATTATGTTAATTAAGTTTGTTTGTTACTGTTGTTTGTATAAAGACTAGACCATGACTGTAATGGGCACTGCATTAAAGCAAATCATACGTATTGTTTTTATCCCTTTAATGTTTCTTGACCTCTGAAAAGTTTGAGTGATGCCAAGCACATTGAAGTGCCAGGAATACATGATATTGTAAAGATTACCGTTTCTAGCCGAATCTGATCACCAACACCCTATAATCAATGAAACTGGATTACGATTTCATCATTGATTTAGGGCTACATATTGCTCTGATAGGTAATTTTCCTGGATGAGGCAATAGGTAGGTAAACATACAATTAAACAACATGGATAGGTAACCACTTCAGCACCGTTGAACACAAGTAGGATAAATAAAGGTGTGCTCCTTGCAGTCAGCGGGTCTCTGTGGACCACGGCCATCAACTCTGATTTAAATCCACCTTTGTGACAATGCGCAAGCCTACCGATATCAATGCCACTGATGTTACCATAGGGAGTGAATATGTTAAACTAAAAGAATGCATAGAGGAAAGGGGCTAATTTGATAAAATAGCAAGACATGCATTTGCATAAAGATTTGCGAGAAGCTTTGAACGCAACAGAATTAATCTCGTATCAGTCGACGTGTTATAAACCAGCTGGAGTGAAAATGAATGGCTTTTCTTTGAGATTGTTAAACTGTCTTCTGGCTTTTTCACTTTATGAAATGTTAGTCACATATCGAACACACCTAAAAGTGCCTTACAAAAGTATTCCCCCCTCAGCTATTTTGTGTTTGTTTTTTAGCCATTTTGTTAAATTACAACTTCTGCTTTAAATCATTTTTTTTTTTTATTTGTTGGATTGGCACTCAATAGTTGCCCATGGTGAGAGGCGCCGGGCAGGTGTGGGAAGGCTTATTGCCCCCCGGCTTGGCGCCTGTACGTTGGGGTTTACCCCGGTAGACGAGAGGGTAGCCTCCCTCCGCCTTCGGGTGGGGGGACGGGTTCTAACTGTTGTTTGCGCTTATGCACCGAACAGCAGTTCAGAATACCCACCCTTTTTGGAGTCCTTGGAGGGTGTGCTAGAGAGCGCCCCCTCTGGGGACTCCCTCGTTCTCCTGGGGGACTTCAACGTTCACGTGGGCAACGACAGTGAGACCTGGAGGGGCATGATTGGGAGGAACGGCTCCCCCGATCAGAACCCGAGTGGTGTTCTGTTATTGGACTTCTGTGCTCGTCACGGTTTGTCTATAACGAACACCATGTTCAAACATAGGGGTGTCCATATGTGCACTTGGCACCAGGACACCCTAGGCCGCAGTTCGATGATCGACTTCGTAATCGTGTCATCGGACTTGCGGCCGCATGTTTTGGACACGTATTGTGAGGGTCTGCTGGGAACGTCTGGCAGAATCCCGTCAGAAAGAGTTTCAACACCCATCTCCGGCAGAACTTCTCCCTTGTCCCGGGGGAGGTGGGGGACATTGAGTCCGAATGGGCCATGTTCCGCACCTCCATTGTTGAGGCGGCCGATCAGAGCTGTGGCCGTAAGGTGGTTGGTGCCTGTCGTGGCGGCAATCCCCGAACCCGCTGGTGGACACCAGCGGTAAGGGATGCCGTCAAGCTGAAGAAGGAGGCCTATCGGGCCTTTTTGGCCTGTGGGACTCCGGAGGCAGCTGACAGGTACCGGCTGGCCAAGCGGACTGCGGCTTCGGCGGTCGCCGAGGAAAAACCCGGACATGGGAGGAGTTCGGCAAGGCCATGGAAAACGACTTCCGGACGGCTTCGAGGAAATTCTGGTCCACCATCCGTCGCCTGAGGAGAGGAAAGCAGTGCACCATTAACACTGTGTATAGTGAAGATGGTGTGCTGCTGACCTCGACTCGGGACGTTGTGAGCCAGTGGGGAGAATACTTCGAGGCCCTCCTCAATTCCACCGACACGCCTTCCTTGAGGAAGCAGAGTCTGGGGACTCTGAGGTGGGCTCTTCGATCTCTGGGGTTGAAGTCACTGAGGCGGTTGGAAAGCTCCTTGGTGGCAAGGCTCCAGGGGTAGATGAGATCCGCCCGGAGTTCCTAAAGGCTCTGGATGTTGTAGGGGTGTCGTGGCTGACACGTCTCTACAACATCGCGTGGACATCGGGGACAGTGCCTCTGGATTAGCAGACCGGGGTGGTGGTCCCCCTTTTTAAGAAGGGGGACCGGAGGGTGTGCTCCAATTATAGAGGGATCACACTCCTCAGCCTCCCCGGTAAAATGTATTCAGGGGTGCTGGAGAGGAGGGTCCGTCGGGAAGTCGAATCTCGGATTCAGGAGGAGCAGTGTGGTTTTTGTCCCGGCCGTGGAACAGTGGACCAGCTCTACACCCTCAGCAGGGTCCTCGATGGTGCATGGGAGTTCGCCCAATCAGTCTACATGTGTTTTGTGGATCTGGAAAAGGCGTTCGACCGTGTGCCTCGGGGAGTCCTGTGGGGGGTGCTCCGGGAGTACGGGGTACCGAGCCCCTTGGTAAGAGCTGTTCGGTCCCTGTACGACCGGTGTCAGAGTTTGGTCCGCATTGCCGGCAGTAAGTCGAATTCGTTCCCAGTGAGGGTTGGACTCCGCCAAGGCTGCCCTTTGTCACCGATTTTGTTCATAATTTTTATGGACAGAATTTCTAGGCGCAGCCGAAGCGTTGAGGGTGTCCGGTTTGGTGACCTCAGCATTGAATCTCTGCTTTTTGCAGATGATTTAGTGCTGTTGGCTTCATCAAGCCGTGACCTCCAACTCTCACTGGAGCGGTTCGCAGCTGAGTGTGAAGCGGTTGGGATGAAGATCAGCACCTCCAAATCCGAGACCATGGTCCTCAGTCGGAAAAGGGTGGAGTGCCCTCGGGGTCGGGGATGAGATCCTGCCCCAAGTGGAGGAGTTCAAGTATCTTGGGGTCTTGTTCACGAGTGACGGTAGGAGGGAGCGGGAGATCGACAGGCGAATCGGTGCAGCGTCTGTTGTAATACGGACTCTGCACCGGTCCGTAGTGGTGAAGAAGGAGCTGAGCCGAAAGGCAAAGCTCTCGATTTACCAGTCGATCTACGTTCCTACCCTCACCTATGGTCACGAGCTTTGGATCGTGACCGAAAGAACAAGATCCCGGATACAAGCGGCCGAAATGAGTTACCTCCGCAGGGTGTCCGGGCTCTCCCTTAGAGATAGGGTGAGAAGCTCGGTCATCCGGGAGGGGCTCGGCATCGAGCCGCTACTCCTCCGCGTAGAGAGGAGCCAGCTGAGGTGGCTCGGGCATCTGGTTCGGATGCCTCCCGGACGCCTCCCTGGAGAGGTGTTCCGGGCATGTCCCACCGGCGGGAGGCCCCGGGGACGACCCAGGACACGCTGGAGAGACTATGTCTCTCTGCTGGCCTGGGAACGCCTTGGGATCCCGCCGGAGGAGCTGGTTGAAGTGGCTGGGGAGAGGGAAGTCTGGGCTTCCCTGTTAAAGCTGCTGCCCCCGCGACCCGACCCCGGAGCAAGCGGAAGATAATGGATGGATGGATGGATGGAAATTTTAACCAAAAACTAAAAAATTGATGTGTTTTAGCTAAAAAAATCTCAAATATTGGATATACGTCCAAGTATATCTGATCAGACAGTGATGATATGTATTCATATGACCTACTGTAAATTAATGAGTTCGTGAGTCATCACCTTATCGTAGTGCTGCATTTTGCATGTCCCAATGATCCTAGGGAGTTATGTTGTCAGGGACTTTATGCCCCTGGCAGGGTCACCCATAACAAACAGGTCCTTGGTGAGGGACCAGACAAAGCATGGCTCAAAAGTCACCTTATGATGAATACAACAAATGGACTTAGTTTTCTCTTGCCTGGACGTGGGTTACTGGGGCCCCCTCTGAAGTCAGGCTTGGAGGTAGTGCTCGAAGGCAAGCGTCTGGTGGCCGGGCTTGTATCCATGTAACCCGGCAGGGCACAGCTCAAAAAGGCAATGTGGGTCCTCCTTCCCATGGACTCCCCACCTGTGGGAGGGGCCAAAGGGGGTGGGTGCGTTGGGAATTGGACAGCAGCCAAAGACAGGGGGCCTTAGCAGTCCGACCTCCAACTACAGAAGCTAACTATTGGGACATGGAATGTCACCTCTCTTGTGGGAAAGGAAGTTGGTGTGTGAGGCAAAAAAAATCCGACTAGATAGAGTTGGACTCACCTTCACACCAAAATCTGGGTTCTGATATCAAATACTCTTGAGAGGGGTTGGACTCTCTTCCACTCTGGACTTGCCCACTGTGAAAGGCGCCGAGCAGGTGTGGGAAAACGTATTGCCCCTCCGGCTTGGTGTCTGTATGTTAGGGTTTACCCCGGTAGACGAGAAGCTAGCCTCCCTCTGCCTTCGGGTGGGAGGACGAGTCCTGACTGTACTCTGACAGCAGTTCAGAGTACCGACCCTCTTTGGAGGGTAGGAGGGTGTGCCGGAGAGCGCTCCCTCTCGAAAGTCCCTCGTTCTGCTTGGGGACTTCAACGTTCACATGGACATTGGCAGTGAGACCTGGAGGGGCGTGATTGGGAGGGACAGCACCCCACAGATCAGAATACGAGTGGCTTTCTGTTATTGGACTTCTGTGTTTGGTGTCGCGAAACGGAGGGGATCCCAGCGCAGACACAATGTAGCATGATGAGTGAGATTCTTTAAGGCATTTATTCAAATGCATTGGATGCAGGCTGGTCAGGCGAAAGGTGGATGACACTGCGTAGAGGCACTCGGTCCAGGTCTCGACGGGAGCATGTAATTCGTTCCTGGGAAAAGAGCAAAGTTCATGAGCCGGGGATCACGATACCGAATACATGAAGAATACTACAAACGACTGACAGCGAAAGCAGACGAGTTGATCGGGCGACAAGGTGGGGCGTCCACTTGATTTTAAAGGTGGCTGATGGAGATTGTCTGCACCTGTGGCCGCTCGACCCGTCCGACGTCCAACCTGCAATCGGGGGAACACATGCACCCCTGCCCAAGGCTTACCAGGTCTCAGGAGGGAGGGGCAGAGGCCCTGACACTTTTGTGCTCGTCACTGTTTGTCCATAATGAACACCATGTTCAAACATAGGGGTGCACTTGGCACCAGTACACCCTAGGCTGCAGTTTAATGTTTGACTTTGTAATCGTGTCATCGGATTTGCAGCCGCATGTTTTGGACATTCATGTGAAGAGACAGGCACAGCTCTCAAATGATCACTGATGCTGGCCACGCCTGGCAGACCCAAACATTTTGTGAGGGTCTGCTTGGAACGTCTGGCAGAATCCCAGAAAGGAAGGAAGGGAAGAGTTTCAATACCCTCCTCCGGCAGAACTTATCCCTTGTCCTGGGGGATGTGGGGGACACTGAGTCTGAGTAGTCCATGTTCCACGCCTCCATTGTTGAGGCGGCTGATTGGAGCTGTGTCCGTAAGGTGGTTGGTGCCTGTCGTGGAGGCAATCCCCGACCCCTCTGGTGGACACCAGCGGTAAGGGATTCCGTAAAGCTGAAGAAAGGTCCTACTGGGCCTTTTTGGCCTGTGGGACTCCAGAGGTAGCTGGCAGGTACCGGCTGGCCAAGCGGAATGCAACTTCGGTGGTCGCTGAGGCAAAAACTCGTACATGGAAGGAGTTCGGCGAGGCCATGGAAAACAACTTCCGGAGGGCCACCGTCCGCCGTCTCAAGAGAGGAAAGCAGTTGACTCTTAATGCTGCGTATAGTGGAGATGGGGTACTGCTAACATCGACTCTGGACGTTGTGAGTCAGTGGGGACAATACTTTAAAGACCCTCTCAATTTTAACAACATGCCTAGCTTTGAGGAAGCAGAGTGTGTGGAATCCGAGGTGGGCTCTCCTATCTCTGGTGTCGAAGTCACTGAGGTGGTTGGAAACCTCCTGGGTGGCAAGGGCCCGGGGGTGGATGAGAGCCGCCCCGGAGTTCCTAAAGGCTCTGGATGTTGTGGTGCTGTCATGGCTGACACCCCTCTACAACATCACGTGGACATCCGGAACAGTGCCTCTGGATTGGTGGACCAGGTGGTGGTCCCCCTTTTTAAGAAGGGGGACCAGAGGGTGTGTTCCAATGATAGAGGGATCACACTCCTCAGCCTCCCTGGTAAAGTCTATTCAGGGGTGCTTAAAGGGAGGGTCCGTCGGGAAGTCGAATCTCGGATTCAGGAGGTGCAGTGTGGTTTTCATCCCAGCCGTGGAACAGTGGACAAGTAAGTCGGATTCGTTCCCAATAAGGGTTGGACTCTGCCAAGGTTGTCCTTTGTCACCAATTCTATTCATAACTTGTATGGACAGAATTTCAATGCACAGCCGAAGTGTTGAGGGTGTCCGGTTTTGTGGCCTCTGTATTGCATCTCTGGTTTTTGCAAATGATGTGGTGCTGTTGCCTTCATCAAGCCGTGATCGCCAACTCTCACTGGAGCGGTTCACAGCCAAGTGTGAAGAGGTTGGGATGAAGATCAGCACCTCCAAATCCGAGACCATGATCCTCAGTCAGAAAGGGTTGCATGCCCTCTCCAGGTGATGAGATCCTGCCCCAAGTGGAGGAGTTCAAGTATCTTGGGGTCTTGTTCACAAGTGAAGGTAGGAGAGAGAGGGAGATTAACAGGCAGGTGCAGCATCTGCTGTGATGCTGACTCTGCATCGGTCCATTGTGGTGAAGAAGGAGTTGAGCCAAAAGGTGAACCTCTCGATTTGCCAGTCGATCTACGTTCCTACCCTCACCAATGGTCACGAGCTGTGGGTCGTGACCGAAAGAACAAGATCCCGGATACAGGTGGCCAAAATGGGTTTCGTCCACAGAGAGTCTGGACTCTCCCTTAGATAGGGTATGAAGCTTCGTCAGCCGGGATGGACTCGGGGTCAAGCCGCTACTACTCCACATTGAGAGCAGCCAACTGAGGTGGCTCGAGCATCTGGTTCGGATGCCTCCCTGGAGATGGGGTCTGGGCATGTCCCACCGGAGGGAGGCCCCGGGTATGTCCCAAGACACAATGGAGACACTTTGTCTCTCCGCTAGCTTGAGAGTGCCTTGAGATCCTGGCAGAGGAGCTGGTTGAAGTGGCTAGGGAGAGGGAAGTCTGGGCTTCCCTGCTTGAGCCTGCCGCCCCCGTGACACGACCCCGGATTAAGCGGAAGATAATGGATGGATGGATGGATGTAAATTAGCATTCTACACTATACCATACAAATTTCTCATTTATAATACGAACTCATGTTTTATGATCACAACCATAATTGCACATTATCATTCATTTTCTTTTGTACTTATGCACTTCTTTCTCCTCCTAAGTCCTCATATACTGTATATGCTGTATATAGTACATTACAAAAATAGTACAGTATTTTGATCAATTGGGTTTTTATCGTGTTTAAACATGTTTGTTTTATGAATGGTGGCGGGGAGTTCTCTTTCCTTACTAAAGTCTAAGCCTCAACATTCCAACCTTGTCCCGGCAGATATGTATTTACCAAGTGGCAAATGCAAAATTCTAATGTCTGGGCGTTGCTGTACTTGTAAAGCCTGAGTTATACTCCCGCGTTGCGGTGACGGCGCAGTGACTACGGTGTCATTCGACATTCGATAGTTCTGCGGTGAGGGAACGCGTTGCTCTGTAATTCACCGCCAAGCCACTAGAGGGATGTGGCGTTATGTTTGTACGGTTTTGGGGCATGCTTGTTGACTTCCGCTAGTCGGAGAAAAAATAAACAATGCAAGATGGAACTCTTGAAAGTAAATATTCTGCTCATCAACACTGAATAAATATTGAACATACAAATGTCGAGGGGCAGGCGACGCAGAAGACGGTTTCGAGGCGGTCTGGCCGACTTTTGATGCCGCACAGAGGGTTTTAGACTCGGGTGGAGACAGCTAGCTGTGGCGGCTAGCTTCAAACTGGCGTCGAGCACTGCATTCAAGGTCTGCAAAGCCCTCCAGCCCGATTTGTTTGCCGTGTCCTACAACCAGCCAGTGGGAAGCCATAGCAGATTTCTGGCGTCTATGGAACCCCCCAAACTGCGTTGGGAGCCTTGATTTTAACGTTATCATAAAAAGCACCGAGGCACTCTCAATCAGTGATGATGTATCGTGTGTGAACTGTCTGTTATTGAAAATTAAAGATCAAAACAACTCTTTTGACACCAAATCTGTGCTTTATTCTTCATATACTTGAAGTGTGACACATAAATAAGTCACAGACTCACAGCAAACATATGTACACAATAAATGATGAAGTGCACCAACCAAAAATACGACATATAGTGATAAAAAGTTGGCAGTTTTTGGCCGACCGGGTCACCGCTTCATGTGGCTACTCAATTCCGAACACACATGTCTCGGTGGTTCTTCCATTTTTTTTTTTTTTTTTTCAATCGTTGACCTTGCCATTTGGCAATCACAATAATGTCTTGACGAGACTTGCTCTTCGATGATACTCCCATCGGCTTGGTCCATTTTTGCGTGTAGAAAATAATGTTTGATTCTATTCTACTATTGCGGTGATTTCGCGCTAAACCGGAAACAACAGTCTGAGCGGACCATTCACAGTCCGTTTTCGCCACGTCATACACGTCTATGCGACGCGAAGGTTAGAAAATTCAAAAGGCGCGCGTCAGGCTACGGCGTAGGGTCATAACTCGGGTCTTCCTTGACGGCGCAGGTCTGACGCGGAAGTATAACTCGGCCTTAACAGTGCTACGTCCTCTTAAAGTAATGGAAAACAACAATTGTTGTTGCTACATACAATGATATTCTTTAGAGAAGAGATGTCCCCCCCCGAAAAAAAATCTATGAATGCATTCATTTTCAGTTGATTGGATTTTTTGATACGTTACCTGAAGTCTGCATCTTCAAATGTTTGCGTGTGTAGTGTATTCATAACTGCTGATATTGTTCAAATTTGAAGGTATATGACTTTTGCTTTTATTCATTGTTTTTTCCCTGTTTCAATTGTTTTTAACAGTCTTAATGATTTAATATGAATTTGTGTAACATTTTGTGTTTTTGGATTTTCATGGAATGTAAAGCACTTTGAATTACCTTGTGTTAAGTTGTGCTATATAAATAAATTTGCCTTCCCAGTGTAGGTGCACTATCCGCTTGGGGTGTGCAATCTGCTCGGGGGCCCTGCGCCTGCTGCTGATGTCACAACAACGATCGTGTAGCATTCGGGGAATGTGGGAAGTTCTATTTCATCCCTGCTAACCGCCAGAGGCGGTGCTGAAAGCACTGAATGATCCCTTCGCGCATGCGCAGTGCGAGTATTAATACCAAAAAAGTCACCTGTGACCCCAGGTTGACCTCCTGCCGGGGTATAAGTTCCGGCGTCAACCTCGTACCAGCCCTTTTTTCTTCTCGCGTGGCAGTTGCTACTTGTGTCGCGTATAGCCTTGTTTGACTTTGAGTCGGAGCTGCGGGTTCGCCCTCCTAAGGCTGCGTCACTCTATTGGCAATCGGGAAGTCTTGGGCTTTTTTCTTGTTTCGTTTTCCGGACTTGGGACTACTGCCGACCCGCGCCGGTGACGGCTTTGTGCGCAACCCCTCTCCCGGCCGGCGGCGTCTGTGTTGGGTGAGTGATCACGGCTGGCTCGCTGTTTGCGCGGCCGCCGGCTCTGTTCGCCCGTTTGATTGTCCCTGCCGGCGCGTTGCTCGACCGCCGCGTCGGCTTCTGTGCCGCCCTGTTTGGCCGCGCGCGGGCGTTCGCCGTGTGGCGTCGCTTTTCCGCCGCTTGTGGGCGATCGGTCGCTGGCCTACCTGTGGTTTGCCTTTTTCGCTAGCTTACCTGTGGTTAGCCTTTTTCGCTAGCTTACCCGTGGTTAGCCTTTTTCGCTAGTTTACCCGTGGTTAGCCTTTTTCGCTAGCTTACCTGTGGTTAGCATTTTTGCTAGCTTGCCTGCGCTTGCCGTGTAGGTGCCGTTCGCGCCACCTTCCCTCGGCTTGCTGTTTTCACGGTCGCGTCGCTATGGAGGGCTCTCACTGCTGTGTGACCTGCGGTTCCCTCCTTGGGCCGTCCGACACCCTGAACCGGTGTGCGGCTTGCCGTGGCCTATCTGACGACCCACGCGGGGGGTTTGCGGATGTTTGTTCGTCCCCCTCCCCCGTCGTGCTCGGGGGCCCGTCCGCATCTGAGACGCGGCCCCCTTCTGGGCTTAGGCGCTTGAAGCGTCGCGGTCCTTCGGCTCCTCCGTCCGGCCCCCGTCCGAAGAGATCGAAAGTTGACGAGCTGCTCGCCTCTGATGTCGAGCGGCTGCGCAGGGAGGTGGCCGAGTTGCGGTCTCTATTGGGTGACCGTCCCCCGGGTGACTCAGCGGCTGCTTTTGATCCGCGTTCGCCTGGCATGCCCGACCTTGACCTGGAGGCCGATGCCGTCTCGCTGGCGGCTTCGGCTTCCATGTTCCATGATGACGTGGGTGAGTCGGCGTTTGTGCCTTCGGAGCTCGGCTCCTCGTCCTCTGCGCTGGGCTCGTCAGCCGGCTCCCCTGACGCTTCCATACTGGCGGTGCTGCGCGGCGCGTTGGCGCGTCTACAGCTGGACTTGCCTCAACGGCCCGCTTCGGCGCCGGCGAGCGCATTTTTTCGGCACCAGCGGTCCGCCCCGAATTTTGCGGTCCCTGCTTCGGCCGACTTTGTTAGGGAGCTCCATGCGGGCTGGAGGGATCCGGCGGCTCTCTCTCGTCTTTCGGCCGATGGTCGGGCTCTGGCGGCCATGCATGATCCGGCCGCTGTGGGCCTGGACCGCATGCCGGGTGTTGAGCCCGCCATTGCATCCCTCATTGTGTCCCCTGAGGAGTCTCTCCGCCCGGTTGTGCGGTGCCCTCAGCCACAGGGTCGGCTGACGGATGAACTCATTCTCCGGGCCTATGGTGCCGGTGCGCGTGCTGGCGCGCATCGGTAATTCCATGGCTCACCTCTTGTTGGCCCTCTCGGCGTCCTTGCCCGAGAGCGGTGCTGACACCTCTGCCGTGGGCTTCTGCGACGCGGCGTTGCACGCGTTCGCCCTGGTGACGCGGGAGCTCGGGCGGACGATGTCCTATCTTGTGCAGGCTCGTCGTCAGGTGTGGCTTGCTCAGTCCCCCCTGACTGAGCCTGCCCGGAGGACGCTCCGTGACGTTCCGGTTGAACCCGGCCATCTTTTTGGCTCGGCGGCGGAGTCTGCCTTGGAGAGGACTATTTCGGCCCGTGCGACCAGGCAACAGCTGTCGGGCCTGCGTCGGGGCTCCGCTCCTGTAGGTGGGCTGGGGGCTCCCTCTGCTGGTTTTCGTCCTCGCCGTGCGGCGCACCTTTCCCCTGATGGGGGCTATGGTGCCCAGCCAGCCTCCCGGCATTCAGCCGATTCCTTTCGTGACCCCGCCCGCTTGCCTCCACGTCGGGCGCAGGCGGGGCCTCCCGCCCGCCAGCCCCCCAGGGCCCGTCGGGGCCGGAGGGGCAGGGACTGAGGCCGTTGGGCCGGCCGTCGGATTTTTTTCCCACCAGCAGCTCAGGTACTGGGCTGCTCGAGTTTCGGACCCCTGGGTGATATCCACCTTGACCCATGGGTACGTGCTCCAGTTCCGACGCCGGCCCCCCGTGTCCCGCCGGGTCCGGGTGACTACTGTCTCGGACCCGGCGAGGGCTCTGGCTCTGAGCCGGGAGCTGTCTTCTCTCCTGGCCATGGGGGCCATCGAGCCTGTGGATCCCCGGGCTTGCCCCCGGGGTTTTTACTCAACTTATTTTCTGGTTCCGAAGAAGACCGGCGGTTTTCGGCCGGTTCTGGATTTGCGGGGCCTCAATCGGTACCTGAAGGTACTTCCGTTCCGCATGTTGACCGTCGCGGATGTATTGCGGGTGGTCGCCCGGGGGGAGTGGTTCACCTCCGTGGACCTGAAGGACGCCTACTTTCATGTGCCGGTCGCTCCTCGCCACAGGCGGTTCCTCCGCTTCGCCTACAGGGGTCGCCACTGGCAGTTCAGGGTGCTCCCCTTCGGGCTCTCCCTTTCCCCGAGGGTGTTCACCCGTGTTGTGCGGGCTGGTCTGGCTCCCCTCCAGTCGGTGGGCATGAAGATTCTGCCCTACCTCGACGACTGGCTGCTGTGTGCGCCGTCGCGCGCTCAGGCGTACGGCGATACGGCAGTCCTTCTTGCCCACGTGGATCGCTTGGGCATCAGGGTGAATTTGGGGAAGTCGTGTCTGGTTCCTTCCCAGCAGGCGACCTTCCTCGGGGTGTCTCTGGACTCGGTGGCCATGTTGGCTCGACCGTCGTCCCGTCGGGTGGAGGCCGCTCTTCGCCTCCTCTCGCATTTTCCGGTGGGTCAGGTACGTCCGTATCTGACCTTTCTGCGTCTTTTGGGCGTGCTGACGTCCCTGACCGCGGTCGTGCCCCTTGGTCTTCTCTTCTTGCGCCCCCTGCAGCGTTGGCTGAATGGCTTTCGCCTGGACGCCAGGCGGCACCGACGACGGTTACTGAGAGTCTCCGGCCGGTGCGCGGTGGCCTTGGCGCCGTGGAGGAACGGGGCTTTCTTGTTGGAGGGCGTTCCATTGGGGGTTGCCCCAGTCCGTCGCGAGGTGGTCACTACGGACGCCAGTCGCTTGGGATGGGGTGCCGTCTGGCAGCGCAGGGCTGCTCGGGGCAGCTGGTCTCTGCGGGACCACGCTGTCCACATCAACGTCCTGGAGCTGCGTGCGCTTCACCTGGCTCTCCGGCACTTTTACCCTTTCCTACGGGGAAGGCACGTGCTGGTGCGTTCAGACAACGCTGCCGCCGTGTACCACATCAACCACCAGGGGGGCACGAGGTCCGCTCATCTCTTGGAGGCCTCCCGCCGTCTTCTTGTGTGGGCGGCCCCTCGTCTTGCGAGTCTGCGGGCCGCCTATCTTCCCGGCCAGTTGAACCGTCTGGCGGACTCCTTGTCCCGCCGTCGCCTCCCGCCGGGGGAATGGCGCCTCCATCCCGAGGTGGTGCGCGCGATTTGGGGAGTTTTCGGCCAAGCCGAGGTGGACCTCTTCGCCTCCCGGGAGTCGGCCCATTGCCCTCTCTGGTTTTCCCTGGGGGAGCGCTCCAGCCCTCTCGGTCAGGACGCGCTGGCCCACCCCTGGCCGAGGGTCCTGCTCTACGCCTTCCCGCCGCTCCCTCTGATCTGGCTGACGCTTCGGAGGGTGTCTTTGGAGGGGCACTCATTGCTGCTGGTGGCCCCCTTCTGGCCGGCTCGCCTATGGTTTCCCCTGCTGCGCAGCCTGTGTGTCGGCGAGCCTTGGTGCCTCCCCGAGAGGCGGGATCTACTGTCCCAGTTGGGGGGCCAGTTATGGCATCCCGATCCTCGCCGTCTCCGCCTGCACGTCTGGCCGCTGAGGGGACCGACTCGCTGTTTGACGCCTGCTCGAGTTCAGTCAGGCGGACGCTTTTGAACGCCCGGGCGCCCTCCACCCGGCTGCAGTACGCTGGCCGGTGGAGGTTGTTCGTGAAGTGGTGCGGGGACCGTGGGGATGACCCGGTGAGTTGTTCTGTCCCCACTGTTCTGGACTTCTTACAGTCCCTCCTTGATATTGGTCGCTCTCCGTCCACCCTCAAGGTCTACGTCGCTGCCATCTCTGCTCATCACGCCAAGGTCTCTGGTGGATCTGTGGGGAACCACGGCCTGGTCGCTACATTCCTCAAGGGGGCTCTGAGGCTCCACCCCCGCAGGTGTCCTCGCGCCCCGGTCTGGGATCTGCAGCTGGTGCTTGACAGCTTGTGCCGCCCCCCCTTCGAGCCTATGGATGCGGCCGGGCCTCAGTGGGTCGCCCGCAAGGCGGCGTTCCTGCTGGCCGTTGCCTCTGCTAAGCGGGTTGGCGAACTGCACGCACTCTCGGTTAGCCCATCGTGCATGTTTTGGCACCCCGAGGGTTCAGGTGTCACACTGTGGCCTAACGTTGCGTTTATGCCCAAGGTGTTGGCTGGCTCCCGTTGCAATTGTCCCTTACGCCTTGCTCGTTACCGCCCCCCGCCTGGGGAGGGTGGGAGCAGACAGGAGCTGTTGTGCCCGGTGAGGGCCCTGAGGCTTTATGTGGACTCCACGGCAAGTTTTCGTAGGTCGTCCCAACTTTTTGTCTGCTACGGGGCACGTGGTCGGGGCTCTGCCCTCTCCAAGCAGCGCCTCTCTCATTGGGTCGTTGATACTATTTCTTACTCCTATCAGATGGCTTGTCGCCCCCTGCCGTCGGGTGTGCGCTGTCACTCTACCAGGGGCGTGGCCACATCCTGGGCTGCCCTGAAAGGGGTGCCTCTGGAGGACATCTGTGCCGCCGCCTCATGGTCGGCGCCTGGCACCTTCTTCAGGTTCTACTGTTTGGACGTCACCTCTCCCCACCCGCTGGGTGCGGTCTGCGGATCGGAGGGGACTTCCCTGTGAGGTTTGTGTCTGTTTCTTCGTGACCCCGCTGGTATTGGTCATTCAGTGCTTTCAGCACCGCCTCTGGCGGTTAGCAGGGATGAAATAGAACGAAAGTTACGTATGTAACTACGGTTCTATGAATCCCGAATGACCGCCAGAGCGTTCCGTCACTCAGAATCCTCGTGCCACACGCGAGAAGGTTCTGTAGGGGCTGGTACGAGGTTGACGCCGGAACTTATACCCCGGCAGGAGGTCAACCTGGGGTCACAGGTGACTTTTTTGGTATTAATACTCGCACTGCGCATGCGCGAAGGGATCATTCAGTGCTTTCAGCACCGCCTCTGGCGGTCATTCGGGATTCATAGAACCGTAGTTACATACGTAACTTTCGTTGAACTTTTCCAACCTCCGTCCAGGAAAAATATAATTGGAACGCAAGGCCGGCAATGCCTACACGCAGACTATGCAGCCGCTTAGGGCCACCACTAGGGGGCCCCCAATCTAGCAACCTCATTCTATACGCTGTTAATAGAGCATTGTGAATAATGTGGCGCACATTGCCGTTCATCTATGCAAACATCCATTTTCTTGTCATTACAATCTGGCAACCTGGGGAGTGACGTTGAATCTGCTTTGCGATGATTGGTGCTCAAACTTGCTTGGAAAATAGATGCACGAATATGTCGAAGAGAATTTATCCTTCTGGAGCAGAGAAACGAAAGAAGAAGAAAATCGGAGAAGAAAAGAAACAACAGTATAAAGGTAATAGAGCATGTTGATGTTGTTGTTGTTGTGCAAGACAGTCCAACTTGAACGTTGTTGTCAGCTGAGCTTGTCAATATGTCGTACTGGTAATTGCTATTAGCCTTAGGGCGAAAGCCCGGAGTGAATCAAGTAAAGCCGAGCAAGTTGTCACCTGTTGGCAAAGGCAAATGTACGGCTTCCGCTGATTGTAGTAAAACGAAATATTGGCATAATATCCATATGGACTGGAGAGCGTAGATATAGTCATTTATTTACTAAAAACTCACCTCTTTAAAAAAAGCTTATTCTAGCTAATTTTATTTGACTTTTACTATTATCTGATTGGTATCTGATTTTATCTGTGCTTGTGTCTGTTTTGCTTTTACTCTTTTATTCTTAGTCTTCTTCATTTTATTTATTATTATTCTCTTTTTTGCCAATGTGCACTTTGAGATTTGTTTTTCAAATGTAAAGTGTGTTATAAATAAAATGCATTATTATTATTATTATTTATATCAGACATTATTATCAAGTAGTATGCCATGTATCAGCCTACGGTGAATCTACTTAATTAGTTGCGCACTCCCCACAGTACACGTTTTTGTTGAGAAAAACTTTCCTGGGCTGAGGCATCCTGGACTACCCCAAGACTCAAACCAAAGTACTCTCATGAAATTCTGATGTGTGATTTCATTTCACAGATTTTTTTTCATGTCAGTTCATGTTCATATCAGCTTCCCTCTGAAGTGGACCCATTCTTGGGACTTGCTCTCTGAAGCCACTGCGTTGCATAATGATAATGCACATAACGCAAACAATCCAAATGAGGGACGGCTAGCTTGACTTCCTTCTTCCTTGTGGAGGCTGTCCTGACAGACGTTTTTGCGGGTTAGCAAGTTTACACAGATTAATGCTTAGTCTGATGCAGGTCGGATTTTAGTAGCAAAATTAGTGATGTTTCCCCAAACTCCACAACATAGACATCTTTTTACATTACTTGTGATGTTTCCCCAAACTCCACAACATAGACATCTTTTTACATTACTTACAGTGGCTTGTGCTGGCCGAAAAAAAAAACTTCTAATATTCCTCTTCTTCCAAGGGGGTGGAGGAGGAGGCGGCATGTTGTATTTCTGTCAGCGGGGTTGTGTGAGTGAGTGTGCGTCTGTCTATGTGGCGGGAGGAGCTGGCGGGGGGTCAAGTCATCAGCCAATCAAATGTGTTCTTTAGAGGAAAAAAAATGGACCAGAACATTCAGCAAGTGAAAAGAGATACATTTAAGTCTGAACATAATGTAAATAGTTCACTTAATAATAGTAGATTCCAACCTATCCTAACAACATATGGGAAGACAATCTGAATTACTCATATAACTGAACTCATTATGTAATGCAAATAAGGTCGCTTAAAAGTTGGTGGGGAAAGTTTGAGCACCCTTAAAAGTTGCTATCGTTATATCCCTACTGCCCCTGTGCAAACCTGATTCCTTGCTTATGGGCCAATTATGGCACTTTCCTTTCATAGGCCATTAGTGCTTGTGTCACATAATCAGCAGGGAGCATTAGGGTGAGACGCTTGTGGGTGAGAGGAGAATGGGTGGGGCAGGCGGCATTTGGGATTACTGCAGGAGTCCGTTCAGAGGGAAAAGCTTAACATACATGGACTATAACCAAGTTAAAGGATTTTAAATCTACTCAAACATAAGTATTTTTTCTGCCATGTTAATACAGCCAAAAAACAAAACAAAACTGAAAAGTAAACCACTTTTCAGTTTCCAAGTGACAAGGGCAGCAACGCATTTGGAGAGCTGCCCCTCATCCCCACTTAGGGGCCGTTTACATGATGACTCTCCAAGAAGACGAAAAATTTCAAATGTGCATTTACATGGTTTTGTTTCCATTCGAACAATGTCGCAATTCCGCATGAAAACAATGTATTATTCAAGCCAAGCCCTAGGGGGCAGTGCAGATTTATAAGGCGACAGCGAATGATGCACTTTGACCCCACGGGGCTCCTCAGCCCGGAAGAAAACATCCCCGCTCATTCGAAGCGATGGCATTTTCCTTTTGCTCCAAAAGGCACAAAAATGGAAACATTCAACATATTTAAATTTTAAAATATTATTAAAACAGTAAATTCAAGCCGACGTTCCGCCATTTGCAATTTTTAATGTTAAATAGCACCGCTGCGCACGCCCAATCTGACGTGTACGAGTGCGTACGTTATCGGCGCGGGTCCGGCACGGCAGTAGCCTTTGATATGCACGCGAAGCAAGCCCCCCTCAATCCCCCGCAATCGAATTCTTCCACTTTCGAGGCAGGATTCAGAATTTTGCGTCTTCGCCTTCCATCTTCGCCGACACCATATGCACGCGAGGCAATTCCGCTACTCAGTCATTGCGTCTTTGTGTCGCAGAGTTGCCATGTAAACTGCCCCTTAGCTTCAAGGTGCCTACTGTGGGGGACAAATCAACTGAAAAGATGGCAGCATGGCGATGGTTGCTAAGCAACCAAAGAAGAAGTATCCTGGTGCCTTTTCTTGCTGGTTTGGATGTAACTTTGGCAAAACCAGGGATATGTACACACATCATGATATGTTCATTATTTTATCGCTTTTACCTACTTTTTCATTGTTGAACTACACCAATTGACAACCTGCGCTGTACAGCAACATATGCAGTGTGAAAAGGCCCTTAGGCAAAGCAAGGAAAGTTCCTTTGGACAACATAATTCGTACTCTGGTAAAACTAAGGACTTTATGGAGGAATAGGGAAAAGATTACAAATCAGCCTAAGTGAAGTGAGGAGAAAAAAAGGCAGAGGAAAAAAAAACAAAACATCTGTGTCATGTCTGCAGTGAGTGAAAGTCAAGATATGTGAAATTAAATGAAATGAAATTCAAGCCATTGTCAGAAAGTCCTCTCTGATCGTCAGGCATGTCTAATTAATTTTGTGCCTCAATGTTCAAAGTGAAGGTTTTCTTAAAACTAATTCGCTGCCATTGACGGCAATCGGCATCAAATATATTTAAACTGGGAAGGCTAGCTACGAGTGATCACTACCATCCTTTGCAGTTACAATGTATAGTGTTTGACATTGATCGCTGTCAATGGCAGTGAATAAAAAAAAAAAAAAAAGAACTACCAGTGTGCAGGTAAGTTTCACATAGCCAGTAGCATGATGACCAACTCCTAAATTCACTTACCCATCTTTCTGGACAGGATAATACATACTTTCTGTCATCTCTGGTTTGAATTCAGTTTTGACATAATCTGCTTTTTATTTATTCCACCCCTCCTCTCATTGTCGCAATCGGCGTGATGTCACGATGACGTCATCTCGCATAGCAACGTGTCATCATTTTGTGAAGGGGGCACGCACAGGTAAACACCCGTAAACAAAAGTTGTCTGAAATTCATATATATTTCAGCTGTGTTTTTTTTCATAAAAACGTCTTAAACATGACTTATTATTAGCACGAGTCACTGCCTACAGACGCGAGGAGGCGATACAACTTAAAATTAGCGTGTATTGGCTTGCAAATCTGCCCTTACAAAGTTGCAGCTGAGAGCTGGAAAAAACAGTCCAAAGGAAAGGCTTGAGTGGAGTTCGGAAACATCTACAACTACCTCATAAAGTCACCCAGTAAGTTGACCTTTATCAATTCTAGGCATTTTTGTTTTTAAACAAATAAAAAAATAAATGGGAAGGTATTTCAATTAATAGATGCATTAATGGAAGATTATTTCTGCCGTAACCGGTAAAACGCCTCCAAGCATTATTTAGCCGTGAACCGTGGTAGTAGAACTAAATGGGGTGTCACGAGGCAAGAACGCAGTGCATGAGTCATATCACGGCAAAACAATTCCCACCAGGCCAATAATGTGCCGACTGACCAATCAGAGCAATTCACGGCAAAAGAAAAATAGCGCTTTGCGAATTGTCGGTTACGGTAGTAATAACCACCGCCTAGTCTGTTGAATCCTAGCAGCTTTTAAAGTTTAAGATTTAAGTTTAAAGTTTACACACCAGTAATAAAATGTTAGCTGCAAATGTAAATGTGCCTAGATTTAGGTTCCCACAGGCGAGAATAGTCCACGGAACCGTCTTCTTTTACTGTTCCTCGATTGATTGCTTTCAGCCATTTGCTTCTCCTTTTCCTCTTACGAGGAAGAATGAACTTCAAATGCGGCTCCAAACTCTTCCTTGTGTTATAACCTGCAACACAGCAACTTTTAGTCATTCCGACGGAAAAAGACCGCAAATAAGACAAAAGTTCAACGCGTTTGTACTACAATGCACGACAGAGCAACTGCTTGTGACTCGTGTTTTGCCCCCTATTCAATATGGCGACGTTTTGTTGTGGCTGGTGATGTCATTAATGCCCGGATGTCCGACTGCGAGAATTAGATTCTCAGTAATTTGTATTACTTCAGTCAATTTTAAGTGATTTGTTGTTTTTGAATAAAAAATCCGTAAAACGAAACTTCCTGACTTAGTTTGAAAATGAAACACTGAAGGACATTAAGTTTAATTTATCGCTTTAACTAGCAGGAAATAAACTACAGTACAAGCCTGAAGCAAGGATTTGGTAGCTCCTCTCCACCAGCGTTGCTATAGTGTTTGGCCAAAGAGAGACTACACACACGCACGCAGACACACTAATCTCTTCTCTCAGCAGCGCTCAGTATTGTTCTGAAGCACAAACACCATCCATAAAGAGTCCATGTGTGGGAGGAGGCAAGATTCCACTTCTTTTGTTTTACCTCTTGCAGGCGAACATGTCAATCCTGTTTTGTAAAGAGAGAGCACATGCATTTTTGCGAGTGTTGAAACGAGAGTGGGTGGTTAAATGTCATGTCCCCAACATTGCATCACTTGCTTACTTGTCTGTGTTCCCCGAAGTTAAGCTGATTCTGCTTATGTGGAGCCTACCCAAGCTAATTGCAACAATTCCACAACTCCCACTGAAAGCGGTAGCCAGTATGACGTTGACGTTGCTCCATGGTGAGAAAAATTATACTTTATATATTCAATACATTATACTGTACATGCATTCAAGAATGTTTCAACTTTGTGTCAAGCAGATAGAGAAGACATTAATGACATTTGTTGTCTTGGTTTATTGGATATAAAATTAGTTGTGACTTAAGCCCTTTTCACACACATATCCAGGGAAATTCCCATGTAAGGTGACACAGGATTTACTCGCGTCATTGCTTTCACGCATGAAAAGATGTCCCGGTAATGAAGCGTGTTGGATGCTTTCACAGACTTGTCCCATGTTGCCCACTGGCGCTCTCTGCGGGGAGGGCTGCTGGCGCCATTTTATAACCTGGACATTACGTCATTTTTGGTCGGCATTGGCTTAGGTCAAATCGCGTGTGTTCCGGACATCGTAACTGAAGCCAATTTAAGCTCATCAAGACTGTATTTAAGCTACAGGTAAGATCGGGCCTAAAAAATCCAGCCCGACCCGACACGGGACTGCGGGTATTAAAGCCCGACCCGGCCTGAGCCCGATCAATTAACTTGATTTGCAGGCCTGAGCCCGAACCCCCCCCCCCCCCACACACAATTTTATGTTTTATTTGTAGGCTCGAACCTGGAACCCCCCCCCCCCCCCGAAATTTTATGTTTTATTTGTGAGGACTCAGGGAGAGGATTATAAGCAGGGGATGCACCAGTCAGAGGTGGACAGAGCACTGCTTGCTGCTTGAGAAAACGGACTGGTTGTGTTTTGAGTGATCACATTTGTGACGATGCCTGTGCATAAAAGCCTGTCTTTTGTAACGAATTCTCAGTTGGCAGAAAAAAAACGCAAGTTTTCTTAATGTTTAAATAGTATAGATATTTTTATGATCATTATTAATGTATTTACACAATGAATAACTCTATAAATGTTTTGCGGACTCGCAGAGGGGAAGATTAAAAAGAGGGTACATTGCATGCTCTGGCTCTGCAATGACCATGCAGCGCCTTCTCTTTTTTATCCAAATTATTTATTTTATAACAAGTATTCCTTAGTTTAACATCCATACATCGTTTTAGTATACATACAACGAACATAATAATTGACATTATAATTTCGTTGTTTTCTTTAGCTAGTTCCAACTTGCTATGTTTATAATTGCAATGTTTGTTCACCACTTTTCGTCTTACTGCAAAGAGGGATGAAGTGACGATCGGCTGCCATCGTGCTGGGACCTGGGAATTTGATGCCTGCTTTCACGAGCACCGCTTCCCGGGAAAGTCCCAGAAATTATACCTGGACGCGACCCGTGAAATGTCCGTGTAATCTCCGTGTCAGTCGACACGGGATAGTGTTTTTACACACAACTCCTGCACCGTTAAATTCCATGATATTCCCGGTGTTTCGGATTATGTGAAATGGGTTTTAAGTCAATTTCTTATATTAACGAATCAATAGCACTGAACCTTCCCCACGTGAACAAAAATGGTTTTCACCCAACACTGAGTTTCTTAAACAAAACACACCTGATATAATTTTTCATTTGCTTAGGAATGCAAACAAATGTGGTAAAAAAAAAAAATTAAAAAAAACTTGTGCCACATTCATTTATTCATTTTCAGATAGACAAAATATACAAAACAAGAAACAAATATCACTGATGTATTTTATTTCAAATTTAGTTCATGTGATTATTATATTAACCCCTTGACAAGTGAATTTACATTCAGCAATTATGCATGAACAAGCAATGGAGAAATAAATCTGTTTAGTTGTTCAAGATTTACTATTAAAGACCATTTTAAGTTTGTTTTTATGCAGTATGTAATTTACAGTGTTGTTTTAGTTTTCTATAAAGTCAATTTACATGTGCTACAGGGGTGAAAGTGGCTAGAATTTCTTGCCAGAAATCCCTGACTCAATTTTTTTTTTAATGGGGCCAGGGGGTGGGGTGAAACCTCCTAAAACCACCGAAATGCAAAAAATAAAAGGTTCAATCCTGGGCTCTGGCCTTCCTGTGTGGAGTTTGCATGTTCTCCCTGTGCCTGCGTGGGTTTTCTCCGGGTACTCCGGTTTCCCCCAACATCACAAAAACATGCATGATAGGATGAACGAACGCTCTAAATTGTCCCTAAGTATGACTGTGTGCGCGAATGGTTGTTCGTCTCCTCGTGCCTTGCGATTGGCTGGCAACTGATTCAGGGTGTTCAGGGTTTCCCATAGTTAGCTGGAATTGGCTTCAGCGCCCCCGTGACCCCACTGCAAATCTACCAAGACCCGGCCGTCCTTCCAAACTTTCTTCTCAAACAAGGAGAAAACTGATCAGAGATGCAGCCAAGAGGCCCATGATCACTCTGGATGAACTGCAGAGATCTACAGCTGAGGTGGGAGAGTCTGTCCATAGGACAACAATCAGTACACTGCACAAATCTGGCCTTTATGGAAGAGTGGCAAGAAGAAAGCCATTTCTCAAAGATATCCATAAAAAGTCTCGTTTAAAGTTTGCCACAAGCCACCTGGGAGACACACCAAACATGTGGAAGAAGGTGCTCTGGTCAGATGAAACCAAAATTGAACTTTTTGGCCACAATGCAAAACGATACGTTTGGCGTAAAAGCAACACAGCTCATCACCCTGAACACACCATCCCCAATGTCAAACATGGTGGTGGCAGCATCATGGTTTGGGCCTGCTTTTCTTCAGCAGGGACAGGGAAGATGGTTAAAATTGACGGGAGGATGGATGCAGCCAAATACAGGAACATTCTGGAAGAAAACCTGTTGGTATCTGCACAAGACCTGACACTGGGACGGAGATTTATCTTCCAACAGGACAACGATCCAAAACATAAAGCCAAATCTACAATGGAATGGTTCAAAAATAAACGTATCCAGGTGTTAGAATGGCCAAGTCAAAGTCCAGACCTGAATCCAATCGAGAATCTGTGGAAAGAGCTGAAGACTGCTGTTCACAAACACTCTCCATCCAACCTCACTGAGCTCGAGCTGTTTTGCAAGGAAGAATGGGCAAGAATGTCAGTCTCTCGATGTGCAAAACTGATAGAAACATACCCCAAGCGACTTGCAGCTGTAATTGGAGCAAAAGGTGGCGCCACAAAGTATTAATGCAAGGGGGCCGAATAATATTGCACGCCCCACTTTTCAGTTTTTTATTTGTTAAAAAAGTTTAAATTATCCAATAAATTTTGTTCCACTTCATGACTGTGTCCCACTTGTTGTTGATTCTTGACAAAAAATTAAAATTTTATATCTTTATGTTTGAAGCCTGAAATGTGGCGAAAGGTTGCAAGGTTCAAGGGGGCCGAATACTTTTGCAAGGCACTGTATATACTGGTGCTTCTAAAAAAAAAAAAAAAAGCCTATTGTGCTGAAGTTCATTATTTTCTGTAATGTACTGATAAACATTAGACTTTCATTTATTTTAGATTCATTACACACAACTGAAGTAGTTCAAGCCTTTTATTGTTTTAATATTGATGATTTTGGCAAGAAAAGTCAAGAAAAAACAAAAATCCCTATTTCAAAAAAATTGCATATTTCTTTCGCCCAATACAAAAAAGTGTTTTTTAATACAAAAAAAGTCAATCTTCAATTAATTATATCAGCCATGCACGCAATACTTGGTTGGGAATCCTTTTGGAGGAATGACTGCTTCAGTGCGGCGTGGCATGGAGTCAATCAGCCTGTGGCACTGCTGAGGTGTTATGGAGGCCCAGGATGCTTCGATAGCGGCCTTAAGCTCATCAACAGTGTTGGGTCTGGTGTCTCTCAACTTCCTCTTCACAATATCCCACAGATTCTCTATGGGGTTCAGGTCAGGAGAGTTGGCAGGCCAATTGAGCACATTAATGCCATGGTCAGTAAACCATTTACAAGTGGTTTTGGCATTGTAAGCAGGTGCTAGGTCGTGCTGAAAAATGAAACCTAATCTCCATAAAGCTTTTCAGCTAATGGAGGCATGAAGTGCTCCAAAATCTCCAGATAGCTAGCTGCATTGACCCTGCCCTTGATAAAACGCAGTAGACCTACACCAGCAGCTAACATGGCACCCCAGACCATCACTGACTGTGGGTACTTGACACTGGACTTCAAGCATTTTGGCATTTCCTTCTCCCCAGTCTTCCTCCAAACTCTGGCACCTTAATTTCCGAATGACATACAAAATTTGCTTTCATCTGGAAAAAGTACTTTGGACCACTGAGCAACAGTCCAATGCTGCTTCTCTGTAGCACAGGTCAGGCGCTTCTGCCGCTGTTTCAGGTTCAAAAGTGGCTTGACCTGGAGATTGCGGCACCTGTAGCCCTTTTCCAGCACACGCCTGTGCTGGAAAACTTTGTCACAATATGCTAATTTTTTGAAGGACTAGTGTATACTGTATATGTACTATATATAGGTGTGTGTGTATTAGTGCTGTCAGGCAATTACATTTTTTAAAATTCAGGATTTGTAAGTAATCAACCGAATTAATCGCGTTTTAGAATCATATCTGTTAAAGGTCCCCTAATAAAGACTTTGAATTCTGAATTTAAAAAAATAGTGCACGGCTAATCAAGAGTAAGAAGAGAAGATTTGAAATCCAATTTATAATAGTACTATCACCATAGTCGCAAATTTTTTCGACCAGCCCATATTTTGTACGGGATTTTCAATCTTTTTAAAGGATACAGTGTACAGTAAATATCATACGAGAAAACACTGTACAAGCTATGCTATGCTAGCAACACCCCCGCTCGGGAAATAAGTTTAACGGGAAAAAACAATGTTTTATAAGGGCTAGCTAGAAATGCCAGGGCCATTTTTTTGTTTCCAATCCACCCCTGATTTTCCCCAAAGCGTAAATACCCTGTCTACATCGGCTACATAAAGTTTATTTAAAAAAAAAAAAAAAAAAAAAAAAAAAAAAAGCATGAAATAGAAAAAAATGTGCTTTTAATGCGAACACGAGTGGCATAAGAAGATTTATTACATAACATAAGCTCTTTCAGATAGATGATTGTGCTGAAAATGATATATGGTCCCTTCACTGAAGCAATTAGCATCAATTTCGCATGGTGTTTCACCCCCCCACACACACTGGTTTATAAGCATGAGCCCATGCATACACATCATTAGTTTTCAGACTGAGCTCATGTTTCTCTCCACATCAATACACTCCCCCACTGAGGTGCACTTTAAATATGTACCTAACACCCGAGGCTGCAACAGGTGAAGAGTAAACACACAAAACATGTGAATACTCTTGCATGTTCACATGCTGCTATCTACTCACGTTTGTTGTGTGTCGATTTTATGAGTTGATACATGCAACGACTGGATTTCTGTTTCAGCAGTTGCTGTAAGGACATTTAGAAAGTCTATTTGAGAGGTGTTACTAGGACTGCATGTCAGTTTCTACTGTATGCTTTGGTGGCCAAA